>NW_015160216.1:479565-522220 GCF_001447785.1 Gekko japonicus
TCTTAGGTTGTTAGAAAAGGGTGTTCGCTATGACCAGTGTGTTCTCTTGACAAAACCTTGCTTCATTTTGCTTTCCAAGGCCAAACTTGTCTGTTATTCCAGTTACCTTTTGACTTCCTACTTTAGCATTCCAGTCACCTATGATGATGATGACATCATTTTTTGGTGTTAGTTCTATGAGTTGTTGTAGGTCTTCATAGAACCGGTCCAGTTCAGCCTCTTCTGCATCAGTGGTTGGGGCATAGACTTGGATTACTGTGATGTTGAATGGTTTGCCTTGGAATCAGACCGAAACTGAGATCATTCTGTCATTTTTGAGATTGTATCCCAGTATTGACTTTTGCACTCTCTTGTTGACTATTTTATTATTATTATTATTTATTTTTATTATTTTATTACCTCCACCACTACCTAAGCAGTAGAAGGAGAACTAAAAATACTGTAATTTTTAAACCAGTTGGTAACCATCCTTTTACAATGTTAGATTTGAAGGCTGCCACGTATTTTAAATGATGTGATAAAAATATTATGTAATAAGTCTGATAACTGAATGTATAAAAGAAGGATGGTACTCAGTAGTTTATCAGAGCTCCCTAGTGTTCCCCCCCCAAAAAAAAAATCCCTTTTAAACAAGATTTCAGATACTCAAATTCAGACTGGAACCACAATCCAGGAGGTGTAAGCCTTTCCCCACATAAGTGCACTGATCTAAAAAGCCCCTGCAAAACTGCTGTTAGGGCTAAACATACAGGACCTGTATCAGGGCAAACAGCAGCTCCATGAGGCCCTTTGAGGTTGGCGAAACAGATCAGGAACATTGTGTGGGAGGCAGATTTAATAGCACTGCAGTCCCAATTGGTATCAGGGCCCAGAGCACCAGCAACTTAAAAGAAATCCCACTTGGAAATATCCCACACGAAACACTCAGCATCACCTGTTTTGGTCCTTATAAAGATTGTTGCAGAGAAGCCTGGCCTTCTCACCTATTTAGCACCACACTTCATACCTTGGGAAGGAATACTTAAGACTTCTAGGCCACAATGGTAATACCTTTGACAACCTCAAATAATCAAGTGACTTACCCCTTATGGTGATCATTTCTCTCAAAGAGTCTCATTAAAACAAAGCCTTCCAATTACTAATCAAAGAGATTTAGCTTACATGACACGTTTACTACACTGGGGTGCGTGAACTGTTTCAAGGTCACATCCTCTACGACTTTGTATGGCATCAACGATAATAATTAACCCTTCTTAGTAATGTTTTTTGTGACTACAAGCCTAGCATGAATAACCATCTGAGCTACCTTAACCATTTCAATGCCCATTTCCACTGAATGACTCAATCGTGCTTCTCCCTGGGGAAAGCACAAAAAGAGAAGGAAACCCCGCAGCACGGATAACCCGGCTCTAACCCACAGCCAGCCATTGTGTCACGATGAGGCTGCGCCTTTTAGAGAGGCTGTCACCACCTTCTTCGCTGCTTTCACCGCTGACAGGCTAAAAGGGACCAAGCCCTGGGAGAGGACTTCTACCGGCAAAGGGGACGTGAAAGCCGTCGAGTGGGAACCTTCTTCTGGACAGCGAGTGGGAGGGGAGCGGCCTAGACCTGCTTCACGGCGCCCTCGCCGGGTCTCCTCCCCTTTCCCGGGCGTCAACTCGGCCTCTCTCATTCAAACCCGGTCAGCAGCCCCCTTCTTCCACTTACTTCAGGCCTTCCACGATATGAAGGGCGCGGCATCCGCCTCACAGCCCCGTTCCACCACCGCCGGTGCCCCTTTGCTGCTGTGGCCGCCGTACGTGGCAAAAAGGGAAAGGAAGCAGCCAAGGCGGCGACGGCTGCGAGCGCCCGGCCGCCACGCATGCGCAGTCCGCACACGACCTGACGGCGGGGATCATTACACGGAAGAACGGAGGACGCGCTTCCGTAGAAGAAACTGGAGTGCGCAGGCGCACGTAGAGTCGAGGACGCGAATGCGTCTTCAGTCGTTGTTACAGCGGACAAAAGCAGATTTCCAAAAAGAATTTTGTTAGCCGGTACGCGATTATTTTCTGCTTCCTCTCTCCCCCCCCCTTTCAGTGCTTGCAACACCAAAGCTCGTTAGTCCCGCTAGGAGAAAGGCTTCTCTCAATGAAGGGGGAAACACCCCTGCTTAGAGGTGGCTTTTGCAGTGGAGACTACAACCATGCCGCATGATGGAGTGAGATCCCATCTCTAGTTCCAGCTCCTGCCATCCTAGCAGTTTGAAAGCAAGAAATTGCAAGTAGATAAATAGGGACCACTTCGGTGGGAAGGTAACAGCGTTCCGTGCCTTGGTGTTTAGTCATGCCGGTCACATGACCACGGAAACGTCTTCGGACAGTGCTGGCTCTTCGGCTTTGAAACGGAGATGAGCACCGCAACCCTAGAGTCGGATTCGACTGGCTTTCGAGCAAGGGAACCTTTACCTTTTACCTACAACCAAATGGAAACGAAACGCGTCTTTCCTTTCATTTGTTGCATGTTTCAATAAATCTCAGTGGTGGTGTGGAGTATCAGTTTGTTGGAGCTAGAGCAAAAGATTGAAGTGTTGGCTGCAGTAATCCTTTTTAGTGCATCAGATTTAACACTTAAAGTCCCCCATCCCCCGTAATCAGCACTATAACCGAGATAATATTTTGTTCTTGCCTAGGTGGAATTAGTTTTGTACTGCTTGTACTACATCCTTTGTGATCGGGCAAAGTCACATTTATCTAATTATTAGCCCTGTTAACATTACAGTAGTGTCAAAATATGACTGTATGGCTATTTATAGGAGAAAACTATGGTTAGATATTGCTAACTCTAGATAAGTAATATCCAGTAATATATGGTAACTTGAATTCAATATATTTTATATTATGTAAACTATAGGGAGCTATAATTTAACTGATTGTTAAGATATATTTTAAAGTGTATACTGAGGTTTGCTGATTAAATAACTATGTCTTTTTAGGATTGATTTATCTACTAAAATTTTTAATGTATATCATCGCTCTGTAATATGTAGCTGGCTCAGTGTTTGTTTTTTATACTGATTGCTTGCCTGGCTGTTGTTAGATCTTTGTAATTCTGAATCCTTACTAAGAAAGTGATGGCCTTTGGTTAATAATAAACATTTATCTATCATTACAGTAGCTATGTTTTACTGTGTTTTGTACTGTAAGCACTGGACCAGTGAGGTGCAATAAGAATGCCACTCTACTTGGCCACTGTGCTTCTGAGGAGGGATGTACTAAAAGGAAGGACAGGATTGCCCATTGGAAACAATGGGAAACACTTGAAGGCTCATTGGAAATAATGGGAGCCAGGAATGTCAATTGGCTTCAATGTAAAATGAGAATTATCCAACACAGATATAAAGAAAAATCAAGTGTACACTGTACACAGATTCTACATGCATTTACTGCAACTTGTGAAAAGGGCAAATGTCATACGTGCTCAGGAATTATATATACAGAAAGATTTCTGGCTTGATAGTTCAAAAACCACACCCATCAGCAACACCCCTGTTTCAATGATAACTTATTGGGTCTGGAAGAGCTGCTGTGCTATTCAAAGATATGAATACATCAGTGCATAGATATAGAGAGTTTGCTCAGTTGGAAAAGCTCCATGCCTCTTTGAACTATGATCTGAGCTGATTCAGTGAACAGGCTTCCTCCGGAGGTGGTGGACTCTACTTCTTTAGAGGTTTTTAAAGAGAGGCTAGATGGCCATCTGACAGCAATGCGGATTCTGTGAACCTAGGCAAATCATGAGAGGGAAGGCAGGAAGGGTTGTATCAGTGCTTAGTTGTTGTGGCCCTTTCTTACACACCCAGGGAAATGCTGATTGCCACTTTGGGGTCAGGAAGCAAATTTTCTCCAAGCCAGTGCCCCTTAGGAGTAACAAGTGTTCTGGGACTGGAATGAGAGACCACGAAGTGGAATGACAACCCCAGGGTGTCATATCATATATTAAATAGCATGAGGCATGATGGAACCCTGTGACACTGACAGGCCATTGGCCATGGGGCAAAGCAGGAAATCCCCAACACTACCTTCTGAGACCGACCCCTCAGATAGGACTCGAACCACCATAATATAGTGACCCTTGGTCCCAGTGCTGAGAGGTGGCTCAGTTGGATACTATGGCCACTGAAAGATCCAGCAGAACTAGCAGGGTTACACACTTTCTGCCAAGTTCTAGATAGAGGTCATCAACCAAGGCGACCAAAGCAGTTTGTGTTCTAAACTCTGGCCTGAAACCAGATAGAAATGGATGTTAGTGGCTTGTTGATATGCCAGGCTTAACCAACTCTGGCCTGAAACCAGATAGAAATGGGTGTTAGTGGCTTGTTGATATGCCAGGCTTCTGATATACAGTATGTACTGATTTAGCTCTATGATATGCAAATAATAGACTCAATTAGCAATGAATGCTGATGTTTTCATCCTGACTCAGAGACCACAGGTGAAGCGTCATTTGTTCTCATCTTTCTTCGTGATGCCATGGACCAGATCCCGCCAGGCCTTCCTGTCTTCCGCCGTCCTCTGAAGTTGGCTCAATTTCATGTTCGTTGCATCTATGACAATGTCTAACCATCTCATCCTTTGCCGTCCCCAGCTTCGTTGACCTTCAATCTTTCCCAGCATCAGGGTCTTCTCAAGCAAGTGTTCCCTTCTCATTTGGTGGCCAAAGTATTTGAGCTTCAGTTTCATTATCTGGCCTTCCAGGGAACAGTCAGGGTTGATTTCTTTTAGGATTTAGGGGGGGGAGATGGAGGTGAAATTTGAGAAAATGGAGGAAAGATTTGTGAATATGAAATCAGAGGTTGCAGAGGAACCTAAGTTTGAAAATTCTATTAAACAAGTTTCAGGGGAGGTTCAACATATCAATGAGGAAGTAGAATCTCTAGAGTTGGAATGAGAAATGGATTCTTTAGTGTTGTTGGAATTGAGAGAGAAAGAATACTATTCGAGATTTAGATCTTTTCCCAAAGCTTCTGGTGAGAACATGAGACAAAAAGTTGTAGAAGCTCTGGCAGACTTTTTAGGTATGGATAAAGATGATATAGATCCTGAAATGGATAAAGCTTATAGAGTTAATTCAAGATTTGCCACATTTTAAAAAGTGGCAAGAGATATTTTGGTGCATTTTGTTTGGAAAAACATAAGAGTCCGGGTCTTGCAACAAAATTCTAAAGTTAGATTCAAGATGGATACCGCAGACATTATTGTTCTGAAAGAAATTCTGATCAGGATTTTGCATAAGAGAAAAGATTATGCGTTTCTCACTAAAAAGCTTAAATAGGAAAAGAATTCCAATGGGATGTTAGAAGGCATAGTCTTTAATTTTCTCTGTCCAAAAGGCAAGAGAATTTCTGGAGAGACATAAAACAGAGTGGGAGGCAAAAGAGCCTTCAGGTCAAGATGATACACTGCAGCCTCAATGGGGGATGAAGAAAGAGGATCTTCACACAAGTATGGACTCTTCTACACCTGGAATGTTAACTATGGATTTCAAATACCTAATGTGGAATATAAATGGAGCCAATGCTCCCCCAAAAGGGAAAAATATTTTACTATTTGCAAAAATTAAGAGAAGATATTATCTGTCTACAAGAGACTCCTGTTAGAAAAAAGACATAAAGTATTTGGTACATAAAACCTTAGGGGAAGGATTTATTTTGGCTGTATGTTAAACCTCATTTAAAGCAAGAATTCATACTTACAGATGAACATGGTAGATATGTGGGGAGTGAAGTTATGATATCTGGGGTCAAGACCATGATGTTGGGAATTTATGCCCCTAATGTGGATAAAGGGACATTTTATAAACCATCAAAAGACTTATGAATTCCTGATGGGTGTTTAAAAGAAAATTTCAATAAAATGATGTATCGTTGGTACATGTCTCCAGATAAACTGGCTAAAATGTATAAAAATACCTCAAATGTGAGCAACATGAAGGGATATTTTAGCACATGTGGTGGACTTGCCATAAGGCCAAAAAAAATTGGATACAAACACACTTACAAATACAGAAGATTTTAAAGACTAAAATACAAATGAAACCAGAAACCTTTCTTTTGGGATTGATGGACAGACAACTTGAAAATAATCATGGAACTTTGTTTTTATATATGATAATGGTAGCAAGATTACTGTATCCTCTGAACTGGAAATCTCTGATGAATGGTTGTTAAAGTAGATGAATGGTTGTTAAAGATGTTGGAACTTACAGAGATGGCTAAATTCACCACATTGATTAGAGAAAAGACAATATCTACATTTATTACTAACTAGAATCCCCTTACTGACTTTTCGCTTGTAAGGGAACATAATGAATTAATTATTTGCAGATTTGATTATTAATGAGAATTTCAAATAGCTGAAGATTTGTTAAGGTAATTTTAGAATAAGTAATCGCTAACTTTAGCTTTAGTATAAATGATTGTATTTGTCTTTGCCGCTGAGAGATCGTGGAAGTTTTAATGGTATGTTTCTTTTTTTTTCTCTCTTTTTTTCGTCTTTACTTTTTTCTGGATTATTTTTATTTTCTTATTCTTTTTGGATTTTTAATCTTTGTCTCTCTCTGTCTCATATGACTTCTTTTCTCCTTTGACCTGATTTTCCCATTACAGGAATAAAACTAGCAGCTGCTCATACAAGGCAGTAGAGAGATCCAGATTCTATCATAGCTGTGATTTGGCAACAGTGGTTCTCCCATTCACCACTCTAAAGCAAAGTCAGAAGTTCATGATCTTTCAAACTCTGCTCTTCTGTATCAAAAATGAAAAAAAAAAGATCAGGGTTTTAAAAAAGACTCTGTATGCACTTCCTTGGAGAGAGGAGAAGGCTAAGAAAGATGGTGCACGTTTTGTAAATCAGACATAGTCCAGAGCCTGTAACCCATATTGAAGACCAGTCCAGGGAGGTAGTTTAAGGCTGGAGATAGACGCTTATAACAAACTTACAATGTGTTCACTGTTGTTATCACCATATTTTGGATTAGGGTGGGCACTGCAGCCAACCTGGAATGTGATCTCCACATGCCAGATGGGGATAGAGGTCAATGGAACACAGCAACTTTAAAAGCTGACATCATAACTCACTATTTATTGATGGAATAAAATTTTTTAAAACACAAACACAAGTTTTCATTGCAATATGCATTTATTTAGAAAATTCATGCCCATCCCTACTCTCAACACTGCCCCCCCTCTTAGCCCTCAGCTGAATGCAGACTTGTCCTGCGCTCCATTTCCTTGCATGTACACATGGTACTTTTACCTATCTAAAGGTATGCATAACAAGAGGACATGTTACTCTAGTATTCCTCTAGCTGTATAATGGCATCCTGCAGACTCCTGGCATAGCATATTCTTGGGAGAAAATAGCATTGAAGTTTCTTTTGTAAAACACATTTCCAGATCTCTTTGTACATTTCACAGTTATCAGACTCAGCAGCATTCAAATGAATGTTCCCCCGACTACCAGTATTGGTTCTTAGGGTGTTTTGACTGGTCTGACCGGTTTTACTAGATTATTTTCCCAGTTTAACCTCACTGTTCATTTGTCACTTGTGTCTTTTCTTTCCTTTTTCTTGCCATATAAAGCATTGTTTTAGACAGCAGACATTATTGTTAAGTGCAGTTTTTAATGTGAGATATACATTCTTTTCTTTCACTGTGTATGCATTGTAGGGAACCAGGATTTGCTTAGCTTTCTGACACATGGCCATAAGCACTACTTTAATATGTGAAATTCTTCCATTCATCGCTTTTTAGACCTTTGGTCAGTAATTTCCATATTATTCCTCATAGTACCTCATAGTGGGTGTCATGGAATTTGTCCTTTTGTCAAGAACAAATGATCTAACGTCCACATTGCATGAAATATCAAAGTTCATGAAGATAAATCCTATTTTTCACATTTGAGAAAGCTATTTCAGTATACGATTTCATTATAACTGCTTCATTGTACTGTTAATTCAGTGAGCAATCATCTTTTCAGGGCATTGGAGGAGGAGAGAAATCTGAAGCAGGAAATAAATATAATTATCCTCATTTTACTGCATTGGTGGGAACTTAGCATTTATGGATTCATGTCTCAAGACAGCCTGTACCAGAACAAATGGGATAGCATCTGAAGAATTCTTGTAAGAAGTCCTGTACAAGAACAATATTACACTTTTTCCCAAGAGAGTTGTCATGCCTTGAATTACTGAGGTTCCATTCCTGGGTGTAACATTTTTGAGAAACAGAAACAACCAAAACCTCAATATCTTTTTTTGGTTTTAAAAATGGAATCTATAATGTTAAGTTTTATTTTTGCAATCACTCTTCAGAATTGCCTACCAGAGACAGCTCATCAAATGGTCCTGTAGAATTAACAGTTCTAAAGAGTCCAGATGGGTTCATTTTTCTAATGATACTTGGAAGGAAAAAAGACCTTGGATTCAAGGCTCTACCTATCTTAGAGCGTTGAAAGGCTTCAAAAATATCAGTAACTTTTTCTCGGAATATTGCAGATCTGAGAACTTGGAACACAAAGATCTGAAGTCCCTGTAGGTTAAAGAAAAAAATCAGAATGCCATCAAATTGATGGACACTTTCCTGACCACTAGGAAAATAGTTAAATTCAAACAAGGCTACAATATTTAGTCAGTTTATCAATTAAAATATTTTCAGCAATTAAAGAGTGTCGTTAATTTTTAAGCAGCAGATTCTTTTTTAAAAAAGGTATATAGAAATTCTTGTAAAATCTACAGGTGGCAATTGTCATTTTAGAAAAAGCATTCAGTCCTTCATTCTTATCCATAAAACAGGGAAAATATGAAAGCACTTTCTTCAGAACTATTTTTATCACTATTAAATTTGATGTAATTAGCCATTACTCATATCAGTGAAAAGGTCCTTAAGCAGGTAGTAGCCTTAAATCCAGGTGATTAGAAGAGCAGTCACCTTTAAAACATAATGGGGCTTACAGAACAGATTAGATGTGTGCTTTGAGGTATTGTTCATGACGGGGCCTACCCTATCCTAACATGTCTGCAATTAAGTGTACGCAGACTTGGAAGAAAGGGCAAACTAGATGCAATGTTGGGAAATCAGTGAACTGGTCTTCCCAGCATTTGAAAAGGGGAAATAGTAACTTCACAAGACTCCAATTCAGGGGAAAGGGCTAAGGAGACCTTCCATTAATTGGAATAGCTCCTGCTTTTCCCCTTCCCATGCTAAAACATAGAAAAGGTGCACCTTTCTCCATCTCAGGGAGAATAACTGGGGGAAGGGGGTAATGTCAGTCTGCAAAACTACACAGGAGAGTAGCATTAAATTTCCTCCTATACCCACCCTACCCACATGACCAATTGGAAACCTTTAAAAAGCACTAGGATCTCTCACACTATGTTTAACCTCAAGTCTCAATGAAAGTATTAAGCCATGCCATTCCCTACTGAGACTGAAACAACTTCCCAGATACAATTTGTGCAGTGCTATAAGAATGCCTCGCTGTCTTGATTAGGAGTAACCATCCAGATAATAGTGCTATAAGAGTGCCCCTCTGTGTTAATTAGGAGCAACCATCCAGATAATAAGGCTCTCCTAAATATAGGCAAAACCTATGGCTCTGGAACAGGATTCTTTAATTTGTTCTCTGAAAACACTCGAAGATTGACCTAAAACAGTATCCTTGGGTAGGCAAATGGCTGTAAAAGTAAGGGCTTTTAAGCCAAGGCTCAGTCATCGAGTGGGGAGGACAACAATTACTGCAGAGTAACAAACCAGACTACAGGGATTTCTTAAATACATCCAAAAGTCATACAATATGTAAGTTCCCTGGGAACCCAGAAGCCAGAACCTTCCATTGAATAGTTAGCTGAACAAAATTCCATTCCAGTAGCACCTTAAATATCAACAGAATTTCCCAGGGTATAATAGGGTAGTCACCTACAGGTTTGGAAATACCTAGAGATTTGAGTGTGAACCTGGGAGAGCAGGGTTTAGTAGAGTTGCCAACCCCCCAAATGGGGCCTGGAGATCTCCAGATTACAGAGATCAGTTCCCCTGGAGGAAATGGCTGCTTTGGAGGGTGGACTCTATTGCATTGTACCAAGCTGAGCTCCCTCCCCTCCCCAAACCTAGCTGTCTCCAGCCTCCCTCCCCCTCCTGCTCTGCTCAGATTGTTGTTAATCCTCCTCCCCCTCCAGTAACCTACCCTGATTGGAATGGCATGATTTAAGGGGAGGGGGAGAATTTAATGAATAACATTATAGATTTAAGAAGATAATATTTATACCATACCTGTGTAGCACTGAAAAAACAGAACACATAAGTGAAAACTATGTTTGTTTTCTCATGGTCTATTAGCATCAGATATCCCAAGATCCAGGTGACTCCAAGGGTTGCTGCTATAGAAAGAGTTCCAAGTATGTTCTTCACAATGGACTTCTTTTTGGTGCTACAAAAATGAACGGTCAGTCAAATTTTTCAAAATTCTGTGGTATATCTCGTAGCATTTAATTTTGATAAACTTTGATTATTTGATTTAGTGCTGCAATCCAGAACTCTATGGGCTTTCCATCAACAGAAGCATCAATGTGACGTGACTTCACTGGGGAAGCAAGGCAATACGGCAAGTTGAAGCTGGCTGGGCCATGAAGTGGATACACAAGTGGATACACAAGTGGTGAGATGAATTTTTTGAAGAGGAATTATAAACATCTATATTTGGACTTTTCACTGTTTGAGGAATTTGACTTGGACTATTTCTGAAGGTGGATTAATACGACTATTTGTGTATTTGTACCATGTATTTTTGAGTTTCTATTACATTGTATTTTTGAAAAACTGCTCTATTTATATAGGTTTAGATTATCGTACTTATTAAATGTTGAATATATATTTTTCATTAATTTCTGCATGCTTTGATCTTTTGTATCTTTTTTATTACTTACTCCCTTCTGTGCTTCTCTGCTGTTTGGACGACCTGGAGATTGGCAACCCTATACTGTCTTAATCACTGTATTATCTACCACCCAACATAGACATTATGGGATTCACCACTGATGAATGGGAATGGCACTGACATGAGGGAAATTTCACATTACCCTCTTTAAGCCATTTTTAAGCCGTTATTGTACCGTCTTGGAGTAAACCAGTACAGGGCTGCCATTTCACACAGCCTTTCCCCTACCGGTAAGGAGCCGTCTCTGAAGCGGTTTGGCATTTCAGACTGCGCAGCTTTGTTTTCCCACCCTTTTTCGCCTGCGCGGGCGCTCCCCGCCCTTTAAAAAAATGTTTGTTTAAGAGCACTATACCACTATAGTACTATAGCACTATAACACAACACCAAAACAGCAATCCCATTGGAATGCCTGGACTCCACTGGGATACATGAGATGGCTACATCTGCCATCTGGAAACAAGGACCTCATTGGACAGCAGGCTTTGGCAGGAAATCAGGGCTTCAGTGATTGGTGTGACAGATGTTGCTAACCCAGCCTGATGTGCATCCATCCATGCCAAGAGGCAATTGGCTGGGAAGTGACTGGCACAGAGCTGGATCAGGTATAAATGGCAAGGAGGCAAACACCTTATCTTTGTGGGCTGAAGTTGGTGAGTGGTAGGCTTGTCTGGTTAGAGTAGTTTTGCTGGCAGATGTAGCCATCTCATGTATCCCAGTGGAGTCCAGGCATTCCAGTGGGGTTGCTGTTTTGGTGTTGTGTTATAGTGCTATAGCGGTATAGCGCTCTAAAACGAATGTGTTTGTTTTTTTTAAGGATGTAGATTGCCCATGCGGGCGAAAAAGGGTGGGAAAACAAAGTGATGCAGGAGGAAACGCCACGGGGCATTTTACACAGCACCCCGTAGCACTTCAGAAACAGTATAGAAAAGTAAAGACCGCTTGGAAGCAGTTTGCAGGCAAAACGGTTCAGAAACACTTCCCTAACGGGACAGAAGCATTTCTGTCTGAAAGTGGAAATATATTCCGGTAGGGAACCATTACTAAAATGGTTCTGTCTGAAATGTCAGACCAGAAACCATTAGGGAACAGTTCCTGAACTGGAATATATTGGCTGTCTGAAATTCCCCATGAAAGTTGGAAAAGCACTTAGGGTGACATTCATTCTCAATCATTTACTAATCAGGTACTCAGTGAATGCTTGCCCCATAAATACATCTTATTTTAACGGAAGAACCTTCTTTCTAGTGTTTTGAGTCACTGCAGTAAAAAGATGTAGCTGTTTCACATAAAATACCTTGTCAGTTCCTTGTTTTCCTTCCATAGCACAGAAATAATGATCTTCCCAAACATAATAACATTGAACAGAAGGATGAATGCCACAGGTAAAAGGAATGCCCATAACAAAGGTTTCTCAACGGAGAAGTTCTGATGCGAATCAAGGGCTGCGAGCCAGCAACTTAAATATTAAAAAAGATCATTCCAGAAACTTTTTAAGTTAGAAATTGCATTGTCATATTAATATATATACACATCAACTTTTGTCACAGCTTTTCTATTAACATAATATTGTCCATGTAGGGGATGAATGAACTTCTAGAATGGAATACCACAGCCAATCATCATCACTAATTCTATACCATTTTTTTTTTTAAATTAAGGAATCAAGATACAATAAACCACATTGAAGTTTTCTAGGAAACTGGCAACCATTTTTTAGGATGTGATCAAGACTCAGGTTTCATGAAGTAGTCTGTGTTCTGTGGTTGTGCACATAATGCCAAGGCTGCATTCAGATGGCACAATAAACTATGATTTGTTTAAGCAATAGCTTGTTGTACAAACCCAGGTTAGTCTAACCAGAAGCATGTAACGGCAGTTTGGTTTGTAAATCTGTTGTTACCTGCCCTGAGCCCTGCTGTGCAGTGGCGGGAGGGCTATAAGCCAAAGATAATAAATAACATAAAAAATGTCAATTGGTCTGTTCTGCCTATTCCCACCTCCAATCAGAATTGCTGCATGCAATCCCAAGCTCCTTTGCATTGCCAGGCTGCTGGAAAAAGTTCACAATGTATATAGCCCACTTGCCATTGTTCAACTGCATTAAATGGAAGGGAGAGAAGAAGTCTAGGGCAAGCCAAGCCTTTTCCTTCTTGCTGCTTGCATATTTCTTAAAGTTCTTGATGTCAATCAAGACGATACTCTTCCACCTACTTTTCCCTATCCAAGACATTCTAAAGATAGCTTTTTAAATCCAGCAGGTATATGTCTTGCCAGATTCTGCATGCAATTCAACAGATTCTGGCTAAATGGTCTGATTGGCTTCCCAAACTCGAGAAATTTACTTTTGTCTCCCCGAGAGGTTGTAGTGTAATCAATTATGTTTTAATTTCTCCCTCACTGAAACCGCATGTCAAAGATTTTACAATAGATGATTTTATTATTAGTGATAATTTCCCTCTCATTTTAACTCTTCAAGTTGGTCCTCATACTTATCCTTCTTGTAACCTGATCTCACAACTCTCTGAGACTGTTTTACTACCTAGAATCCCTTGGAATGATCGTATCACAGGGAAAACTCAACAACTTTTTAAATCTAGCCCTCTTCTGGAGTATAGATCTTCTCTAATAGATGTATCTAATCCCATAGCAACTATAACAGTTTATAACACTCTAATACTTCATATATCTGAGTCACTGTGTGTAAAATCTGACACCTTAAACAAAAAAAATAATAACTTTGCAAACCCTGTGAATCCTTGGTTTGATAAGGAATGCACTAGTCTTTTTCCCTTGTTATTTGGAGTACCCCAGTGGCAGCTAGCCAAAGGGGGTGGGAGAGCAGGGAGAAGAGGAAACAAAGGGGAGGGTGCAGCATACACATCCCTTGCTCATGCACTTGACCAAGTCGGTGGCAACTGGACACCCCCTCCACAGGTCACAAGTGATGTTAACCGCAATTAAGCAAAAAATGCAGGTTTGGGTTATAGATGCAGAATGCATACACAAAAATAAACTACAGAAAAAAGAATAGTGCAGAGGGCAGGGACACAAAATACAAAGTTAACCTTAAAGGCTCAACTGCTCGAATTCTCCAGAGTAAGCTATAGTGAGCTGTTAGTGCAGAAAGGGCCCCAGAGTCAGATAACTGTGTTCAACCTTCCCTATGCCCCTTGTGGTTGCACTCAGAACTGCAATAGATTTTTTAAAATGCGTTCATGATTCAGCAATGGACACCAGCTTCAGGGGCTTTCCAGCTGCTTCCTTCCCCCCCCCCCGAATTTTGTCCCCCCCAGTCCCTCCCCCATTGGCTCTGAGCTCAGACTAGCCAAAGTTGCCTGGATGAATTTCAACTGGTGCAGCCTGAGGATGTAGACAAATTGTTTGGTGAACTGCAACATTGAGGCTTGCTCATCTTCACTTATTACATCAAGCTGAAGGAGGGTCACTGGCTGACCTATTTATGTTAAGATGGGACAGTTTCAAGAAGAAGGCAGTTGTGAGGTTCCTCCTGAAGAGGTCTTCCTTGGAACCAAATAATTTGAATAATTACAATCTAGTGGTAAATACTGCCTTTTGGTGAACAATGCTTGAGCAACTGGATGTGGGTTGTGAAATTCCAGACTTTCTTGGATGAAAGGGATTATCTAATGCTCTAATTTTACAGAATGCACATAAGATGTATAGATAAACCAATGAGCGATCCCCAAAGAGATGAAATAATTGTGTAGAATGAACAGGGGTCTATATAAAAATGCCAAGTACAAAATGCCCTCTCATTCAAAGGAAATTCAACTTGACAACATTACCCCAGGAATATTGCATCACTTGAAGAAGTGAGGGTGTGAACCACTATTATAAATACATATATATGTACTTACAATTCTTCCTGGCGGTAGTTTGAGTTACTGTAGGTTGCTCCCAGTGTTATGCTAACAAATAATGCTGGGACTCCTAACAAGAAAAAAGAACAGCAACAGGAATTCATTATTCAATCTAACTGCAAAAACGTATTACCACCTAACTCTTCGAAGTTTTGCAAGTGCTAGTTGAATAGGATTTTGACCACTGGTGTTTGAATTTACGACCTCTACATTTTGAAGAACTAGTGAAATTTCGGCAAAAACAGAAGAAAGATAACAAAGTTGCTACTAGCAAAAAGACTGGAAAACTAATAAAACTAGCCCGAACTCTCCTTAGAAGCTAAAATGACTGAACTGAGGCTATTGTACTTTGATCACATTGTACTTTGATCACATTGTACTTTGATCACATTGTACTTTGATCACATTGTACTTTGATCACATTGTACTTTGATCACATTGTACTTTGATCACATTGTACTTTGATCACATTGTACTTTGATCACATTGTACTTTGATCACATTGTACTTTGATCACATTGTACTTTGATCACATTGTACTTTGATCACTGGAAAAGACAATGCTAAGAAAAGTTGAAGGCAACAGGACAAGAGGAAGACCCAACATGAGATGGATTGACTCAGCCAGGGAAGCCACGAGGGCCCTCAGTTTGCAAGACCAGAGCAAAGCTGTTAACAATAGGATGTTTTGGAGGTCATTCATTCATAGGGCTGCCAAAAACTGGAAGTGACTTGACAGCACTTCACACACACACACTAAACATCTCACAATCAGATTTTTGATTCAAGAAGTCTGGGGTGTTGCAATAAAATAAAATTTGTCAGAAGTGGTTCAACTAAGAGCTGATTGTATAAAAACATTTATACATAGCTGGAAGTCTTTTTTTAAAAAATTTTGGAGGAAGGATTAAATATGACATTAGACTCGTATAAATGTGAGCCCAGCCTCACATTTACATTAAATAGGATAATGGAAATGAGTACATAGTCAAAACTGAATGTTAAATAATTGTTATATCAACAGGCTTTAAATGTTGTATTTGTAATATTGTAATGATTGTTTAAAATTTTATTGTTGTGAGTTGTTTCAAAATTTTAAAAGTTGATTTAACATGGTATTGTTACTATACATTTTTCTTTTGAAATTTAAAAAAATTAAAAGATGTTACACCAATATTTTGACAGCAGCATGATGAATAGACAGTGGGAAGCCTAGTGATGTACCCATGTGTTTGGATTACTTGTTTCATTTTCTGTCGAGCAAACAAATACGCTAGACAATGTGTCCAAATGTACAGCACCTGGGATTAAAAGGTCCATCAGATCAGTTTGAGTGCCCTCCGAAATGTCAGTTATATTGGAAAGGTTTCTGAATTTGCATGGGAATGCCCTTATCCCCTGCTCCCCTTTGAGTCAGCTGTAACCCTGATTTATTCTGAATACATCACTGTGGCTGTCACAGTTCAACAAAGGAAGAACTTGCAAGAGAATGAGAAGGATTTTCGTTCTTACCCCATCCAATTAATGACATGGTTGTATTATAATGTCGAAATAGATGCTGCTTAGCTTTTATGAATAGCAAGTACATTTGTACAGCATTAAGAGCAGTCCACATAAAAGTTGCCAGCAAGAAATAATGCAGTAAGGCAGCTACAGCCGTACACCAGTCATTTGTAGGAGGGCCTTCCATGTCAGACTGGAGCATGATGTTGGCAGCAGAGTTTTCGTCAGCATTCATGTTGGCATTTGTGTTTTCAATTCCAGAAACAAAGATTATGTTAAAAATCAGCATAGCTGAACAGAGGCTCACATCCATCAAGGTAACAAAGGTTTTCCGTTGTTTCCTTTTGCTGAGAGTTCATTGTAAGTTTCCAGGACACCAGAAGCAAAAACAGAGGTTAAATATTGAGTTTTAACTCATACACTGCTTTGTAGGCTTTGTCATCATGCTGGCCATAGAAAAAGGATTCCCTGTATTGTGACCCTGGAAAACTTTTCCCTCATTACAAAGAAGTTCAGGACAGATACATTTGCTTCTTATCTATTCATTTCTGTGAGCTAAGGGTTCTTCCTCTCCCCCACCCCAATATCTTGCATCTTCCCAAAATATAAATGTCAAGTAACCTATTTTCTAGTATATTAAGTGCCTTCAACTTTCAAAAATTAAAACTTACCATTATAATTATGGAAAACGCTGCCTGCACACCATTGTCACTTGGCTTTGGAACCCCCATTTTAACACAGCAGTAATTCAGTTCAATATCCTGAATAATCTCTTTACCTCATTGCTCACCATTTGGAGACTAATGAAAAACATGCTAATCTTAAGAGTCAAAGGTTTACTTTAGGCAAATGCAGAAATATAGGTATATTCAATACTCTTTACTCTTTTCACTATTGTCTTTATCATAGAGACAGGAGAAAATCTTATTGCATCACCTGGAAGTGATGTCAAATCTCCCTGAAACTCCACCCTTGCCAGGACCCCCCCCCCCTCAAATTTCCCAGTATTTGCCAGTGCAGGATGGGAAGCCTACTGACCAGTGCTTCTACTCTTATGTCATTTTATGATGAAAAGTGCCATCATGTCACAGCTGACTTATGGTGATCCATTGGGTTTTCAAGGCAAGCAATAATCAGAGGTGGTTTGCCACTGCCTGCCTCAATGTCACACCCCTGGTATTCCTTGAAAGTCTTCCATACAAATACTGGGCACAGCCAACCTTGCTTAGCTTCCAAGCTCTGATGAGATTGGGCTAGCCTGGGCTATCCAGGTCACGGCCATGCCATTTTACAAGCAGTTATCAACCTCCTTAAGGTGAAAAATGCTAAAGTATTTTATTTCACCATCAAAATTTTAGCGAAGATTTAAGATCTTTGATTAGTGAGCCTATGTTGACTTGATGCATTTTAAAGATGTTATATTCCTCCCTATCCCTCCCCCACACACACACTGTAAATCTGTTCTTTGACCCCCTGATCTCTAAGCAACCATATCGCAGTCAAGGGTCGGTGCCATTCTTATCTTTCAAGGAAAGTGTAAAAGGTTTGTTTTCTTTATGTACCTCTTAGGAATGTGCTCTAAACAGAAGGTAGGGTGAATTATGTTTAAGAGCACAATGGCTGAACCTTTTTTTCCAAATACCAGGCCCTGACCTTTTGCCTGTTTTATTCTATAAAGGAAGAACTTTGAATCTTGTTCAGTATACCATCTTGTTTGTGAGTCTTCAGCACTCAGATGAGCTCACATCAAGAATGATCCCCAAACTCTGGCTTCCATAGACTCCACCACAAAATCTCCAGGAATTTCCCAACGGGGAGCTGGCAACTCTAGTCAGGATTGGCCTCATTGTATTTATTTCCACAACAGGCCTTATTCTTAGTTCTTAATAAAATTGTATGCTCTGTCAGCAAAATCCTTGCGTGAATCTTCTCTCTCCCAGATTGATCTCGGAGAAGGGGGGTTGTGCTGGGTTTTAGAAAACTCCCCTAACAAAATTCTTTTTGAAAACTGTCTGGAAACTACAGCTGGTCCAAAATGTGGTAACCAGGCTACTGCTGGGGTGGGATATATGGATCATATCACTCTGGTACTATAAGAACTGCACTGGCTGGCTGTCCATTTATTTCTGCACGGAGCACACTGCACAGTCAATAGGAGAGCCAGAAATTGCCAATACGCTGAGTCCACTCTAAGTGACTTGGGGCCAGGATTCTTGAAGCACTGCCTCCTAACATACTGTCCAACCTACCAGCTAAGATCTTTCTTACAAACCCTGCACTCTGTGCTTCACCTTTAGAGGTGAGGTGGGTGGCAACAAAGTACAGGGCTTTTTCAGTGGTGGCACCTTGATCATAGAATGCCATTCCTCTTCAGTCTTATCTGGTATCTATCCTACTCTGCTTTAGATGCCAAAACAAAATTATTCTTTTTACCCAGACTTTTGACAGCATTGTTAAGACTCTGCTTCTAGCCTGTGAACATTTTTGTATGAGACTCATAAACTGCTGCATGTTTTACACTGTTTTTATGCTCTGGCTGAGTGTTTTTTTAATGCTTGCTTTTAAATTGACTACTTTTATGGGGTTTTACATTTTACTTTGTAAGCTACCTTCAAGGGGTTCTCTGGAGAGGTGGAATTTAAATTTTTTAAATAAATATAAATAAATAAATATACACATTTGAGCTTCATAAAAACTTCTGGGGAGCATTGGAATGGGAGAGCACAGTTCAAGAAACACCAATCCAAGATGCATTGCAAGGTGTATATCATAACATAACATGTATGAAACAAGTTGTGCAGATCTTTAGATTTTCCCTAAGAAGAGATATGTATTGCACATTTATTCTCATACCTCGTAAAGAGAGTATGAGGCATGCAAATGCAATAGGAGTCAAAATGTGTGACTTTCATTTTCTGTCCTCACTGAAAAACATTAGAGGTGGGGATTTCCAATGAAACCCTCCACCTGCCTCTGCCTAAATCCCAAATATAAGTGATCCGTCAGGATACGTGGGAGGGGGATGTCCATTTATAGTTTAAAGAATTGATAAGTGTTTTTCGCCTCCCCAGCAGTCTGTTCATACCATCCTTAACCCTTCCTCAACTCTTTCCTTACCTGATAAGAACGTGAAACACAGTGGTACAAGTCAAGCCAGCAATGGACAAACCGCAACCAATATATGTAAAAATCTCTAGAGGCCTTGCATATTTATAATTGATCCTGAAGCTCTGTAAAATAATTGTATTCCTTATTAGTCATCTTCATAAATTTTCTTTGCACATATGGATAAACTAATGTATTTCCACATGTTTGTTTTCCTGGGTATAACCTACACAAGTTAACTGTGCAATCTTATACAGATTACTCCAGTATAAACCTACTGTAATCAAGCTTAGACTGGAGTAACTGCATAGGATTGTACTGAAGGAAGATCATAAAGTGTGGGTGGGAGCTCGCACCATAATATTGCTACATGTAGTACAATATTATGATGAAAGGTATCTGTTGTAGCTGTAGCAGGAAAAAAATAAGAATTATTTTTCTCTTATGAATATATATAATTAAAAGGAGGGTGGATCTGAAAACCAGCACCAGTGGGAAGAAAATGGAGCTCATTTCTTACCAAGCCTTTATTTGTAAGGTGCTCAGAAACCCTCTAGATTAGAGTCAAAATCCACTAGCCAGAAATCATTAAATCATTTTAAAAACCATTAAACGTTTTTCCCAACAGCTCCCATCCCCCAAATTCAACTGAGTAAAGGGGAAGATTAGGGTTGTTTGAAAATAAAGCTTACTGGCATGTATGCTTAGTTACTTACATGGAATTCAGTCTAAATCCCATTGAGATTAATGGTAAAACTGACATTTCCCCCTTGCTCTAATCAAGCTGATTAAAATATGCATTTTATCTTTGCATCCTTTGCAAACATTCTTTACAACACCCCTCTCACCTTCTAACTGGGATATAAAGACTCAGAGATCTTCATTCCTACTTGTGTCTGATGAAGGGGGGCTCCACTCTCAAAAGCTCATACCCTGAAGATCTTGTTGGTCTCTAAGGTGCTACTGGACTCGAATCTAACTGTTCCACTGCAGACCAACATGGCCACCTTCTGAAATCATTTAATCCCGTCCTCCTCATTCCATCTCTTGCCTTTCTATACATGATCTTTTCACACAGAGCATTTCCAGTGGTTTGGGTGCTGAACTGCAGTGGTTTTCTCCACGCTGTCATGTGGGTCTGCCTGCGGACACCTCCTCAGATGAGGAAGAGATGGAGGAAGCTGGCCCCAGCCCCTGGATGCTGCAGGAAGACCTGCTGGGCAAGGTATTACTGGTAAACTTGTTCAAGTAGATTCAGTTCACATTCAGGTAGCAGTCAAGAGAAGAGAGAGAAGCCTAAAGAGTACTTTCCCCATCACAAATGGCCAGTTTGTCCAGCATCATGTGAGGGCGTTGTATCTACAGGAGAGACCTGTAGAACCATCTCATTCAAGGAGATAATAACTATACACACTTAGAGTAATGTAGTGACCCGCAATGTCCAGGCATGCCGAGTCACTCACTCCAACAGGTAGCAACTGCCTCAGGGGCAGAGGAAGAGTCTCAGGCCAAAGTCTGCCTTCCATGCCCTCAGTCCCACAACCCGGGATCTGAAGCTGAAGGAGAAGCACTGCAGCTGACAACCTCACCCCCAGGGTCACCAGAGCCTTTTGAATGCTGGAGAAAGCAGGGCTGGAGGGAGGTACAGAACTGGCACCATAGCATAGAGTTGGCAGCCAAGTACCGGTCCACCTCTGCCTGTGAGCTTGAGTCACCACAGGATATGGGTTGGTGGCAGCCCTGTAGGCTGCTCAACCATTGATGAATTGCACCTGTCCCTGATGACTCAGAAGGTTGATGAGTTGCACCTGTTCCTGAATGACTCAGCAGGGTTTTCCTGATAAAAGCATCCAGGAAAGGGTGAAGCAGCATGGAAGCAACTTGTCCATAGCTTTCATCTGCCTGCTTTGGTTCTGTGGCTTTTTCCAGACTACAGCATGTTTGACCTTCTGGACTGTGACCTGGCTTGTACTCTTTGAGTTTTTCTTCTGGTTTGATGCTTGGGCTTCTGAATACCTGTGCTTTGACCCCTGGACTGTGTTTGGACTCTATGCTCGTTGCCTTCTGCCCCAGGTACCTGCCTGAACCTGGGCATGAGATTTCTCAGAATGATTTTTTCCCACTTCTGTGGTTCCCTTGTAGTTCTTCTATGCTTTCTCAAATCAGATGGTTAGAGAAAGCATGGAGGAATGACAAACACACCACAGAAATGGGAAATGATGTCAGGAGGAAGCTCAGAGAAAAACCACTGCTTTTTGGCATCCAAGAGATAGTAAAAGATAGGGGAAACCTCCATGTGAAAAGATCCATTCTGAGTTGGTAATTACAGTTTCAGGTGTATGTGCAGTTATGCCTCACGTAGGAGCAGGTGTGGGAAGTGGCATATACCTGCAAACAGCAGAACAAGGTGGGTTTTTTAAGGTAGTAGTTCTATGAAAAGAGTACCCTACCATTAATATTGCAAAATTAGTTGTGTGATTACAGCTGCATCCCAGTAACTTTGGTGAGTTTTTCTCTTTTATGCAGCCTGCCGTATCCCAGTCGTTTAGTGAGTAATTCCAAAATACACATGCATAATTGTATAGCTGAAATTCTGATCTGTTATACTGCAGATTGGGGATAAAAAAAACAGGTTAATAGTAATAGATTGAGAAAATTTTGCAACTTTGTTCCAACCAAAATAGATTTGGCTGTAATGCTTGCTAGATCACCACATGAACATTTATCCTAGGGTTACTATTCATGAATGCAGCAAGTCTTGCATTGATGTGAAGCATTCCTACACTCTTCCACCTCTATGTAGGTGATAAAGCTGGCATGAATTGGCATTTTCAGTAGATTTGTGTCAACTTTAAGTGGTGGTTAGTTGATGGCCACTTCACATAGGCCCTAAATAGTGGTTAGTTGAGGATATTTTTCTATGGTTAGTTGATGGCCACTTCACATAGGCCTTAAATAGTGGTTAGTTGAGAGTGTCTCATACAGGATATTTTTCTTTGCAAAAATTATAAAATCAGTTGGATCCCAAGGATGAGTCTGTGGATGGAAGTGGGACATTTTCATCAATTTCCCCCTTCCATGGCAGACCACCAATTCCTCCTTCATGTTATTCCTGGGGTACCTTGTTCCCCAGGAGCAGCATGAAGGGACATTTGGGTCTGCAGTGGGAGGGAGTAGTGAGAAAGTGATGTTCTGCTGACAGAAATCATTCCACCATCGGCTATATTTGGCAGTACACAAATCTATGTGACAAATACCATTCAAAATGAAGGTGGCACAAGTACATTTTGCAGGATATATTTTGTTGTTACTGACAAAAGCTTCCCAGAACACACAACAAAACAGACGTTTCTGTAGTAATTACACATAATGGAGTACACTTGTATACATGGGTTTTTCCTGCATGGATTTATGCCCTTCTAAGGATAATGTATTATATATTTTTTTAAATTACTTTATTGTTAACTACACAAAAAAGAGCAATCCAAAAATAAAGCTATTATAATATTATTGACCGGTATTCCCAGAAAACCTGGGTTAAACCTAAATTTTCATACACCCACAAAACAACTCATATTGACACATGTTTGCAATAGCCTTACAATTTTAACCAAATTCTGTAATCATTTCTACACAGAAGAACTTCATTGTGTCTCAGAAACCCAATAATTGGCTTCCAGATTTCATCATAATCACAGGGTGAAAAAGGCAACTGAGAACTAACAAAGAAAGAATTGTTTACTGTTTTCCCCATGATATAAACATCCCAAAGTTTGTCAAACCAGGCATCTATGGATGGCCTGTTTGTTTTTTTCCAATTGGCTGCAATCACCTGTCGTGCAGCTGCAATCAATATCGAGACTAAGGAACACTGACTCTTTTCCATTGAATAATCCGGCTATAGATCAAAAATAAAAAGGTCTGGAGACATAATGAGAGAAATGTCTACCATTTGTGAGATCTTATCAGCAACTGTGCACCAAAAGGATTGGATAATGTATTATATGTATTTATTTATTCATTCATTCATTCATTTGATTTATACCCCGCCCTCCCCACAAAGCAGGCTCAGGGCGGCTTACACTGATAATACATGAATAACAATTAAAATCCACATAAAATCATCTAAAAACAATTCAATTATACATAATTCATAAAGTGCTGGTGCTGATTAATTAGTTGTTTCGGATGGCTTGCTTTAAGAGTGTACACAGAGGTCTAACATTCATTCTGCCTATGATCTTCTTAGTACAAGGGCAGCACAGGCTAGATGCAGCAATTCTGAATGGTTCTATTCTCATTGGACTAATCTTCTGGCTCTCTAACTGTGAAGTGGGGCCTCCCTTGGGGATGTGGAACCCTCAGGGATGTTGCTGCAAAATCTGAAGAAGGGATAGGATCTTTAAGAAGTCAGAGCTTTCCCTTTCTCTCTCCATCAGCCAAGACACTGAAGGGGCTGATGTGTAAAGTTTTGTTTTGAAAAACCTGTGGGTTTAAAGCTAACTTAATATTATTGAGCATGGTTCCGTTAACGTTGCTGGAAATGATTCGGTTACTGTAGTTTTCTTCTAGTTCAGTTTTATAAATTTTTGATGGGAAAAGTTTGTCATTTTGGTACAGTACAAAGCCAACTCTCTCTGTTCCAGTTAAATCTGGAAGTAGCAAATGAAATTCAGTCAATGCAGAGAAACATACAATAATAGTAGTAATAGCATTTATTTTAGTGTTCAAAGCACTTCACGTACACTATTATGTTGTAATCCTTACGAGAACTTTGTAAAATAGACTAATTATAATTCCCATATTGCAATTAAGGGAGGGCCTGGGGCTTAGAGAGAATGGCTTGCTTAATACCACTGATGGCGCCATCCTAAGCAAAGAGATTCTCCTAAACCCACTGGTGTCAATGGACTTTGAAGGCTGTAATGCTGCTTAGGATAGCACTGGTAGCAGGCCTGTAGCCATGGTGGTGCACAAAGGGGAACGACTCCACCAATCATTAGTCATGTCCCTCTGATCAGCACTAGGGGTTGTGAAATCTGTCACAAGTCTTCTGCCAATGACAGAGAGCATTTGCTTCCCTCCTCCCACCTCCCTTCCCAGGCTTTGCCAATGAGGGAAAGATTCTCTTTCCAAGCCCACTGGGGGGGGGGCTGACAATGGGCAACGCCCCACCCTTGATTTGGCCTGCCCTCCCTCACCAAACAGCCATGCCTTTTTTGTTTTCCTTCCCCCCACCACCTTTGCTTCCCAGTGAGGCGTGAGCCAAGCCAGAGCCTCATGAGCACAGGAGGAGAAGCAGGGGAGGTGGGCCTCTCTAGAGCTGGGTGTCTCTAGAAAGAAAGCTGAGTGGAGGGGCAGAGCATCTGGCTGCAGGCACCGCAAGGGGGGTATACTAAAAGGAATGACAAAATTGTCCACTGGAAACAACTGGAGAGGCTTGAAGGCCCATGGAGATAATGGGAACCAGGAATGACAATTGAACTGCAAGCAAAACTCCATTGAAATACATTGCAGCACAAAAAAGTTGCAAAGAAAAAGCAGAATGTGTTATTCATTAAGGTCTCTGGGAATACTCTGGTACTGGAATGACAGCCCCCAGAGGGCTCTGGGACTGGAAAGATGGGGCACAGAGTTGAATGACAGCCCTGAGAGTAGCAGGTGTTCTGGGAATGGAATGACAGGGCACAGAGTGGAATAACAGTCCCTAGCAACAGAATCTGTGCTCTGGGACTGGAATGACAGCCCCTCATTTATAATAAAGTAAATAAATAATGATGTGCTCACCACCACTGTACTCATTTGCCGTCGGTCCCCCCCCACAAAATTTTATGGCTATGGGCCTGACTGCCAGTCAACTTGTGACGTCCCAGTTCACATTGCATTCTCTTAGCTACCATTCCACACCAGCTATATTCCCATAATGTGTATTTGTTTATTGTCTAGCAGACCAGCTGCCTTCACTGAAGTGAATGGGGCAGCTCACAAACCCAAGAGCCCCCCTGAGGCACACGTGGAGCTCTGATAGAAGTAAATGTGTTTTATAACCTGTTCCACAGGTAGTTTTAAATGTTAATAATTTGTAATGTATATAATTTTCTATCTTATTTTCTTCTTTAAAAATAAATCCCCCCTCCCATGATTTATTAACTGTATCTGCGAGACAGGGAATGGATACGTACTGGTACTTGTAATATTGATGAGTATCTGGATTTCTGTACGATCATCAGTTTTCAAGCCAGTAGCCTGTTCACTAACTTTTATTCGGTCAGAAACCAAACTGTCAGTTGATCCTGCATACAACAGTATAGCCCCAAATTGTATTAGATTACACAGAACTCTGTTGCCCATACTGCTAAATAGATAGCTAGATAACTAGGTGAACTAATGCAGGAAACTCACCCTTCATCGCAGAAAAAAGAACTGTAGTTGAGGGCTCCTGGGGAGAAATTATGCGAACTGCAATGTTGGACTGCACCACCTCTGTAGCAGAACTGTTACTCACAGAGAAATTTTGGATTGCCATTGTGAGGCTGCATTAAAATAACCAAATGTAATTATGCCAGCTATAAACAAACAATCACTACTCGTAGGAGTTCAAAGTTCTATCCACGGAGTCAAAACCTACCCAAACATAATCTGAATTTTCCAAAACCATTCTTTCCCATTCCACGGCAATAAACAAAGTTGTCATTTTCGTTTCGGTCTCCTTCTTGATTCTTATTAGCAGACAAAGTTATTCCACCTTAATTACCATGGCAGGGGTGCAGTGAACTGTACCTCCACAGCACTCTTGAGGCAGGTGGGGATTTACTTCTGAACATTAGCATAATTTACCACAGGTGACACTCTAGCCTATTTTAGGCTACCTCTGGCCACTCAGATATCTGAATTTACCCTGTGGTGTGGATGTATGGTAGGGGGTTAGTCCTCAGATCCCCCCCAAATAAATACAAAGTACATTTTGGGTTTTATTAAGTATTGTATATTGTCACAAAATAAAAACGTTCATGGTTCCTTCTGCTAAAACTGCTGCCCAGCACAGTGATGCATCCTGGGCTCTTCTAAAATGCCTTCTACTCCAGTGCACAAGAGAAGAAGGAAGTGGGCACCAGGAAACACATTTAGTGGACATCATGGCATCCAAGGTGCCACCCTGGGGATTGCTGATGTACGATAGGACCCAGAACCAAGCATAGGAAACAGATGATGCATCTGCCTTTGCCACCTAATGTATGTTATACTGAAATTAAAATAAAATGCAAAAAAACTAATTTTAAGGTAGCATCTTAAACATATCCAACAAGAAGCAAGTTTCACTTAATGGGACTTATTGTTGAGGAAGCATGTTTATAGTGCCGGTGAAGAAAACAGCATAGTTCAAATGTGAACACATACTTTTCCTATGAATTACATATTTAAATCAGGAAGCTGTTATTACCTTTCTATAGAGCTAGTGAGGTTTTTATCGGATAAATTAAATTCAGTCTTGTTGGCATCTAAAATCTGGCTTACTGTAGTCACTGCAGCAACCATCGCCTGCCCAGATAAAAACATGTTTGTTTTTTAAAAGACCTTCATTTTATATGACGTATTACCCAGTTTTTAACTGAATGAAAAATTATTTCTTTATTTTAAAACATTTTTATGCCACCTTTCCACTCAATCATGGTCTACGAGGCAGTGAACATAAACACATTTAAATATTTAAAAGTATAGATTCAACTAAAAATACATAAACAACAGTACAAGGAGGGGGGGAAACATGAGTGGGGGTATGCCAGATGAAACAAAAAAGTCTTCACCTGCTGGCAAAAGACACTGATAGAGGGAGACAGATGAATCTCCCTGGGGAGGGAGTTCCAAAGTTTTGGTGCCATGACTGAGAAGGCCCTTTCTCAGGCTGCCACTTGTCTGGGTTCAGATAGCGGGGGCAACCGAAGCAGGGCCTCCAAGGATGACCGAAGTAAGTAGGTAGGTTCAGATGGGAGAAGGTGATCCTTAATGTATCCCAGAAGATCAATACCAGCACCTTGAATTGAGCCTGGAAGCAAACTGGAAGCCAGTGTAGGTGGAACAAGACTGGAGTGATATGGACCTACAACTCACTCCAGTCAACACTTTGGCTGAAATATTTTGTACCAACTGTAGCCTACTGTCTTCAAGACCAGCCCTACATGGAGTGTGTTACAGTAATCTAATCTAAATGTTACTAGGGCATGTACCACAGTGACAAGAATTTTTCTATCCAGGAAGCCAAAGCTGCTGAAAAGTACCCCTGGCCACCACTGCCACCTGTTTATCCAACATACATTAAGGATCAGCTTCTCCCATCTGAACCTACCCGCTCACTCCAGCCTCGGTCCAGGAGCACCCCAAGGTATGAATCTGCTCCTTTAAGAGAAGTGCAACGCAATCCTAAACAGGGGTTAATCCATTTCCTGGGTCAGACTTTCCATGCACCAGTAGCACCTCAGTTTGGTAAGACTGAGTGGCAACATTAAGGATCACCTTCTCCCATCTGAACCATTTCCTGGGTCAGACTTTCCCTGCACCAGGAGCACCTCAGTTTGGTAAGACTGAATGGCAACTTGTTAGCCCTCATCCATTCCAAAACTGCCTCCAGGCACCTGTTCACAGTTTCCACAGCCTCCCTGGGATCTGCTGGTAGTGTGCAATAGAGCTGAGTGGCATCAGCATATTGGTGGCAGCCCATATCTTTGGATGACCTCTCCCAGTGGCTTTACATAGATGTTGAAAAGCGTGGGGGACAACATGAAACCTTGAGGAAATCCATAGGCCAAACCACCAGTCCCCCAGCGACATATCCGGTAACCTACCCTTGAAGTAGGACTAGAACCACCACAGAACACTACTTCCCAGTCCCAGTCCTGGAAGGCGATCCAGAAGGATACCATGATCAAGGACATCAAAAGTTGCCAAGAAGTCCAGGAGAATTAACGGCTGCACTCCCCCGTCCATCTCCTGGCATATAAGAACATAAGAAAAGCCCTGCTGGATCAGACCAGTGGTCCATTCAGTCCAGCATCCTGTCTCACACCATGGCCAACCAGTTCCACTAGATGGCCAACAACAGGGAATAAAGACTGAGGCCTTCCCCTGATGTTGCCTCCTGGCTCTGGGATTCAGAGGCTTAGTGCCTCTGACTGTGGAGTTTCCCCTCAGTCACCATGGCTAGAAACCACTAATAGACTTGTCCTCCATAAATCTAATACCCTTTTAAAACTGTTTATTTCTACATCCACCAGGGCAACCAAAGCCATTTCAGTCCCATAACCAGGCCTAAAACCAAACTGGAATGGATTTAAACAATCGGCTTCTTGAGAAATCTCTGAAGCTGGCCAGCCACCACTTGTTCAGTCACCTTGCTCAAGAATTGTACATTTGAGACTGGAGGGCAGTTATTCATCTCTCCTGGGTCCAGTCTAGGTTTCTTTAGGAGTGGACGCACCGCTGCCTACTTCAAAGTATCAGCAACCACCCCATCTCTCAGGGAGGCAATTACTTTCTCCTGGACCCAGTCCACCAGCCCACCCACCACAGATTTAAGCAGCCAAGATGGACAAGGGTCATACAAGCAGGTGAAAGGCTTGAAACTCCCAAGAGTCTTTTCCACATCCTCAGACTGAACAAGCAGAAAGGTATCCCACACAACTGGACAAACTGGAACCCTGGAACTATCCAATCCTGTTGCTGCTAATGTAGAGTCCAAGTCACAATGGATGTAAGAAATTTTATCTGCAAATTACTTAGCAAAATGATCACAGCAGGGTTCCTGAGCTGTCCACCTCCTCCAACTGGCCAGAACCCAATATGCCCCTGACAACCCAGAAGAGTTCTGTACGTCTACACTGCATGGATGCAATGGTGGTTGGAAAATATTGCTTCTTTGCCACCATCATCACCACAGAATAGGCTTTCAAATCAGCTGTGGCCTGTACTCAATCAGATTCATCCCAAATCCCCACCATTGCTCTTGTTGTCTCCCCTGTCTTTTTATCATCTGCAGCCCCTTAGTAAACCAGGAGTTTGCACAGGATCTTCGACCTGACAGAGAGCGCCTAAGTGCAATCATGTCAATTGCCTAGGTCATTTCCCCATTCCAGAGGTCAACAAGGGCACTGAGAGAAGCAGAAGTCATACCAACAAGAAGATCCCCCAATGTTGTCTGAAAACCTACTGGATCTATCAGGTATTGGGCCAGATCATCTTAATTGATTCCCACCCCTGAGGATCCTTGGTTACCCCTATAGGTTGAAACCCCAGCAAGTAAGGATCTCTCCATGACAAGGGGACCATCTTCAATCCTCCACCTTCAGATCATCTTCCTGCCCAGAATAAAACACCAGAGCGAGAGTGTGACTTGCACAGTGCATGGTGCCTGTTACTACCTGAGACAGGCCCAATGTTGTCATGGACACCATGAAATCATAACCCAGTCCCAACAAGGTAGGCTCAGCATGGGCATTGACGTCCCCCAAGGTAACCAACTTAGGAGTCATCTATACCATGTCCAATACCACCTCCTCAAGCTCAAGCAGGGAGAGACTTGGCCAGTGGGGTGAGTAGTACACCAACAGAATTCCAATCCTGTCTCACACTCCCACCTCTAGATAGACACTCTCAAACCCAGCAGACCCCTGGACAGGGCATCGAGCCAGGGGGATGGAATCCCAATAGACTACAGTGACACCACCACCATGCCCACCAGACCTATGCTGATGCATCACTGAGTACCCTGGGGGGGCACAGCTGGAATACTCCCCCACCACCACCAGGTCTCAGTGATTTAATCAATTTTAAATAAAGAATAGCAGGACTGTATAGCAAAAATTCCATGCAAATATGCAAATAAATGGCATAACTGAGGCATAGGCTTGTACCAAAGGGGAGGAAATTATCCCACTTATGCATGTAGATAAGCATCAATGAATTTATGAATCTGCCACATACTAGCTCTGTTCACAAGCTACATTCAATCTGTGTACAGTCTACATTTGATTTTTTCCTTCGTATGTGTAGAGAATAATTCTTATGCTACAGTCAACACATGTACAGCTTAAAAATGTGATTGAAATCCCACATGTAGCCAGGTATTGATCCCTGGTTTCATTTGGAAAGTGAACAATTGTTGGCTCTTTCATATAAACTTGTATGCATGTAGGATGTACATGTGTTCTATGTAACGTGTAAACAAGGCTACTATGTCAGACCATTGGTCTGCCATGTTCAGTACTGTGTACTCAGACTGGCTGCAGTTCTTCAGGTTCCTGTCAGAAAATTCCTAAAAAGTTTGCTAAATAATCAAACTACTGGTGGGGCTATGGCAGCCAAATAATCAAGACTATGGATGTCCCAGCAAAGGATAGACACCTGACAAAATCTGGCTGACTCTATTAGATGTTATATAGCACCATTTTGGCTAAGTCACAATGTTATTCAGGTTCAGGTCCCAAAGCCATACAAGGATCAGCAGAACCCTGAATACAGGAGCTGCAGCAGTGGTACAACCAGAAAGCCACACTGCCATCAAAGCAGATGCCACAATTATGGTTGCCTCAGCATCTATATGGACAGAAGCCAGGCACAACAAAGCTGATGGACTTAAAACCGCAACAGAGACACAATGCTCAGCCATCAGTTACTCAAATGAAAGGCCTGCCTCTGTTGTTTAAATTTGTAAGGCAGGAAGGCTTGGAATGAGGAAATTTCCATGGTTTGGATCATTCTGGAAGGGATGGAATACAGGAGAAAAAAGAAAAGATGGAAACTAATTCCTGTCCTCTCTATGACTCATGCCCTGGACAGTGAGGGAATAGATGATAGGTGGTATGGCAATAGGTATAAAGTATTCCCACCTCTGGAATTTATCCCCTTTACAAACAGAGAAAGGTCATATTTTGTCTTGTGAAAATTACCACACCTCAGATGTTATGATAGCATGTAGAATATTTGTAAGTCTTCATGGCACATACCTCACCAGGTACATCACTGTTGGACAGATTGAGAATCTTTTCTGCAATTGAAGCCGCTATAGAAATATCTGTACTGTTGAGTTTTTCGGGCCTGGAAGTGAGAATCTGTGTGTCGGTGGCAAAAAAACCTCTGTGTCATAAATATAAAAACAGCTCACAATAACTCATCCAAGATGAAGGTATTTGCCTCAAAAGGAAATGAGTCTGATCTGACAGTTATTTCCTCTGATCACACCATTTCTGAATGATCAACTTGTCGCAGCAGCTTTAAGTCCTATGTGATAGCTGCTTCCAAACAGCATGTTGCTCATCTGGAGCACAGACATGGCCATTGACTGCACTGACTGAGACCTCTGAAACAATGGATTTATTATTATTTGATTTATTTAATTATTTACTTCATTTATATTCCACCTGTTTTCCTCAGTGGGAACCCAAAGAGGCCTACATCATTCTCCACTCCTAAATTTCATCCTCACAAGATCTGTGAGATGGATTAGGCTAAAAGAGTGTGACTGGCTTGAGGTTACCCAGTAAGCTACCATGGCAGAATGGGGTTCAAACCTGGGACTCCCAGATACTAGTCCTGCACTCTAACCACAATACCACACTGGCTCTCCTAATGGCAAGGGCATGCTCAATGCAAGTGGGAGACAGATTTGCCCACTCCTGTTTCACCTGGGGGAACAGAAGAGAAGGGAAAGATTTGCATTGATTGGGGATGCCAGTCTCCAGGCAGGACCTGGGGATCCCCTGGAATTACAGCTCATCTCCAGACTACAGAGATCAGTTACCCTGGACAAAATGGCTGCTTTGGAGGGTGGACTCAATGGCAGTGTACCCCTACTGAGGTCTGTGTCCACCCCAGGCTCCATCCCCAAATCTCCAGGAGTTTCCCATCCTGGATCTGGCAACCCCTACCCCTCATCCCCCACCAGTGGCTGGGGACACCTGGCAATCCTAGCATTGCTACTCATATTCAATGTGACACAACTTTAACCACTTTGTGAACAAAAAATAAACAGGGATCTTGTGGTACCATAAAGGCTATTTTGGGGGGGAAATCTAGAATACGTTTCCTAGAACCCATTTTGTGAGAACCAAGTTGTGGTTCCTCACTAGGCAGACGTTTAAGAAACAAGATGGTTAAAAGTGTGGAGTATGAATGCCACAGAGAGATATTTCTGAGAGATGATATAATTTCATGTGTAATAGTTCACCATTTTCATCAAATAGTGTGTAACCAGCGGTATAAAGCACACTAAGCTAGCAAACCATATGCTTACTGTAGTCTTCACTAGATGGCAGTGTAGATCCAGAAATGAAATTGCTGAGACTAACAAGTAAAAATAATACAAACAATAAAGTCTAAAGGCTGCCTTGAAATGTTAAGAAAATCCCTGCACAGACAGACCTTTGGGACAGGAATTACACTCACATCATAATCTATATCACCATGCCATGAAAAGTGTTGTGCTGGTTCCTGTGTACTAAACACACAGTCCAGGCCTTTTTTCTCTGGCCAGCTGGCAACACTTGTTAATTCGAGTTTCATAGTCCACAACACCAATTGGAAAATTAATGGACTAATGTCAGAGATGCAGTCCACACTGCGGGCAGCACATGAAAACCTCTCACAGATGGGCTCTGCATACTATCACTGATATCTATGTGTATCTATGTGATATCTATGTCCAACCTATGTGTAGTGAGGTGGGGTGGGCTCAATGTCCTATCTCCCTAATCTGTACACATTGACTGTATCTTGTTTACAGATTTTATGCATGTACAGCCAATACAGGGATGGGATCCATGCATAGGACTGGAAGTTGGAGATCTCTTGGGATTACAACTGATCTCCACGCAACAGAAATCAGTTCACCTGGAGAAAATGACTACTTTGGACAGCGAACTCTATGACATTATACCCCATTGAAGTCCCTCCCCTCCCCAAATCCCGCGCTCCTCAGGCTTCACCCTCCCAAATCTCTAGGTATTTTCCAACCCAGAGCTGGCAACACTATCTATGCATAAGATATGATCAACAAGCAGAATATTGCCTGTTGCCACAATTCAGTGTTTCCCTCTTCCCTGCACACTTTGATTGCACTTAAATATCAATTGTCTGCATGAGGCTCAGTCTTTGCTTTTTAATGTACTGCCTCTTGTACTTCCAACTTTGTCCTCCATTGTCAAACAAGAGAACCTTAATGTGAAAAGACAGTGAGCAACATGTTAAGAGCTGGGTCCCCAACATGGTACCCATAGTGCCTGCTGACACATTTTCTGGTACCTGCCAAGGGTTTTTAAAAAGTGGGTGGAGTAGGGTTCCCAGGTTCCCATTCGGAGCGGGAGATACTCTGCCCCCAGTGGGAGCTTCCTGTCATCACTCAACTGGCCAAGGGGGAATGGTGCCAAAACGGGGGTGTCAGCAGTGTCCCGATACCAGAGTATTGCCATGTGGTGTCCCCGGCATGATGATGTAATTCTGTGCAACGTCATCACACCAGCGACGTCAATGTGTGACGTTGCTCTTTGGAGGTGGGGCTTCCCCTACCAGCCAGCTGGCCGGCGGCAGACTGGAGCTCCAAAAATCAGGGGAAACCCCATCCGGACCAGGGGTCTGGCAACCCTAGCAGCAGGTACAGCAAGAGTGGTAAGCAAAACAGGAACTAGAAGAGAAACCCTTAGGCCCAATAAGTTGTTAGGCAGCATACAGCATGTTTGGAGAACTTCAGAACTGAATTAACCCCGTTGCTGTTCTAACAGTTAGTGGGCCGAGTCAAGCCTTAAAAAACAAGTAGTCTTCCTTTTAAAAGTGGAAGCAAGTGAGACAACCAAGGAAGAGCACTGGTTCTGGCAAAACAATGTAAGTTGAGATCATTTCAATAAAACATTAAAACAAAACAAAAAGATTTTCTCTAAATTCATCAGAAGCAGGAAACTGGTTGGGAAAGCAATAGGGGCCTTCTATGTTAAAGGAGTGAAAGAATGGCTAAAGTAAGCTAAAGAAAACAACAAGGTTGTTTTTATGGTTCTGACTAACTGAACTTAGGCTTGTTAGTTGTTCCCAGGATACTCTACCTCACTGGGCTATTGTGAGGATAAAATGTTGGAGGAGATAATCATATAAACTGCCCTAAACTCTTAATATGAATAAATGTAATGGTAGACAAAATAAGGTTTCCAGGAGGCAGACAAATCTATATTGAAGTTAATTTTTTAGGTGTTGTGAAAGTCTGGCTCTCTCATTGTCAGGGGTGGTATTAGCCATGGGGCTTCACCCGAGACAGCTTCCCCAGGGCCTGGGCTAGGCAGGCCACTAACCACCCATAGCCTTGCTTAGGGATGCCAACCTCCAGGTAGGACCTGGAGATCCCCTGAAATTACAGCTCATCTTCTCATTACAGAGATCAGTTCCCCTGGAGAAAATGGATGTTTCAGAGGGTAGACTTTGTGACATTGTACCCCACTGTGGGTCCCTGTTCTCCCCAGGCTCCATCCCCAAATCTCCAGGGGTTTCCCAACCTGGATCCGGCAAATATAGCCCCCCACCCCCCACCAGTGGCCAGGGGACTTGGCAGCCCAGCTCCACTCCCCTAAGGGAGGGGGGAAGCAGCTAGCCACTGCACACACAGCTGCCCCTTCAGGGCTTGGGCAGCGGCCAGCTGGTCCAACTGTGTCCAATTTCTTGATGGCTCAGGCAGTGCCAGAACTCCAGAAGCCACCAATGTCCTTCAGGGCTTAGGCACATGCCTGCCTTCCCCCTCAGGGGCTTAGTTGGGTGGTGATTCTGGAGCCTGCCTTATTTAAGCCTAGGTTGGGCCAGGGTCTGGGGTAGGGTTGCCAGGTCTGGGTTGGAAAATACCTGGAGACTTTGGGGGTGGAGCCAGGAGAGGGTGGGGTTTGGGGACGGGAAGGGCCTCAGCATAGTACCATGCCATAGAGTCCACCCTTCAAAGCAGCCATTTTATCCAGTTTAGCTGATCTCTGTCAGCTGGAGATCAGTTGTAAAAGCAGGAGATCCCCAGGCCCCACCTGGAGGCTGGCAACCCTAGTCTGGGGACAGACTGACATTGAATCTGGGACTCCCTCCTGGACTTTTGCCTGCAGCCCCAGAATCACTAAGATCAACCCCGCTCATTGTCATAATTATTAATTGCTCCTCATAGAAACAATGTACCTCTGCCACAGGTTATAAAATCAAGCTCCAATATTAGGTTACCTTTTCCGATAGGCCAACCAGGGTCACATTGCAATTCAATGTACTTGGAAGTTCAAGAACAGGCACTCCATTTTTTCTAGAGCACATCCGGGTTGCTTTGGGGGCACCACCTATATATGTTGCAAAAAATGTATTTTTTCCCATATAAAATTCACTTAAAGATAAATTTGGAGACTTTTAATTCTCCTTTCTGGAAAAAAAATGCATTGAAAAGATGGATGGTGTTTGGAAAATTATTTTTAATTCTATTTCTTTTCCCACAAAATAGTCCTTTAATTATATTTTCAAAGCATGTTTTGTTTAAACTTTTCCTTTAAAGTCAATATAATGACCAGTAACAATGTTCAAATCTATGTGACTCACAGTCCAATTTTAAATATTTCTTCCAGTCTACCTGACTGCAACAGCAACATACATTATGGTTTCTTACAGTTTCTAATAATGACATTCTACAAGTCTCCTTCACACTCATTCATTTTCCACTGCTACAAGCAAAAATATTTTGGGGAAATATATAGCATCGTAGTAATCATTTTCAGAATATTACAGTGCAGTCCTGTGCAGAGTTATACCCTTCTAAGCCCAATAGGTTCAAAATGGATTTAGAAATATGTAATTCTGCTGAAGATTGCACTGTTAGAAATACATAGTTATGTTAATGAAGTGTTAAAAACATAAAAGTATATGTGTGATAAACCACCACTTGCTGCATGCAGGACAGAACATTGTCTATTGCACTTTGGTCATTTCCAGCCGTCTTTAATGTTCTTCATGCTCATTTTTTACCCCAAAACTCCAATCAGGATGAGTGGAAGATGCTGAAATTGATTTTAAAGAATTAAACCACTCCCTTACCACCATTTTGTCCAACCTTTCTTACATGCATGTGAGGCAAATAATTCCCCTTCCATTCAGCTGGAGGCTTTTCTCTCTTGACATGATAGACATTTTTAACCTGTCTTAAACTCACTGTAAGCAGGGGTCGTTTCATAGAAAAAGAGCTAGGGGAACTCATTAGCATAACTCATTAGCATATGCCACACCCCCTGACATCATCTGAAGTGTGTCATAAGGCCACACCCCCTGACATCACTGGAAGTGTGTCATAAGGCCACACCCCCTGACATCACCGGAAGTGTGTCATAAGGCCACACACCCCGCCCCCAACGGTCCTGGCCGCCACCGGCAGCCTTGCAGCTTCACTGCCGAGCCCCATGAGGGGCCCGGCGGTAGACCTGCAAAGCTAGCGGGAGTGCAAGGAAGCCCCGCAAAGGCCCTCCCTGGCCCCAGGCAGGCAGGGGTGGGGAGAGGCAGGGAGGAAGCAACTTACCCTCCCTCTTCCCCTGCCTCCTCCTGGCTGAATGAGGGCCGGAAGCGGGGTGGCAGGAAGCAGGGGGCGGGTCTTCGTCATGTGCCCCGCCCCCCGTACCTCACCCGGGGGAACTGCGATCCCCCGCGATCCCCCCCGAAATGACCTCTGACTGTAAGCAATATAAAAGGAAAAGGAATGAAAGGAAAATCCACACCCACCATTTACAGTGCCATTGCCACATTTCTTCATGGAATATCCATGTTTGCCAACAATAATTTTCTCAAAGGTAAGGTTATCTTGAGAAACGTTGACTACAAAAGTGCTTTTGTCACAGAAGTTAACTGTATAGAAGGAAAAAGAGATGATCATGTTAATTCTTTCATTACACTTAAAGTTTCAAGAACATGAAAAAGCAAATCTTAAACTTGGGATCGCTCACAAAAATAGAGCTGCGAGATTAAATTTAAAAATGAGAGATTGCTATAGTATCTGTATTGCAGTGCTAAAGGAGTGATCAAGTCTGGGAGGTCAAGGTAAATTGCCACAAGAAAGCCAAAGAATGGTACCAGGGGAAAATTCTCATTCTGCTGTTTAAATGTTGTAGAAAGGACTCACCATGTGATGACTTATATACCTGAAAAACAGTGAGATGGCCTTTCAGCTCAGAGTAGCAAATTTAAGAGCAGTTGATCTATTTCTCTGCATTTAAGCTAAACCTGCATTGTGCCTAAAATAATCTCAACAGAGTACAAATGAAAGGAGAGAGAAAGGTGAAGTGTCACTCCAGAAAGAACTTTTTTGGTGTTAGGAGGCTGGCTTTGCCCTGACAGTTTGTTTTGAAATGGGCTAACACCAGGACTACAATATAAATTTCTCATGATCCAACTCATAAGAGAAGAAGAAGAGAAAAGATCGGATGTATACCCCACCCTTCACTCAGAGTCTCAGTGGCTTACAAACTCCTTTCCCTTTCCTTCCCCACAACAGACACCCTGTGAAGTAGATGGGGCTGAGAGAGCTCTTTCAAGAATTGTGTGATAGTTGCCTGTAAAGACACTAAACACTGGGTTTGGTTGGGGAAGAGAGAAGGATGGAACTGCTGTTGGCTGACATCTTTGAGTGGTTCTTCAGATTAGACTTTCATCCTTAACACTGACAAAAAAAACTAATGACAATTGGGTGGGGGGGTTCTGAGGCAGGAAATTAAAATTTTAAATTTGGATTTGAGTGGGAGGAAGTGACCTAACAGAAAGGATCTGGCCTTTGGCCTGGATATTACATCACAGGATGTGATATCACATCCCTGTGGGGCTGCCTACCCAGGCAGTGTCCCCAGTGTCAGGGAATTTTCCAAGCTATAGTTGGCTACTCTAAGTCTGGGTCTCTCTTCATCAAAATTTGAAGTGCATGAGGCTCAGACCACTTGCTGATAATGGCAAAGAATGATCAATGTGAGATTACTTTAAAAATGAATTGCATAACACCTGCATCATTTATGGGAACATTTATTTCAATAATATGAAAGATAAACCACCTACAAGGCAAAACATTTCTTGGAATATGTATAACCAATTACATTTGTACTGATTTCATTTAATGACCACTCACAGTAAATTGCTTACAGAAGGGCACACAAAGGAAATGGGAAGCTGATCATCTAAAACACACGCATACAAAAAAACCCTCTAATCTAATTTTCAAATGCACTTTTGCTATAGCAATTCCAGGCTGAACTGTATTCCATTTAACCTCTCAGTTCACTGGAAAACAAATTTGTCCGGGCAAAGATTATACTATCATTAGTGAATGGCAAGCAGCAGATGTTAATTTAGGACATGCAGCATCTTATAGGATTCACTAGACATTTACTGTTCATTCTGCTTCACGAGACAGGTCTTGGGCAGACCCAGTCTTGTTCACTGTGACATCCCACATTTTAAAAAAAATCCATTGTCAGTCTATTGAAAGGAAAGTAATATGATGAAGATTATAAGCACTACATGAATTTTAAAAGTAGGCAGATTTGTTGGGCCCAATGAGGCAAATAACAACTCACTGGGGCCTTTTGGGGTCAGGGGGGGGAGCATCAGGCCCATAGTCAGAGTTCTTTTCCATTATGAATTCTTAATATGCAAGAACCACAATAACAGGTAAGACAAAACTACTGAACTGACCTATTTCACAATGGGATCCTATCCAGTCCTCTGGGCAAAGGCATACATTATCTGGACAGATTCCATTGTGTTGGCAGAAGCACGGAGGCTGTTTGGAGGGTGTCATATCTATTTGAAGAAAGCATAATGATGAAGGGGAAAACAATTATTACAAGGATTGCATGAAGATTTTTTCCCTTTTCAGTCTGGAAGGAAAAACAATATATACATATCTATTCACAGGCACTGTTCTTGTAGCTTTGATACAGCAATGATGCAGCCAACTAAGCAGGCTGTAACTCACAAACCTTCTGCCATGATAAACTGGTTGGTCTTTAAGGTGCTTTTATTGTTAACAATGGCACTGCAGCCCAATTGTCCTGATGTTATATTGTTCCATCCTAATATTATTGACATCACATGACAGTTAAGAACCTAAGAGCATAAGAGAAGCCAATGTTGGATTGGGCCAATGGCCCATCCAGTCCAACACTCTGTCACACAGTGGCCAAAAATACCAGGTGCCATCAGGAGGTCCAGCAGTGGGGCCAGGACACTAGAAGCCCTCCCACTGTTGCCCCCCCCCAAGCACCAAGAATACAATGCATCACTTGCCCCAGACTGAGAGTTCCTATCTATACCTTGTGGCTAATAGCCACTGATGGACCTCTGCTCCATATGTTTATCCAGTTCCCTCTTGAAGCCATCCATGCTTGTAGCTGCCTTCACCTCCTGTGGCAGTGAATTCCATGTGTTAATCACTCTGGGTGAAGAAGTACTTTTATCCATTCTAACTCGACTGCTCATTGAGTGCCCACCAGTTCTTGTATTGTGAGAAAGAGAGAACCTGCTCTATCCCATGCATAATCTTGTAAACTTCGATCATGTCTCCCCTCAGTCGTCATTTCTCCAACCTAAAAAGCCCCAAGTGCTTTAACCTTTCTTCATAGGGAAAGTGTTCCAACCATTTTATCATTCTAGTTGCCCTTTTCTGCACTTTTTCCAATGGTATAATATCCTTTTTGAGATGTGGTGAACAGAACTGTACACAGTATTCCAAATGAGGTCGCACCATTAATTTATATAGGGGCATTATGATACTAGCTGATTTGTTTTCCGTTCCCTTCCTAATAATCCCCAGCATAGTGTTGGCCTTTTTTATTGCAGTCACACACTGTCTCAACATTTTCAGTGAGTCCAGAGCTGTTTTGAAATTTTCCATAATGAGGTAAAGTTACTCAGCTTATTAAGAAGAATTTTGACTCAAAGTGGTAATTTTATTTATTTACAAAATTTATATCCTGCCTTTCTGCTCTTACAAGGTCCACCAAGGCAATACCATTAAAATCAACCCCCCCCAAACAAATAATTAAGACAATTCAAAAATATCTAAAACACATACAAATCATAAAAACAATTAAAATATTGGTTAGGAAGGAAGGCTCATTCAGGGATTGCCAAATGAAACAAAAAAAGTCTTCACCAGCTAGCAGAAGACAGCAACAGAAGGGGCAGAGAAATCTTTCTGGAGAGAAAGTTCCAGTGTTTTGGTGCCACCTCATTAAACCCAAATTGTCTAAGGCAACACTGCCACACTAACTTTGGTTATTCTGGGTACCTCAAGCCAGAATATGAAACTGGCTTATTAAACACAGACTTAAGTATAATTTTATGCTACACACAAACCCAGTATCCTGTTTACTCCTAGTTCATTTTCCCACCAAACACTTTAGAGTCACCTGGCAAGAACTACTTGAAAATGAAACTACTCTTGCCTTCAGCCAGCCCTCACTGGGATTAAGTGGCACCCTGCCCTTGGCTCCAAGTCTGCCTTGCAACAGGCTCCACACTTTACACCCACCTCCACTCTTAAAGACACAGCAATATGAGCAAACTCCTTCCATGCTGTCTTTTTAATAATAATTAAAAAAAAAGATTTATTTTTTAGAGACTGGTAATAGAATAATTCTCCTGCCAACCTAGCAGTTCGAAAGCAAGAAATTGCAAGTAGATAAATAGGTACCACTTCAGTGGGAAGGTAACAGCGTTCGGTGCGCCTTGGTGTTTAGTCATGCTGGCCACATGACCACGGATTCGACTGGCTTTCGAGCAAGGGAACCTTTACCTTGATACAATAATTATAAAAACAGCAAAGAAAAAAGTGCCAGGTGAGACAATACAATATTACAGCTACTAAGAATCTGGAGATATACACCTTATAAGTTAAAAACAAGGGGGGAAAATCAAATTATATTAACCAAGATCAGAAGGCGGAATGGGCCAATCTTTGGGTCCACCAGGGTCAAGCCTAAAGCAAGAACATTAATGGATCATAAACTAAAAACTTTTAAAAAATCAAATTATATTAACCAAAATCAAATTATATTAACCAAAATCAAATTATAGTAACCAAAATCAGAAGGTGACATGAGCCATTGTGAAGTAAAATCTTTGGGGCCACTAGGGTTAAGCCTACAACAAGAACATTAATGGATCAAAATAACAATAGATTGAGGGGTTTTAAAACCCTAGGAACAATACCATTCTGCACAAGATAGTTAAATGCAAGGAACCACTTCCTTTTGAAATGGTTGTATAAGGAGGTGTTGTCAGAGTAGCAAACCTGGGCAGTGATCTTTTCCAGTTATAATGTACTGGGTTCAAGACGCATAGTCAAGTGATTTCAGCTCATAATTTATTAGTAGGCAAACTGAGACAAGGAAGCAGGACCCGAGGGTCTGCTTATATGTCAGTCCATGCCACACCCAACAAACACACCCCACACCCGTGATAGGTTTATTTACAGTGCAGCAATAACCTTAGGTTCCTTTGCTGATCTGGGCTAACCGATTGGTCCGTTTTAGGATTCTACGAGTCTATGGGGATCTACTTATATGTCGGTCCATGCCACACCCAACAAACACACCCCACACCCATGATAGGTTTATTTACAGTGCACCAATAACCTTAGGTTCCTTTGCGGAACTGGACTAACCGATTGGTCTGTTTTAGGATCCTACGAGTGTATTGTTTGGGGTCATGAACCTTTGCTAGTGTGGTTGACCACGTGTGCACCCAACCGCATGTGTGGTCCTTTGTTAGTACATAACACCCCTCCCCCCAAAGTTCAATTTCCCCTAACAGACAAAGTCTTTGAGGTAGGTGGGCCTCCGCTGTTCCCTGGAGGACCCGGTGTACTTTGGGAGCTGGGAACGTCCCTCCTGGCCTGGCCCTCGGCTGTTCCGGGAAAGCTTCCCGTCACTCCGTTAGGGCCGGAGTGTTGCTGGATTCCTGACTGTCACAACCCCACCCTTCCGCCTCTGCGTTATTGCCCACCCTCTGGGCAGCCTCAGAGACTACAGGGTTATTTACTCTACTCAGGGTCGTTCCAACCAGCACAAATAGGGATAAGGGAGGTAGGTTGCTGTTTGTAATTCCTAAAGCCTAATTAATTCCAATAGCCAAATTCGTGGGTCAGTGACTCAATCCAATTAAAAATATATATAT
>NW_015160216.1:522347-524054 GCF_001447785.1 Gekko japonicus
AGTTCCCCCGGGTGAGGTGCAGGGGGGCGGGGCACATGATGAAGCCCCGCCCCCTGCTTCCGCCCGCCTCGCTTCCAGCCCTCATTCAGCCAGGAGGAGGCAGGAGAAGAGGGAGGGTAAGTTGCTTCCTCCCTGCCTCTCCCCACCCCTGCCTGCCTGGGGCCAGGGAGGGCCTTGGCGGGGCTTCCTCGCACTCCCGCCGGCCTTGCAGGTCCACCGCTGGGCCCCTGATGTCAGGGGGTGTGGCATATGCTAATGAGTTATGCTAATGAGTTCCCCTAGCTCTTTTTCTACGAAACGACCCCTGAGTAGCCAGGTGCACTAGATTACACCAGCCGGTGATTGGTGACAGATGTTAACCTAACTGTCCTGCTATGCTAACTTCATCCAGCTAAAACATATTAACTCTTTAGCTTCAGCAAACACTTACAGGTCTTAAAGGGCAATATCTTGACACTGACTACGAGGCCAATTGGCATTGTCACTGGCAGCCACTTCTGGCGGAGCGCTTGGCCACAGAGGAGCGTGTGCGGATGTATCCTGATCCTCTGGCTCACTTTCCATTGAGCTCGGGCATTCGCCTCCGCTGTCCTCTGGTCCATTGGGGTCAGCCGGGAGGACACAGCAGCGTAGTTGGTCCTCATGTCTCTTTAGCAGTTGGCCATCATTCCCAGAGACCTGGTGTTTTTTTTTAATTGACATTTTATTAAGTGTGTGTAAAATATCAATTAAAAAAAAACACCAGGTCTCCGGGAATGACAGATATCTTAACACTTCATTTTTCATATTCTCCTCTTTCTAGCAATCAAATTAAACATTGAAAGCATATAAGTATTCTCTATCCTCGTTATCTTATTCCCTTTCTGTGGGGTCTGAATGGAAATCCAGCGTGGCACACCCGGGGTCAAAGTTCAGACTTCCCAAGTCAAAGTACATTCCCACAGAGACACTCTGCCGGGAGAATTGGCAAGCAGGAAACAAGGTTTTCTGAGTTTGCATGAGACTGCTAAATTCTTAGAACACAATGAATTACTGAGAGCATACAAGCTTTTGCAACATTCAAAGATTATCTTGCCTGTAAAGGAACATTCTGTGAACTACACTGTATTTTCTAGCTTACAAAGTCTTTTTGCTCTGTTGTAACAAATGTACAAATGAATGAGCTTGCTTTTCTTTCTGTTAATAAAAATGCTGCTGAGAGACAGCCTGTAAGAAGAACAGGGAGATGAACAGGGACAGTCTTGGTACAGAGAGAGAGACAGACAGAGCTGATCTGCAGCTTCAAAGAAATCAGTGTGTTGTGTGATTCTTGAACACCCTATCTAAAGTCTACACCTTTCTTTACCCGCTTGCCCAAACTGCCGTACAACTTCCTCTAATTCATGATCTAAACATTATTACATTCTTCTTTATTCAAGACTTCTCTACTTCTTTTGCTGGATTCCCTCCGTGCATCCTTATTTTATACTTATAGTCTTTCTTCCACACCTATAAAGGAAAGTTGAACAGGGTTCCCTCCGAAACTGGGTGCTGCAACAGGAAACCCTCCTCCCTCTTATCGGAGGTCTTGGGGGGGGGGCACACCCTTCCCCTCCTTGCTATGCCGTTGGCTTTAACTATTCCATTCCTATTGTCTATTTTCCATTATTATTATTCCCACTCATCCTATCTACTAACTCTAACTTACTCTATATACTAACATACTAT
>NW_015160216.1:524467-531772 GCF_001447785.1 Gekko japonicus
ACGCCTCTAGGTCTGAATCATCTGAGTGTTCAAGGTCAGTATTACTGTTTTGGGGAGGTCTATAAGGAGGATTTTTAGTACCTTTCTTTGCTCTGGTCCTTCCCATAGCTGGCATTGGTATTTGTTCCAAACTTGACTGTATTTTCTGGAAGCAGAGCTCTAATTTTTCCATGGGAATAGCAGGAGCTGGAAGGGATGCAGCCAGCTGGAAGCTCAGCCACCATGCCCCTCCCCAGAGACCTGCCATGACAGGGGGCCCATCACTCTGATTACCTTGGCCGGAATCCATGCATACACAGTTCCTGGCATACACAGGATCCCCTGGAAAGAATCCTCATGGCGCCTCTTGGTTCTCTGGGGTTGTGCTGTGTTCTGGTGCTCGATCGGGGTGCATCTGGTCTAACCGTGTCATGGGCCACTGTCCCATCAGTAGCTCCGCTGGTCTGTGTCTTGGTTAAAGAGGAAGGTGGCCAGCTTGTAGTCCCAGTCCCTTTGATTTATGAAGCACAGTGCATCCTTTGTTGTGCGGACCATGCGCTCGGCCTGGCCATTGGTCGCGGGGTGGAACAGTGCAGAGTAGATGTGCCTGATCCCATAGTATTGCACAAACTCCAGAAACTCTGCGGAGGTGAAGGCGGTCCCATCATCCGTTACTAAGGAGTCCGGGTTGCCATGCGTGCTGAAAATCTGCCACATTGCCCGTATGGTGGATCGAGACGAGGTGGATGGAACCGGGACCACTTCCAGCCATTGGTGTAGGTGTCCACCAATATGAAAAAGATTTGTCCCTGGAAGGGTCCCACAAAGTCTAGATGGAGCCTAGCCCACGGCTTGTATGAAGACTCCCATGGCCACGTGGGGGCCCTGGGGGGTTCAGGCCACGACTCCTGGCATGTCTGGCAGCGCTTCACCCAGTCTTCGATTTCTGCATCCAACCCCGGCCACCACACATAGCTCCTGGCCAGAGCCTTCATCCTTACAATCCCCGGGTGCATGTCATGCAAAGCTGTGAGTACCCGCTTGCACAGCAGAGCTGGCACCACCGCCCAGCTTCCCCATAGCAGGCACCCTTTATGGGTTGACAGCTCGTCCTGTCGAGATGAAAAGGTGGCATACTCTGGGCCCACTTGGCTGGTAGGCCACCTCCTCCCCACCCAGTCCGGGAGGGGGAAGCAAGCAATTCCCCAGGCTTCATCCACCAAGTGATTTCCACAACACCCTATTCACATTTACCCTGAGGCAATAGGCTCTGATCATAGGAAACTCCCTACCCTACTGTTTCCCAAAGCTAAGTCCCTTTTATATCTAACCCGTTTAAGTTAGAATTCATAGCTCTTACAGCTTGGTACTTGCTTTCCCTGTCCAGAAATGCATTTAAAACAGTTCACCTGTCTCTTTATTTGGGGGGGGGGCTTTTTCAGGGCAGGGAGAAGCACAGAGTGGGGAGGGACTGTGAAAAACTGGGGACTGAACTTAGTAAGGAAAAACAACCGTGATATGATAACAAAATCTTGTAAGGGAAAAATATATCTTCTTTAATTATCCAGTAGGTAATAAATCATTAAAGGTGTTTCCTTTGAAGTAAAATGGTCTCAAGTGTAAGTTAGAAAGGAAGACGGAGCAGAAAAAAGTTGCAGAAAAAATACAAAAGGTGTAAGGTCTCATCTGATAAAACCTTGAGCGAAACGGTCTATTGAGTGTTATACCATCATAAAAACCTGAGACCATTTTACTTCAAAGGGAACACCTTTAATGATATATTTTTACAAGATTTCATTATTATATCACGGTTGTTTTTCCTTACTACGTTCAGCCTGTCCTGTGATCTCTTGTCCTTGACTTCAGAAACTGGGGGCTGGCTGCAGAATCTTGGGCACCCTCCCAGCCCAAATGGCAATGGATGCCCACCATCTCTGGCCACCCTTTCCTTCCCCTTCTTCCAGGGAGGGATGAAAGGAGGAATAGAGGCAGTGGCAGCAGGCCTAACACCTTGGTGCTCAAGTCCCAGATTCAGTGGTGAGGAGAGGGAGGGGAGTGACAACAGCCCAAATGCCACCAGTGCTCAGCACACCCTTTCCCCAGAGCTCACACCAGATGTTGTATGTGTGTAGACAGTGCTTCATCAGTTTGGGGGAGTCTTGTAAACCCCCTCAGCCACCAATTTTTTAAAAGTTTGTGATTTTTCTGCAAATCTGGGTATTCCCTAGGTTTGTAGAAAACATCTCTCTGAGTTTGGTTCCATTCATGGGCTCTGTCAATCCACATAGGGAGGGCACGTTCCAAATGAGATATGGTATATAAATCCCACTTGGTACACTTAATGGTCAAATAGATTGAAGAGCATTCTGTCAGTGTACACAGTTTCTCATTTTTAAATTTATCAGCTGTGTATAAACAATAAAGGTTGAGACAGGTGAAATTTGCTAAATTCGTCCAGCCTCTTCTTGAAAGCTGTCAGTAGCAAGAGGGTTTTTTTTACAAATGTCTGAGGAATACCTTTTAACTTTTGGTTTTAAATCCATGTTTTTCCATTGATATTAATGGATGTATTAGCGGGCATTTCAAAATGGTGGGTCCAACCCCTTCCTGCCAAATAATTTTGAGTGTGTTTTGAGAGGCTCACTGAGGATAATGTCTCACAAACTGCTAAGAAAATCTCATTCTCATTGCAGTGATCAAAAACAGTAGGTAGATCCTCATAGTCAGAAATTAAAACTTTTCCTGATATGACTGGATTAAACATATCATTCCACAGTTCTAATATACACCACACATAAAAGTATGTATAAGTTACAGCATGCTATAGAGTAATCCTCAGTGCACTATACCATAATTCTTCCCATTAGGTCAATTCATTCTATATAGAAGTTTAGCATCTCCACTTCCTGAAATATGAGTTCCCATTCTAATAAGTAAAGCTGAAGTCATAAACGTACAGTAATGGAAATAACTTCTGTTCAGCTCAGTAGGACAAAAAATTCAGATAAATATGATTATTACTGGTTTATTAACAGGATTTTAAAAATTAGTAAAAATAATGAGTAGAACATCTCATTACAGTCACAAGTGAATTTAAAGAAAAAATTGATGACAGTCAGCACAATTCTAGTGTTCCATCAACAATAAAATATTACATTACTGTATATAAAGATGTTGTTTACCTGGTACAAACCTGATAATAACCTGCCAAATGCATAGTGCCCAAAGCACAATGGTCACCGTTGTACAGAAAGCCCCAATCAGTGTTTTCAGGTGAGGCCTGAGAGAAAGCATGTTGCCCTATGTACCAGCTCTTGTTTTCCAGGGACATAATACACTCCTGTTCAGTTCCTTATGATCAATCACCTATTAACTATTCTCACCTTGAAGGACAGGAATTTAACCCTCCTTGTTCCATTTTTGAAGAGACTTTACTCCATTTATTCTAGGGCCATCTCCTTCAAGTTACTAACACCCCTTCAGTGTAATATGTAATATGAAACTGATGATGTTGTCATGATAAAACTTTGTAAGCCCACATTCTGTGGAAAGTCCGTCTTCCCTTTATTTTCCAAGCCATTTAGTCCTACATATTTTTCCAGCTGGGTGACAGTGCTTTGTGTAATTTATTAGTTTCTTTTTTTTGTGAAATAATATGGCACTTATATAAATTGTGCCAAGATATTTTTTAAATGCATCTAGAAAAAGAAATTAAAAAGTGTAATGAGAACAAAGATAAGCATGCATCATTCATTCACAATATGGTGTCTATGGCACATACTAATGTGTTCCCTGGCATCCACTTCCTTCTTCCCCGGAGCATCAGTTCTCCTAAGCACATAGTCACACCTGGCTTTCCTCCACCTCAGAGAATCAGGACATGCTTCAGAAGGGCCCGAAACGCATCATCTTTGTGACTGCTTGAAACACCCATTTAGAAACAGCTGCCTCCATCACAGGAGGATGCTTGGTTCAAAAACTCCCAGGATTTGGTGACTGGACCCAGCCACCATGGCAGCCATTTTGTGATGGTGCCCATTACCTGTTCTTAGAATTCCAAAAGTGCCTCAGTTTCAGCAAGGTTGGGGACCCCTGCATCAGAAAAATAAATTATCATATTGCATACAACTTTTATCTGTAAGTTCTTTGGAAAGAAAATAGGTCCAGGATAGAAGCGTCATCCAGATAGCTGCTCATGTGAAATATCTATAAAAATAGTGAAGTTCTTTAAAAGGATTACAATAAGAGTAGTGGAATGCTTATATCGCTAAACTGACACCAAATTACACCAGTAGTGCTTTTCAAGGCAAATGTGGAGGATCCAACTCTGCAGGAAAAGATCTATAGGAATTTTGAGGAACTAGAACTTGAAAATAACATTTCTTTGAAGTATATTTGAAGATCTGTAAAAGTTCCTATCCAAACTTGTACATACTCACAGATACACATCTATATCACATATGTAGGACTCAAAGTATATTTGAACCTGGGAGTTATGTAAGCAGAGTTCCCAGGCATTTTTCCCTTTTAAAAATCATACAAGAGGGGGCTTGCGATGGGGGGGGGGAGCAGAGGCATATGCTTTGTTGAAAAAACTTTCACACAAGGAGTTTTCTGCTCACTTTCTTCCATATTTTTCACTGACTTTTCCTGTCCACATATGCTTGACAGAAACTCCCCTTTGGCTCTCAGGGGTGTGGCCATTACACCCATAATGACAATTCAGGGTTGCCAACTGCAGATTGGGAAATTCCTGGAGATTTGGGGGCAGAGTTTGAGGAGGGTGGGGTGTGAGGAGGGGAGGAACCTCAGCAAAGTATAATGCCATAGGGCTCCCCTCCAAAGCACCCATTTTCTCCAGGGGAACTCATCTCTGTGTCTGGAGATCAGTTGTAATTCTGGGAGATCTCCAAATCCCACCTGGGGACTGACAACCCTATGGCAACTTGCTGCCCCCATATTTCCTTCCATGGCATTTCTGCAAATTCCTAGAGCTGCCCTATGTCACTTATGGGTTTTTACCAGAAGTGATGTAATGCTGCATGCAACACTGAGATGTTTGTTTTTTCTCCTCCTACTACCATTCAGAGTAGTGGTGGTGTGCCATTAGAGTGGGGGGTGATGAATGGGTCTCCTACATGGTGCTTATGGGCACTGATGTAGATGGTCCAGTAGAGAAAATCCTTCCAGTCTGGAAGCCGAGGTGGAAAAAAACCTCCGTGTGAAAGCAGCCATAGACTACACCAGAAGCAATAATACATTGTGCCAGTGTTGTGTCCGCGGACCGCCACTGGGCGCCCGCGATACAGCGGAGCTTGAGTCCGGAGAACAATGGGGACCACGCTCCTGCACCCTGCCTGCCAGGCAGGCTCACTTGGCACAGGTCCTTTTCTAAAACCTCACTGGATACATTGGTTACAAGCATTGCTCTGCTTTTCTTCTTCCTTACCGAGAAAAGGGGTGGAGGAATAGAATCTAGAGGAGAAAATAGGTCCTGACGAGCAGTCCCTGCAAGCTGGCAGAAATTATGAATTCACCATTATTTTGATAAAGGCCATACCATTCACCCACTTCTAGTTAGACGAAGCGGGGGACAGTAACCCAGTCACCACAGAACAAGCGGAACCATGATAAAAAGGAGAACTGAATAAGAAGCACGTTTTCATCGTGCTAGCACAGAATTCTGCGGAAAAGCAAAAGTCTGTTCGGAAACTTATAATTATGTGTTTTTCGCAACTAGAATCTTTGCTTGACAGAAGAACAAAATACCAATTTCACACAAGACAAATCCTCATGGTATGTCACCCTTGCTGTATGCACAAATGGTACACACAGAGGACATGGCTGTTCTTATTTGCCAGTTATTTACTGCCAGTTGTCTGAGCCATGTAGATAATTGGTATTTTTAATAGCACAAGGTGAGTACTTTGGACTCCATTTATAGCACAGCTGCAAATTAATTGGATAAAATAGTCACATTCCAGCAACTGTTTTTCATGTACACTTTTACTCCATTAATAAATTTGCTCGTCCTAGAGATTCCTGTTCCTGGGATATACAATTTGAGTACAGAACATAAGAAGAGCCCTGCTGGATCAAACCAGTGGTCCATCTGGTCCAGCATCCTGTCTCACACAGTGGCCAACCAGTTCCTTTGGAGGGCCAACAACAGGGCATAGAAACCAAAACCCTCCCCTGATGTTGCCTCCTGGCACTGGAATTCTGAGGTTACCTGCCTCTGAATGTGGAGGTTCCCTTTAGTCACCATGGCTAGTAGTCACTGATAGATCTATCTTCCGTGAATCTATCTAATTCCCTTTAAAGCTGCTGTCTATTCCTCTAGCCGTCACTACAGTGAGTCCCACATTTTAATCACTCTCTCTTTAAAGAAGTGTTTTCTTTTGTCCTTCCTGAATCTAGAACCATGGGGACTTCATGCTCAGATGTACCATTTTGGGAAGGGGGGGACCCTTAAAGATTAATGTGTGCACATAAAATGTTATATATTTGAATGTGTCTAACTGAATCTCTGCAGTTATGCTTTACCCACCCACCCCATCAATTCGCAGCCAATTTGTGCCAACCTCATAGGGTTTTCGAGGCAAGAGATGTTCAGAGGTGGTTTTCCACTGCCTGGCTCTGTTTAGTGACCCTGGCATTGCTTGGTGATCTCCTATCCAGGACATACCCTGCTTAGCAGCTGAGATCTGACGAGATTGGGTGAGCCTGGACTATCCGTGTCAAGGCTGATTATGTTGAAACTGTTGAATCTGCTGTTCTATCTACTAGTTTTACTTATGGTGTTTGATACTCAATAGAATATACTTCATCAGGAACCCAGCTTTGTATGAGTCTCCAGTCTTACTGAGATATATATACAGAGTTGCCAGGTGCCCCTTGGCCACTAGCGGGAGATGAGGGGCTAGGGTGGCCAGATTAGGGTTGCCAAGTCCAACTCAGGAAATATCTGAGGACTTTGGGGGTGGAGCCAGGAGACTTTGGGGGTGGAGCCAGAAGAAAGGATGTGACATCACTTTTGTGATGTCACATCCTGTGATGCCACTTCCAGGCCAAAGGTCAAGTGATGTCACTTCCCTAGCTCCACCCCTTCTGATGTCACTTCCAGCAGGGGAGCTGCCCCCTAGATGGCCATATGGGCCATCTAGTCCAACCCCCTGCTCAATGCAGGACCAGCCAAGAGCATCCCTGACAAGTGTTTGTCCAGCCCACTCTTAGGCCTGTCATTCCAGTTCCAGAACACTCCTGCTACACCCTGGGGCTGTCATTCCTGTCCATGGTCTCTCATTCCAGTCTCTGAGCACTCCT
>NW_015160216.1:531883-546360 GCF_001447785.1 Gekko japonicus
CATTCCTGGCTCCCATTGTTTCCAATGGGCCTTCAAGGGTTTCCCATTGTTTCCAATGGGCCTTCAAGGGTTTCCCATTGTTTCCAATGGGCCTTCAAGGGTTTCCCATTGTTTCCAATGGGCCTTCAAGGGTTTCCCATTGTTTCCAATGGGCCTTCAAGGGTTTCCCATTGTTTCCAATGGGCCTTCAAGGGTTTCCCATTGTTTCCAATGGGCCTTCAAGGGTTTCCCATTGTTTCCAATGGGCCTTCAAGGGTTTCCCATTGTTTCCAATGGGCCTTCAAGGGTTTCCCATTGTTTCCAATGGGCAATCCTGTCCTTCCTTTTAGTACATCCCCAGAAAATAACCCTAGACACCCGACCCTTCTGTTTTTTGATAAGGACAATTTGAGGGCAAGCGCTGGGGGGAGGGGAGGCATGTTGCAGCCTGAGACTAGAGCAGGAAAGTCCCAAGAGCAGGGGAAGGGGGTGCCCGGCAGAGAAAGAGAAGGCAGAATTCCCTGCACCAAGGCTTGAGAAGGGAGGCTGGACAAAGGGCTTGCATCCCAGTTGCCAGGCAGGTAAAGGTGCGCCTTTGTGTGCTGGGTGGAGTGCTGGAGTGGACAGGAGAAGCTCTGGCTGGCTCCCTCCCTCTCTCTCAGGCGCTTTTGCAGAACAGCTGTGGGGTGGGAGCCCAGAGCTTGTGGGCTGCCCTGGCAGTTCCCTTCCTTCGGGTGGGCGCTCGCTCTCTCTCCCTTCCCTCGCTGCTCTTGGGAGGCTGGGCTGGCGGGGCCCAGTGACACAGCCGAAGCTGCCTTGGAGCCATCCAGCATTGCATCCATGCCTTTATTCTGGCATGCCAGGAGGGGGGAGGGCGGCGCTCAGCGAGGAGGAGGGGATGGTTGCCTGCTGCTCGGGACTCACCTCGGTCTGCCAGCGTCGGCTTGGGAGGGATGCAGGCAGCACACAAGCAGATCGCCCGCCAAAGGAGAGATGCCGGGAGTGGGGGGCGCGCGCTAAGGAGGCGAGGCGAGTAGCGGACTACACTCTTTGAAGGCAGACGTGCCCGCCGATGGTCAGAGACCTGTGGCGCTCTAGCCTTCGTCTCTATGGCTGCTGCTAGAGCGACCCCCGCCGGCCAATTCTTAAAAAGCGGGGGAGGGGGATCTCAGATCTGGGGACCCCCGCCCTAACGGGGGAGTTGGCAAGCCTAGGCCAGATCCAGGTTGGGAAACTCCTAGATATTTGGGCGTGGAGCCTGGGGAGGACAGGGAACTCAATGGAGCACAGTGCAATAGGATCTACCCTCCAAAACATCCATTTTCTTCAGGGGAAATGATGCCTGTAGTCTGGGGATGAACTGTAATTCTGGGGGATGCCCAGATCCCAGCTGGAAGCTGTGAACAAAAAAGGGAAGCAAACTTTACCCTGAAAACTAGGATCAAGAGAACCTGAAAAGGTAAGTCAAACTGAGTGGAGGGCCAATAATGTATAAATAATATGTAAACATACATGTATTTCTTTGAAAAGAATAAAAAAATATATAGGGGCCCAATCACACTTCATGTAAAAATTCCAAAAATCATATAAACACAAGGGCCAATGAGACCCGCATACTTGTGTTTGTTCCATCTGTATGCATACTAATTTCAGCGCATGTAATGTTATGTTTAAATGGCTTCTAAGTCAGACCACTAGTCCATATTGTCTGTTTAGACTGGCAGAGGCTCTCTGAGGTCTCAGGTAGAAGTCTTTTACATTGTCTGCTACCTGATCCTTTTTGCTGGAGATTTCGGGGACTGAATCTGGGACCTTCTACGTACAAAGCAGATGGCCTGTCTCTGAGCTTGGGCACCCCTCATCACAGCAGTCTGTTTCCCACAGTGTCCATACAAATATTTCTCAGGAGCTTTCAAGCAGGCATAAGGCAACATCTTTACAGATAGTTTTGCTACATCTTGGGGTCCTTTCTTAGTTTATATTGAGCAGAAGTCTAATTATGTTAGAACTAGTATTACAAATTTAAGTCAGAGCATGTCTTTTTTCTTGGTTCTGGTTGAAGAATTTGTACTATGGGTTTGGGGGGAGTTGTGGGGGTTCTCCCCACTTACATATCCTTATTTCTCCTCTCCAGTTGTTTTAAATCATTTTCTAATTTATTATATATTATTTGTGTTCATGCCCTAATCCTTCTTGATCTGCAGAATTTTAGATATAAATGAGCTGGTTTTTTTGTCAGTGAAGTCCCAGCATTATCAAAAAGCAAGGAAGGAAAATTGCAAGTTACCAGTATTGTCACATGGCCTTGAGTATTCGGTACACAACAATGGCAGTACTACTGCCTGGGCTGAGTTGTTTCTTTCTACCACAAAGAAAGAGTTAGAAGTGCCTGATCATATTTAAAAAGGCATCAAAATAAGCTCTTAGGATTGACTACATGCTATGTGGGAGATCTGTGATAAAGTATCCCAATATTATCTTTAAATCTGAAAAACAGTCATGGAGAGGGGAATAAAAGATTTGTGGAGAAACCATAGTACTGGGGGAGAAGGGGGCTGTTGTTGTTGTTAACTTTGGTAGAAATTTGTCCTACTGGAGCTGCTGGAGCTGGAGCTGTAAGGAAAAAAGACAGGCGCAAAACAGGTACTTGTCTCTTTCCTCAACTCTGGCTAACAGCAGCCCATTAGGTCTCCTCTAAATTGGGCCTCTCTGCACCTCATTTTAATGCTAAAGAAAGCATTGGGGAATTGGAGGATAGCTCTCCTACGTAATATGTATTTTGACTTTACATCTGCTCTCGTAAACCCATATCAAATTATTTTAAAATCAATGACTTTTCGAAGTGGATGCATTTATGGCTAGGGTGCCAGGATTCTTTTTACCATTGCATGGTTTTCTGAACCTAAGATGTTCCATATCAAATATTAATGCATGTATTAAAAACTGGGCTTCATTTCAAGCAAGTACCAACCCCTTCCCGGAAACAGATAATCTGGAAACTGCACAAAAGTACTTTCAAAAGCTGGAGTCAGTATTGCAGATACTGGGGAAATAGAATCCCTGCAATAGCATTTAGCTCGTCACTCTGCTGCTGCAGAGGTCATATTGAATGCATTCAGTTCTCCTGTGCATTAGCAGATTGTCTCAGCTGGATAAACAGCAAGCAATCCAAGATTTCAGAGCACTGAATTTAAATGTCAGAGAAGCCACCTGTAGCTGCAGTCTTCCTGTGGTCATTATTTCACACTGTATGGAGTTTTTGCTCATGCATAATGGAACTTCTACTAAAGTACCTGCAGAGCATGTGGAAAACTCAGCAAGCTGGCTGCATTTACTTAGAAGGGGCAACTTGGATCCAGACTAGACATTTCCACAGGCTCAAGGGTTTCTGCCCATGAGGGATGATTTTCCTGCTTCCACTGTCCTGCAGTGGCCCAAAATGCCCCCCTCAATCCAGTTCTTGGGGAAAGGGGACCCTGCCAGAACAGGATGGGGGGGTACATTTTGGGCTGCTGCAGGAAGGGGAAAGCAGGAAAATCATGCTGCACAGGAAGACATCTTTGTGCCTGCAGAGATGTCTAATCTAGATCTTTGCACCCACAGGGATATTAGTCTGGATCCCACCTGCCATTTAGTAAGAGCTGGCACCTCCGCTTGGGGGCTGTTGGCCCAACACACTTGGTTACATGTATCATGTTAACAATGTTAATAAATCCACGTGGACTTGCCCATTCTCAGGTTGCTTCCATACAATTAGAGACAAGTCACAAGTCTGCAGTTGGGGGAGGCAGCATATTTTTGCCCACTCCAACTGTATGCACATCGATTTCAATGCATGTAATGTCATCTCTAAAGGGCTTCTGAGTCAGACCGCTAGTCTATCCAGGCCAGTATTGCCTATTTTGACTGGCAAAGGCTCTCCAAGGTCCCAGGCAGAAGTCTTTTACATTGCCTACTACCTGATCCTTTTTGCTGGAGATGCCAGAGATTGAATCTGGGACTGTCTGCATGCAAAGTAAATGGTCTATTCCTGAGCCAGGGCTCCTCCCATCACAGCAGTCTGTTTCCCGCAGAGTCCATTCAAATATTTCTCAAGAGCTTTCAAGCAGGCATAGGGCAGCATCTTTACAGATAGTTTTGCTACATCTTGGGTTCCTTTCTTAGTTTATATTGAGCAGAAGTCTAATTATGTTAGAACTAGTGGTATTACAAATATCAGAGCATGAGTTTTCTCCTGGTTCTAGTTGAAGAATATGGACGATGGGCCTGGGCGGGGGGTAATAATTCCATGTGGAGGTGCCCATTATCATGGTGCTTTCATATAATTACAGACAGGTCACAATCTTGCCAGAAGCTCACTGCAGGTCCAAGGAGCTCATGGGGGGTGTTGTCACCTTAATGTATGAAATGGGTCTCAAAGGCACAAGAAGGAGAATCAAAAGAATGAACACAATAAGTTACCTCAAGAGAGATGTTCCCCTTCTGCATGAAGCCTCTGGGGCACACTGAAGAGCTGTTCCTGAGGACTGGGGAGCCAATTAGGAATGGAGTGGTATGCAGCATGGTGAGGAATGGATTGGAACGACGAGGAATACTGTGCAGAATTCGCCTCCTTTACCTGAACTATTGCTCAGACTGCAAAATGGCTCACCCAAGAGGGGAGAGGCATGATTTCTGACCATTCCCCTCTGAGCTACAAGCCCTCACAGTGTTCTCAAGGATCCCCCACAACTCTCAGAAGCACCTTTTCAGGAAGTGCAGAGGGATAAGAAGATCCATTCCATACACTTGTTCCATTCAGGTTTATTGGAGCCAATTAAAAAAATCAAAGGGCCAGAGTTCCACCCACTCCTCACAGGTAGAAATAAGTGTATAGATATCTGTGGGACAGCCTAGGCAAGACATCAGACAGCAATTAGTGGATCTCTTTAACCCTTTATAAAGAGCTAGGGGGGAAGCGGGGAGATCTGAACTGGGACTGTAGCAGTAACCAAAGATTTAGCGTAATGGATTAAGATCTGCCACTTAAAACTAACTCAACCCAAATAATTCATTTCTTTCAAAGTGAACCAAAGCAACTTTATTTCAGCATATCATAAAGCTATGTGTTACCTTTAAAAGTAAACCACAATTCATAATTTTAAAGATGCTTCACCAACCAGTAGCATCTTCAGTGGATTGGCAGTGCGCTCCTAAACAGGTCTACTCAGAATCCTACTCAATAGGGCGTACTCCCTGGAAAGTGTTTTTGGACTGCACTGTAATTGACCTAAAAGCAGAGGGTTCGGCATTTTTCAAAACATCTCAGATAACAGTACTTAGTGTAACAAGAATTTATTTACTGGAAAATGATTATCAGACGGCAGTTATTATGAACTACTGATATCCAGTTATGTTTAGCGGTAGACAAGTTTTACCAAATACCACCTGTGAAGAATATTTATTACGAATCTTGCTAGTGCTTATATCCTGTGTCAGCCCTACCTAAGAATATCCTGTCTGTAATAAGAATTAAAAGCACACAGCACCAAGGATTCTGAGTGTTGTTTCACAACCATTCATTTTATTACACAAATAAGGCCACTTCCAGATGATGCTTCACATGAACACACAAAGCTGCCTTATACTAAGTTAAGACCCTTTGGTTTGTCAAGGCCAGGACTGTCTATTCTGACTGGCACTTGCTCTCCAGCATCTCAGGTGGAGGTCTTTCTTCCTACCTGATCCTTTTAACTAGAGATGCCAGGGACCTTCTGCATGCAAAGGAGGGGCTATGCCACAGAGCCTTTTCCCAAGCCTTGGGCAAGTCGGAATTTTAATTCAGCGTCTCTGATCTAAATCCCATATTCTGCCCACTACACATAGAATGGCTTCTGAGTAGAAGATTCTACAGACATCTAAATTAAATATGCAACAGCCTCTCTTTTTTTACATAAATGTAATTTTTACATACACGTAAATGAATCTGCTGCAGACAGACAGCAAGACCCACATGGCACCTAAGTTATCCAGCAAATTGGAACTCTAATGTATTAGTACTGATGCTCAGTGACTCTGCACTAGCCTTTTCTTCTATCCTTCGTGCAAAGAGCACATACTGTAATAAATAATACAGGATAAGGTAATACAGCTGCAAGGGTTACATTTGCAACATATACAGTTTGAGAGCTGTACAAGGAAATAGTTTTCAGCATACTTCAAAACAGATATGTAGTTTATCAATAGTCCGTGTGATTTTAAGAGGTATACTGTTTGTCTTCAGCAACAGTAGCCGTTTCTGTTCAACACTATGTGTCAATTTCCCAGTTTACCCCAACCTCTGTCACATGACCTGAGCTAATTTTCACTTGGCAATGTCAACCCCGGCCAATTCAGTAGTAGAATGTTTTCTTTCCATTTAAAGTATGGCACAAATAAAGCACTAATATAAAAATAAAATCAGGTGAAATTACAGTACACGACAGAGGATATACGCACAGATGATGTGAGCCAAAATGGGGTGGTGTAGAGTTCCAGCACAGCTTAATGGTGGAGAGAATACAGCTATAAGAAAATAAGTATGCTACTAGATCTCATCTTCCGACTCCTGGTCGCGCTCAGTCATTTTCAGTAATCCAATTTCCATCGTTGGGGCCTGTTTCATTTTTGAACGAATTACCCTGGAGAGGGAAAACAAAGGGGGGTAATCATGAAATATCTGCACACATGTTCTGAATCAAGTAATGGTCAAGTACAGGGCTGAGCATTTTGAGCAGGGATGTGTACAGGATTTGGTCCTCAGTGTGTATAGGACTAACTACTAACAGCACACTTGGTTCTCTATGGCTGGGCCACTGGGGCAGAAAACACAATTAGGCCTCACCCCCAGGGCCAACAAGATATTTTGCTGTCCCAACTGGTTCCAAGGCTATGTCCACACAGGTTACCTGTGCCAGGTTCAATGCTGTTGGGAAGCAGGATTATTCTTGCTCCTCCATGGCATCGTGGCATATTTGTGCATCTCCCAGGTTTTCCCTAGTTTTTTGTGATCATTCTTAAACCTGCTTTGCTCTGAAGTTTTGGGAAAGATAGCAATAAAGCCCAGATGGCCGCTGTGTGGGTGGGGAAATTCAGATCTACCTACCTATGTGGCAGCCATTTTTCTGGGCAGCCGTATTTCTTCACACTTTCCCCTACCACCAGCCATCTCCACTCCCAGCCAGCAAAGGAGGGTTAAAAAAAGCACTAAATATCCTTATGTCAATATACCATTGTAGCAATAGGTGTAACATGTTCCGTGAATTCTGAGCCTTCATTTTTGAAAAAAACCCTCTCTTATCTCCTTTTCTTACAGAGACATAAGGAAAAAGAAGGGGCTTCATAGTAGAAAAGCCTAGAGACTACCTTTTTTAAAAAAAATGAAAGCTGGGAATTCACAGAGCATGTTATACCTATTGTTACAGTGATATATTGATATGACAATATCCTAGTGCCTCTTTTTAAAAAAATGAAAGCCCTGGTGGCCCAGTAGGGTTGCCAGCCTCCAGGTGGGGCCTGGAGATATCCCGCTTTCACAACTGATCTCCAGCTGACAGAGATCAGCTCCCCTGGAGAAAATGGCTGCTTTGAAGGGTGGACTCTATGGCTTTGTACCATGCTGAGGTCCCTCCCCTCCCCAAACCCTGCCATCTCCTGGATCCACTCCCAAAGTCTCCAGGTATTTTCCAACCCAGATGTGGCAACACTATGGCCCTGGGGGGGGGGTCACCACTGCAGATGGAGTATGGTAGGGAAACTGCAGGGAAACCTGCCATGTGGAAGCCCCAATTGCTGTTGTGCTTTACCTACAGCCCCACCAGCAATGGGGTAACCACAAAAGGCCTTTTGTGTGTGGAAACCATCCAAAGCTGCAACTGCACAGGCCTGGGCATTGACAACAGACACAAGTCATCCCTGTTGTCACTTCCCCCATCACTGTCTTCCATATATTTGGTGACCCAAGTGAACAACTTGGTTATTATTGCCATTAACTCTTATGGGGAGAAACAAAATGCTGCACTGTGGGGCACCCTTTCACTGAGGACCTACCTCTCCCTCTAGCCCTGGTGATGGGTGGACCAGCCTTCAATGCCAGGGATCCTAAGAAGTTATTTAAGGAGGGGCTTTGTAATATACAGACCCTCCCTCTACATGCATCCCCATGAGCATATAGTCAGTCAACAAAATTTGATAAGGGATGGGGAAATAGTTCTCTGCAAGTGAATGCGAGAAGGCGATGTTCTTCACTGTAGTAGTACCACAGTTGTGTTCAATCCAATCACCTGCTAATTTTATTTGAAAGAAGAGCAGAGACCTTGTTCCTATGATGCAGTGATATACTATACCAATTAACGAGACTAGTGTGTAGATCAGGAAGACAATCCATTCGTTCTGCCTGTACTGACAAAGAAGATTCTGTGATCTGCTGCCTAACAGGATGGCTCTTTTTGTCACAGCAGCCCATATGCCTGATCTGAGGTGTGTATGGGATGGTTGTAATTATTCAGGGATAAGAAAGAATGCTGCACCTTCTCAGGGGCTTTGTCATAATGTTTCTGTTCTATGGTTCTGTCCTGATGTTCCAAACAGGTCCCAGAGCTTAGTTCTGGTGAATGTTGGCTCTGAGAACAGGCAAGGTACCCAGCAGGGCCTTAGGGAAAATATAAGAGGTTACTACCTCTCCTGGAAGAATGAGAAGAGCATTGTTAACTTGTAAATAAATATATGTGTGGAAATGTTAAAGCTTTGTTTTTCCTTACAGATCACAGACTAAGCCCGGTTAGCTACTTGAAAATCCACAGGTTCAATGAAAGGTTTTAATGAAAGCATGTACATAAACACATAATGCTATCTTTGGTAGAGTTCTTTCACATCCCCTCTGTGATTTTGGAGCTCTCCATAATTGGGGGGGGGGGCCCATTATAAGAATTGCAAATGCATAATGCCAACAATAACACATCGTAAGGAACATCATGTTATTGTGATCCATTTGGTTCCACTCTGGACTCCCACTCGGAGGATAAAGTACAAATCCAATCTGTAAAATCAAAAAAAGGATAAGGCATTGATCTATTTAGAAAAGTTATATTTTGTACCTGTGGTTTGTAATATTGTGCTTTGCAGAGTCACAGCACATGGAGGTCACTGTGGTGCAATGAAGAAAGTGCTGGTGTTTAGCTCTCAGGTTCAGCTCTGCTATGTGTGGTCTTGGACGAATCATTATCCTTTAGTATCTGTTCCCAGTCTATAAAATGGTCATATTAATGGTCCCTTCTCACAGGGTTATTGAAGTGAGGATAAACAAAATAAGCACTACCAAAGTACTCAAAAACACAATAGACATTTAAAACAATAGCGTATCCAAATGTGTATTGTAGTGTTTAAGAGCACCCAACCCTTACAGTACACATGGATCCATGTGCTTCAGCTCACACTGCCTCACCAGCCCCGAGTTAGAAGAGAACAGCTATGCACAGATTGTGGGGGAAACAAAACAAGTAACTGCCTTTTCCTGGGATGAATCCTGTGCCCCTGGTCCTATGCTATACTGCCCAACTGGGATTACAGGAAGCTGTCATCCAGCCATGCTCCTGCTTGTTGTTGACTACGCACTTCTCCTGCACACTCCGCTCAGCAATTCCTTGTGTGTGTCGGATTCAACTCTGGTTGGATTACGAGTATATCTCAGCAGCAGAAACCTTGTCCCAAAGGACAAACATGATTTTAAATCTAAATTTCAATTTAGGACTGATTACTAATTGCCTTGTTTCCAACAGTACTTTTTTATTTATTAACACTAAGCTGGGGGGGGGAATGAAAGAGCCAAGGGAAATTAATGTGGACATTTTTAGTTTGCTTGAAAGCTTCTTAGCAGAAATTTCCAAGAAACATCAAAAGAAAATAAAAGTCTTAACTGACAAAGGAATCTCCTGAAAAAGGGAATGCAACACTGAATTCTTCCATGGCACTGAACATATTTCTTACCGTCACAGATGAAGGAATAGTTTTCCTTTTCAAAACATATTTCATTGATCAGAACAAAATCAGTTTCCCACCTTTGAACTTAATCTGGTGCCTTCCTTACCAAGTCATATTTCATACATATTTAATTGATGCCCAAAACATTCTCCAGCATGCACAATGAAGACACCACAGGATACTGTGCTATTGTAATTAGGGTTCCCAGTCCCCCAGTGGGGGTGGGGAAACCCCCACTTTCATGAGCTCTTGCCTGCTGCTGGCCAACTGGCTGGCAGGGGGGGCCCATCGCTGCTGTATTCCAAAAATGAAAAGGGACATCGAATTGATCTATTGTCCTTACATCTTGTGAGTGTTTTTAGGCTCAGGTCAGAAGAAATGATGTATCTTATATTGTGATTAATTGTACTTTATAGTGTGTATTTTTAATTATCTGCGCCTCTAAGGAAGGCCGTTTGTCCAAAACGTTTCTAGTTTTAATGAAAAAAATTACTATTTGCTATGTATTAAAGATTTGCCAATCGAAGTGTGAAAACCTCACACTAGGCTAGGGTTGCCAGCCCTCAGGTTTTGGAGGGGAATCCCCTGGTTTCGGGGGCTTCCCTCTGCTGCAGACCTGCTGGCAGGTGGGGGGAAACCCTCCCCTAAACTGGGATGTTGCGTGGGGATGCTCTGGTATTTGGTCAAAGTCTATGGTTTTGAGGGCAAAAAAACCATAGAGTTTCACCCAAATACCAGAGCGTCCCCTGGCGCAATGACGTCACTTCTGGGTGACATCATCACATTGGGGACACATACAATGTCCTTCCCGGAATGCCCCCCAAAGGGGGGCAGAGGAACAATGAGGAACCTGGCAATCCCCAGAGGAACAATGAGACCTGGCAATCCTACACTAGGCCCTTGCGCTAAGTTGAACACAGCATATCCCAAATAATTCTTCTACTTGTGCAAGATGTTGTGCAAGTAATTTTGAGTGCTATAAAATCCAAATATGCTAGGTGCTGCGCAAGATTTTGTGCAAAGTGAACTGCACTAAGTCCATTTTCATTTCCACTTGTACATCACTGGATCCAAGGCTATGTCTACAGACCCCTCCCCACAGGAAGAGAATGAAGTAGCAGAAGGTATGTTGTTAAAACTAAGCACAAAAGCTTTATAAACAAGAATCTAGTGTTTCTTTTCCCGGTATCTCTTGGTCCCTGACTCAGAACTTATATGTTCAATAATGGTACATCAAAGGCCTCATTCCAGAAATTGAAAATTTAACAGACTGAATGAAATGTAATGTCATCTCTATCCAGAAAATAATTAAGTAGGTTGATAATGAGTAGATACTTCTAAAAGGTAGTTGTTCAGATATACAGACCCAGCTCATGAAGGGTTTTATGGGTAGCATCCAGCACCTTAAATAGAGCCCACAAACACAAAAACAGCCAGTGAGATTGTTTCAAACTTTGCCTCCTGAGCTCAGGGAAGACAATGGGAGTTACAAACAATCTCCTGTGCACCAACTGAAATGTTCAGGTTACTTCCAGGGCAGATAAATCTACAGCATGTTACAATCCAATCAGATGATAGAGCTAGCTATAGCTATCTTCTAGTGTCATGTTGGAGGGAATGGGGTATTACTGACTCCAAATGTGTCCATATTAGAGCCAATCTGTTTTCCTAATATTTGAAAGTCTGGTATTTGAGCCTGTTTCCCCCGGAATGGTGTTTCCTATTTGCTCCCCCCCACCCCAAATAATTTACTCCGTGTTCTCCTGGGATAAAATCATAACAAAGCAGGACATAATGGGCTACCCTAGGCTAGAGAAGCCTTCCTCCAACTTAAGTGGTACTCCAGTTGGAGGAAGACTCCTTAGAGTGGAGGACGGCTTCAGACTTTGGTTAGTGGAGTGACCAATGACTCACCTGCCAAAACCAGCTCCCTTGCAATATGCAGAGGCTCGTTCGCAACATCTCAAGGACTATAATGCCGCGGAAAAAGGTTTCCAGGAATATGCAAATTGCTGCTCCAAAGATAGCTACTAAAAGTAACTGATGAACATGGAGATCCAGCATGGCTCGCTCATGAATATGATAATGAAGCAGAAAACCTGGTAATTGAATGAGAGTTACATTATTTTTGTTATGCCAAGAAGTGTTCAGTTCTGTAGAAACTCTAAGGGAGAGGAGAATCCATCTCCCACTTGCCTTTATGTGCACAGTAGAGATAACTGTGTTAAGTATTAGAACAAAGTTTGAGTCCAGCTGCACCTTGAAGACCAACAAAGTTTTATTCTGGGTATAAGCTTTCGTGTGCATTCACACGTCATCAGATACGTTGAAACAGTTTTCCTCAAGCCTTACATATAAGTAAAGAGAGGGACCCTCACTACGTATATGTTGGTCCTAAAGGTGCCACTGAACTCAAACTTTGTTCTGTTGCTTCAGACCAACACGGCTACCCACCGGAGTGTTAAGTATTCTCATACTAACAAATTCAGGTACATGTGTTAGCTGTGTAATGGCTATGGTAAAAGCATCTACAGGGAGAAAAGCTAAACTGCTTGTGTGAAGAAAGTGTGATAATAAAAGACATGGAACCATTGCTTGGTATCTTGATTATGTATCTCAAGTTAAAAAACAAAGCCTAAATTAAGACATGGACAGAGAGAAGTACAGTGAACCTCAGAAAATGAAAGCTGTAAAGGACAAGCATTCCTCTACTTGGCAACATCTGCAGTCCTAACCTATTCCTATTAATGAGCAAGTGATCAACTACCAGGTTTTTGTTTAGGTTATTTAAAATATAGTTCAATAAAAGTATAGAAGTTATAAAATTGCTGAAAAGAACAGACAGACTATTCTGCCATTTGATGCATATCTTTTCTCATATATAATGTAAATTTGGTGGTGGAGGTAGAAAGTGCCATTGAGTTGCAGCCAACTTATGGCAGCCTGCAGGGTTTTCCAGGGGAGAGATGCTCAGAGGTGGTTTGCTGTTGCCAACATCTGCATCACAACCCTGGATTTCCTTGGAGGTCTCCCATCCAAATTCTAACCGGAGCTGACCCTACTTAGTTTCCAAGGTCGGGGGAACCTGGTCTATCCAGGTCAGGGCCATAACATCGTTACTCTAATGAATAATCTTCGTATACCCAATTTCATTTGGGTTCAGAAAAGAATGTCATCACAAGCAGTATGCTAAACTCACCTTCCACAAAAACTGCTAGTGAAAGCACCATTCTGTCCATAGCTACTGGTAACACATTAGTGCTGTGAGCCACAATGTCCACCAGCCCTGAGATGCCATAGAAGAGATACATTGTCATGTGCTGCCAGTTCATGAGGTGATCCCATTGTTTCTTTTCATAATTATATAGCTTCAGGTGAGGTCCGTCGGGAACGAACTGCTCAGCTATCATACCTGTGTGTAAAACAATGAGGGGTGCATTGGTGGCCTCGATTCTTACCTAAGGGACTAACCAAATTAAGTTTAGCATCATAGCAGTGGTATCTACACAGGTGCCCCAAAATTTTAGAAAATTTAGACACTCTCCTGCAAAAGGAGTCCAACAGGGGCATCCTAAGCATTGAAGCCAGTGTGGTGTAGCAGCTAGAGTGTTGGGTTAGGCTCTTAGATACCAAGGTTCAAATCCATACTCTGCCATGGGAGGTCACTGGGTGTCCTTGAACCAATCATACACTGTCAGCCTAAGCCTCAGTTTCCCTTGTATCCCCCTCCCCACACAATTTCATATTTCCTTCTTCCTTTCCCCCACATACTCACCTTTTCTTGCTTCCTTCCCACCAACCAACCCATCTTTCATCTGTCCCCGAGCTTCAGCTATATTTATTATTTATTTACTTAATTTATACCCTATCTTTTTCCACACTGTGGACCCAAAGCAGTTTATATGATTCTCTTCTGTTTTATCTTCACAACAACCCCATGAGGTAGGTTAGGCTGAGAGCATATGACTGGTGAAGATTCAATTGCAGAGTGGGGATTTGAGAGATAAAAAATAAGGCCAAGGCCAATGGTGCAAAATAAAGTAAAAATATATTTTGAGTAATAAAGTATATTTTACTTGATTATGTACCATCTGTCTTGGTCTTATTTTTTAAAATTTCTTAGTGACTATGGTCGCCCTTTTTTTCTCCTTGTTTAGGGTAGAGATTTGAACCTGGGCATCCCAGATCCTAGTCTGAAAGTCTAATCCATACACCATCCTGGCTTTTGGGAGCGTGGCTGCTGTTGAACAGGGGCAAATCCAGGGTGAGTCATGCAGGTTGTATAGTAGCAAGTTGCCTAGTAGTTGCTGCCAGGCCTGGCCCCAAAGAGTCTTCCCCCCAAGATAGGCAAGAGCCCTGGCCCCTTCCCCTGCCTTTTACTGACAGAAATCAAGGCTTCAACTGAAAAAAATGTTTAGTTACCTAGCAACAGCTACAGAGGGCATTCATTTCTTCAAGTTACAGACACTGCTTCTAATATTTGGGGGGGTGTTAAACCCACC
>NW_015160216.1:547902-558470 GCF_001447785.1 Gekko japonicus
AGCCCCAAGAAAAGGTGCCAATACTCAGGATTGGGGAGTACAAAAAAAAAAAAAGCTCTGAATATATTAATGAATTGTGATGAGCTTTTCATCAGCATTCAAGGGTATAACTAAAATGTATAATGTTTGCCAATAATGTCATGCACTGAATCTTAGTTTCATGAGCAGCATGTTTCAAGTCTTCTATGAAAAGCAGTCAAATTGATGCAAAACTTAACCACAAGCTGAATCTACACTACAATTTCCCAAGAAGTATCTGGCTTTGCAACATGTTCCCTAAAGACAAAGAGTGATTTCTGGCATCATCTGTCACTATAATTAGGTTTAGAGTTACAACAGAGTGTTTTAAACAATCAGCAAATATACGATCTGCTTAGACCAATGCTTATTTTCACTGTAAAGATAGACAGCTCAGTCCAACAACATTTATTTGAAAGCACAGGCAAAGAAACCTACTTACCAATAAGAGCAAATGCAGCTTTGAAGATGCCCTCGGTAAATTCTAAGCGCTGAAATCCTGCTTTGGAACCAAGGAGAGAAGTGTTCTTTTTCTTTCGACACAGGTACTTTAAGGGATATTTCACTGACCACCACAAGCCAAAGAGGAGGAAGAAACTCCCCGGAAGAGCATGACCTTTAAAATTTCCCATGTCTCTCAACTGTGCAGAAATCTAAGGACAAAGCACATCCTTAAGTAAAATACATCTAGGAAGAATCTATTACTTATAGCTCTAAAGGACATTACCTTGTATCAAGAGAATTGCTACAGACGGAAAATTTAGTGTGCCTTGCCACGTGGTTCTTCTCTGTTGGACAGATGCGGCCTTGGAAATGGTAGAGAGGGAGACTTACAATGCAATCATAAGAACGTTTTCCTTGGATCCCCATTGTATAGACCTCAGGAGGATTCTGAGTGGAACTGATTAGGCTTGCTCTCCTAGGGTACTAATGTTATGAAGAATATCTTCCAACTAAATAAAGATATGGATCTCTTGCTTTGTCACTGAAGCACTCTGCAACCTTCCACACTCCTTTTAACTCCTAGAAAGTTGAAAAACTCCTTAGCAATTGCTCAGGCATGTTAAACACTTGTTAACACTGCATGTAATATAACTATACTGAATAATACTTGTGATCTCACAGATTAACTATTAACCCATAAAGAAGATAATTATCAGGCTGCACGTTGTACTTATATTAATTCATAACCACTAGATAGCCCGCAGTGTAATTGACTATTTTATAGTTTCCCCTTCATTGGAATCTCATGTTTTAGACTTCACTATTGGTGATTTTATAATCAGTTACCATCTTCCACTTATTTTAACCCTCAATGTCAGCTATTTTACTAGAACCCAATATTATTTCCAACACACCAACCTGACAACCACTATCTATTGCCTAGGATCTTATGGAATGATAGCTCTATGGAAAAAAACCCAAAAATTACTCAAATCAAACCTACTAAAGTATAGATCCTCTTTAACTGATGCAAATGAACATTCATCAATTATCATAGCCTATAATGCTTTAACATCTCACACAGCTACGTCACTGGGCAAAGACCTTGAGAGTGGAAATAGGGACAGTAGTAGACCTATAAATGGCTGGTTTGATAGGGAATGTAGATTCACTAAATTGTCTTTAGACAATACCGTGACTCCGCTGACCCAAATTTTCTGATAGAATACTTTAAACTTAAGAGCCAGTTACAACACAGTATGAACAGAAAGACGACTGAATATATTAATACACAATGGGAACAATTATACCAGGCCATGACTTTAAATAATACAAAAAAATTCTGGACCATAGTCTTGGTGGCATGTCGTGCGGAGGCCCCCTCTATGTCTGCTATTTCTCCCCAAGTGTGGTTTCAATATTTTTCAGCATTATTCCATCAGGATGATGTCCACACTATGGAACCCTCAGATTTTCTGTCTGAGGACTAGCCTCCTGTAACAACCGACGAAATAAAAGAACTGATTGGCCAATTAAAACCAGGAGAAGCAGCTAGTCCTGATATAATTCTACCTGAAATTTTAAAACTGGACCCTGATTGGTGGGCTGCCCCCCTTGCACCTTTCTTCATAATGACTGACAAATCTGGCCTTATTCCTGATGCGTGGTTAAATGCAACTGTGGTTCCAATTCACAAAAAAGGTGATTGCTTAATTCCTTCCAACTATAGACCAATCAGCCTACTTTCTGTAATGGGAAAACTATATGCCAAACATTTACTATCTAAGCTTACCATATGGATGACAGAACAGAGAGTCCTAGGCCCGGAACAGCTGGGATTTTGTAAAGGGAAAACTACTTTAGACCATTGCACTGTATTAGAGCACTTGATTAACAAGTATGTAAAAAGAAGCAATGCAAAATTATACGCCGCCTTTGTAGATCTTAAAGGGGCATTTGATTCAATCGATAGGGAACTCCTCTGGGCTAAACTGCAACAATTAAACATAGATAAGAGGCTCCTTAACCTTATAAAAAAGCTATATACACCAACACCCTTTCTATTCAACTTGTTCCTTAATGATCTCTCCCCTTATCTTGAAGCTGTTGATTGCCATGCTCCTAAACTGGGCTCTGTCCACGCCCCTCTACTATTATATGCAGACAACATGGTACTATTGTCCCGCTCCAAAGCTGGTTTAAAGCATTCACTAATTAGATGCCTTTCATATTTTATAACAAACATCTTACCGTACTTCTAAACCATGAAAAATCAAAAATACTTGTCTTTTCCAAAGCTTGGAAACCATTCAAATGGACAATTGGAGGCAAACCAATTGAACAAGTTAAAAATTTTAGATACTTAGGTTTGCATTTCCAGTATAATGCATGTTGGTGTGTGCAACGTAAATTAGCAATAAATATGGCCAACATCAATGCCTCTGCTATTTCCCGATTTATACCAGCTGAAATAAAAGTCTTCAAGGCCAAAGTAATTCCCCAATTCATATATGGTATTCCAATATGGATAAGCGCACTTAATGGCACCACTGAACGTGTTCAATCTAAATTTCTTCGAAAGATCATGGGAATGCCGCGCTGTATACCTTATGCAGCCTTATGTCTAGAAACTGGGTTAAATTCTGTGGAATCTGGTGCGTGGCTTACAACATACACTCAAGAATTACAATTTTGTAAATGTTATCATTCACAGTTGTATTCTGTAGCTTCTAAACCCACTATATGGTAAAAAGTTTGAAGTAAACAATTTTATAAATAGAATATGAATACAGGGTATGTTTTAGTTTTCCTTAATAAATATTTTCTTTGATCAGCCTTGAACAGTAGTTCTCACACAACAGTCTGTATAATTTACAAAGTTCTTCAGTAAAAGTCCACATAGCCATGCCGAGACCGGTCATACCTGAGAGTTTATAAATACACTCTTCTAATGTTACTTGTTCATGTAAACTGGGAAAATTAATATTGATTTTAGCAAGTGGCGGGAGGGATTCAAAGGAAGGCTTAGAGACCTGCTGCTGGATATATTCAAATTAAACTGCAGACCAAGAGTGTATTTTAAAAGCATTTGTTGTTATTTTATTTTTTATACTTCACAATAACAAGCATAGCATCATCAAACCTATATCATCATAGCACCCATATAGGGCAAAAAAGAACTGATTTCCTAATGAAAACATCTGGCTCCTCTGGCTTGTGTAACAATACATTTAATTGTTTATAACCACCTAGGCATTAGGGGCACAAAACCATGAGCTGTCAGAGATATATATGCTTCTGAGGCATAAACACAATAAATGGGGTAGAGAGCTACCCTTGACTGCCCTCAGGGATCCAAAATCCTGTTGCTGGCATTGTCCCTGCTTATCAAGGCATTCTTGGTATATGTAGCTGAAGTTTACAGGAATGTAATTGGAAAGAAATCTGATTTGGCTTTGCTGATTTTTAGTTTTGTTACCCACCCTGAACCTTTGGGAATGAGACAGGCTATAAACCAGAGACACGAAATGAAGCCCAAGACATCTGTCACCTTTCAAAGGTGATTTGTGTGCTAGACTGGACAAAAGAAGTTGCTTTATACTTAGACTGTTGGTCAATCCCGCCTAGTCTTGTCTACTCCAGAGGCACTCTTAGCCAATGAGCAAGAGGGGCAGCTGCTGGGGGAGCCCAGGGCTGACTTATCCATTAGGCGCAGTAGGCACAGTGCCTAGGGCTCATGATACTTTTTGGGGGCCCACAAAAAAAATTAATTTCTCTTTAAATTAGAAGAAAAAATGAACTTTTAGAGTAAAAGAAAATGTTTTAATTTTTTTTCTCTCACATCAAAAAAAATGAAATGTTTAGGGGCCCATGAAAATCTATTAAATTTTGCCTAAAACAGGGGGGGGAAATTGAAGTATTTAAAGTTATATCAAAAATAATTTTAATATTAATATTATTATGGTGTGAGGGGCCCACAAATGCAAAAGTGCCTAGGGACCACGAAAGTCATAATGTGGCCCTGGGGGAGCCTTATTGCCTGTGGCCCCACCAGAAGGGGGGGGTAAAGAAGAACAAGCTCCTGCTGTCAATGGCATCTGTCCCAGGAATGGAGGAGCAGCAGTGGCTCCTTCCTGCCTCACACAGTAATAGGGCAGCCCCTTGCTCAGCCCCAGTGGGGTGTAGGGGGGCAGTGGTGATTCTGGGATCCTACCCTGGACTTTTACCTGAGCCCCAGAATCACTAAGACCACCCCTAGTCTACAGTAAGTGGGAGAAGTCCTTCAAGGGGCCAGACTTTCCTCAAGTCTCTTTTAACTGGAGATACCAGGAATTTAAATTGTGATATTCTTCATACAAGCCAGTGTGGTATAGGGTTGCCAGGTCTCACCTTACCTGCAGCAGGGGGCTCCTGACTCCTTGTTGGGACTTTTCTGTGTGCATGACACAATGACATCATGGTAGTGACATCATCACGCTAGGGGTGTCATGCGGCAACACTCTAGCATTCTGGACAAAAACTCCATGGTAACCATAGAGTCACACACCCCCGTATGCTAGAGCATCACCGCACGACAGTCCCAGCGTGACATCATGGTAGTGACATCATCACGCTAGGGGTGTCATGCGGCAACACTCTAGCATTCTGGACAAAAACTCCATGGTAACCATAGTCACCCCTCCGAATGCTAGAGCATCACTGCACGACAGTCCCAGCATGATGATGTCACTACCGATGTCATTGCATCAGTGGTATCCCAGCTGGTAGATTGGGGGCCCTGAAATCAGGGGATCCCCTGGCCTGACTGGGCAGATGGCAACCCAAGTGTGGTGCAGTACTTAAAGTGTTGGACTGAGATCTGGGAAACCCATGTTCGAATCCGTAATCTGCCATGGAAGTTTGCTGGGTGACCTTCCATGGAAGTTTGCTGGGTCACACACTCCCAGCCAACCATACCTCACAGGGTTGCTGTGAAGATAAAATGAAGGAGAGAAGAATAATGTATGTTGCTTTGGGTCCCCATTGGGGGGAAAGGTGGAATATAAATAAAGTAAATAAAAGCACATGTTCTATCACTTAAAGAAGGGTCCTCAACTAAGTCCATCCACAAATTGTATTTATGTAGAAAGTTGTGATCATGGGTCACTGCCGGTATGAACACTATCCCACCTTTATCCTGCCTTTATTTCAATGAGTGCAGGGCAGTGTCCAAGAGTCTCTTCCTCTTCCATTTTATCCTCCGACCTACCCTGTGAAGTTGGTTAGGCTCAGAAAACTGACTAGACCAAGATCACCCAGCAAGCTTCATGGCTGAGCAGGAATCTGAACAAAGATCTTCCCAGTTCCAGTCCAGCCAGTATACCACACTGGCTCAGTACAATACAAGAACCAAAAGTGTGTAATACTTTTCTAAGGACCAACCAGATTGGTACAGAACATTATGCAAGTTTTCAGGCTCCCAGAGCTCTTCATCAGTCTGTAAGTTACACCCAAAAAAATTGTGCCGAAGTTTTAGTACTGAGCTATATTGCGAAATGTCTTTTTGCTTAAGACATTTATTTTCCACAGTTTTTGAGAGCATCATTAATTTATTCGTCATCACAATACTCACTGCAGGTGCAGAGAGCTTAGACAGAAAAGCTTTCCCCTGCGCCTGGATATCAAAGCAAGCCAACTGCCTAGCAATGCAAATTCAAGCTACAAACAGTTTGTGTTCAGGAAGTGATTCTGATTGCTGTGCATCTCATTCAAATGGAACAGCGGCACATTACGGCAGTGTTTAGTAGACAATAAACAAGGGATGTAAGGGGGAAAAAGAAATCCGGTAGAAGTGCTCAGATGTAGGAATTATATTTATTGTTTAAATGCTTTGCCTGCCCCCAGAAAGGATTAAAATTGGTAATAAATTATAAACAAATCTCAAGAAACCAATTTAAAAATCAGAGGTAGATGAAACATTTGACCTCCTCCTGGCCCTATTTCCCGATCAGCTTCATCTTTTGCATATTTTTTTGAGAACGCAAACTTGAAGGAATCAGTTAACAAACAAGTAAAATGAGGGACGAATGCAGTGGTTGCCCAAACACTGACATCATGTTACATTGTTATTGCTTTTGGTGTCTCTGGGCACCCTATGTTGGCCATCCATTCAGGTAATTGAACAGCACAGTCAATTACTCCATAAGACAACAGTGTTACAAGGTACTCCTCCATGCCCAAGTTCTGCCCAAACTCCAGCATGGTCCCTTGCAGAACACCCAAAGCTAAAAGTGTGTCCACACTAGTTCATGTTTAAAAGCAAAATGCTGTACCATAGCTGTCCTGATCTGCATCTCATGCTGGTTTTATGGAATTACAATTGATTTCCAGACTACAGAGATCAGCTCCACTGAAGGAAATGGCAGCTTCAGAGGCCACACTCTACAGCATCACATCTCCCCAAACTCGGCCCTCCCCAGGCACTGCCTCCAAACAGGGCTGCAGGGATGGGGCCTGGAGATCTCCCAGAATTACAACTGATCTTCGGACTACAGGGATCAGTTCCCCTGGAGAAAATCAGGGGACTCTATGGCATCACATCGCTGCTGAACTCCCTCCACCCTCCCCAGGCTCCCACCCCAAATCTCCAGGAATTCCCAACCTGGAGCTACCAACCTACAACTCCAGGAATTTCCCAAGGCAAAGTTGGCAACTATGGTTCTTCATCAAATGCTAACCTTAGTTTATTGTTTCTTAACATCACTTCAGTGCTAGGTATTTGGTCAAATGCCTGTAAGAAGGCATCCTGTGCCACAATAAATGTGTTAGTTAATAATTAATTATTGTATGGCACTGTGTGTAGGATAGCCAGGAGATCTTGAGACTGTCTGGCAGCCAAAAGTTCTAGCTCTTTTTTAGCATTATGCACCACTAGGTGGCAAGCAGTGTTCCCTCTAAGCTGAGTTAGTGTGAGCTAGCTCACGTTTTTGTCTTAGCACAGGAAGGATGTCTCCAGAGCAAACTAATTTGTGCAGTAGCCAAATTGCTCGCTCACAACTTTAACACCAGTAGCTCACGAAGTAGAATTTTGGCTCACAGGACTCCACAGCTTAGCACCCAGCAAGCTTCATGGCTAAGCAGGAATCTGAACAAAGAACTTCCCAGTTCCAGTCCAGCCAGTTTACCACACTGGCTCAGTACAATACAAGAACCAAAAGTGTGTAATACTTTTCTAAGGACCAACCAGATTGGTACAGAACACTATGCAAGCTTTCAGGCTCACCAGAGCTCTTCGTCAGTCTGGAAGTTACACCCCAAAAAATCGTGCCGAAGTTATAGTACTGAGCTATATTGCGAAATGTCTTTTTGCTTAAGACATTTATTTTCCACAGTTTTTGAGAGCATCATTAATTTATTCGTCATCACAATACTCACTGCAGGTGCAGAGAGCTTAGACAGAAAAGCTTTCCCCTGCGCCTGGATATCAAAGCAAGCCAACTGCCTAGCAATGCAAATTCCAGCTACAAACAGTTTGCGTTCAGGAAGTGATTCTCATTGCTGTGCATCTCATTCAAATGGAACAGCGGCACATTACGGCAGTGTTTAGTAGACAATAAACAAGGGATGTAAGGGGGGAAAAGAAATCCAGTAGAAGTGCTCAGATATAGGAATTATATTTATTGTTTAAATGCTTTGCCTGCCCCCAGAAAGGATTAAAATTGGTAATAAATTATAAACAAATCTCAAGAAACCAATTTAAAAATCAGAGGTAGATGAAACATTTGACCTCCTCCTGGCCCTATTTCCCGATCAGCTTCATCTTTTGCATATTTTTTTGAGAACGCAAACTTGAAGGAATCAGTTAACAAACAAGTAAAATGAGGGACAAATGCAGTGGTTGCCCAAACACTGACATCATGTTACATTGTTATTGCTTTTGGTGTCTCTGGGCACCCTATGTTGGCCATCCATTCAGGTAATTGAACAGCACAGTCAATTACTCCATAAGACAACAGTGTTACAAGGTACTCCTCCATGCCCAAGTTCTGCCCAAACTCCAGCATGGTCCCTTGCAGAACACCCAAAGCTAAAAGTGTGTCCACACTAGTTCATGTTTAAAAGCAAAATACTGTACCATAGCTGTCCTGATCTGCATCTCATGCTGGTTTTATGGAATTACAATTGATTTCCAGACTACAGAGATCAGCTCCACTGAAGGAAATGGCAGCTTCAGGGGCCACACTCTACAGCATCACATCTCCCCAAACTCGGCCCTCCCCAGGCACTGCCTCCAAACAGGGCTGCAGGGATGGGGCCTGGAGATCTCCCAGAATTACAACTGATCTTCGGACTACAGGGATCAGTTCCCCTGGAGAAAATCAGGGGACTCTATGGCATCACATCGCTGCTGAACTCCCTCCACCCTCCCCAGGCTCCCACCCCAAATCTCCAGGAATTCCCAACCTGGAGCTACCAACCTACAACTCCAGGAATTTCCCAAGGCAAAGTTGGCAACTATGGTTCTTCATCAAATGCTAACCTTAGTTTATTGTTTCTTAACATCACTTCAGTGCTAGGTATTTGGTCAAATGCCTGTAAGAAGGCATCCTGTGCCACAATAAATGTGTTAGTTAATAATTAATTATTGTATGGCACTGTGTGTAGGATAGCCAGGAGATCTTGAGACTGTCTGGCAGCCAAAAGTTCTAGCTCTTTTTTAGCATTATGCACCACTAGGTGGCAAGCAGTGTTCCCTCTAAGCTGAGTTAGTGTGAGCTAGCTCACGTTTTTGTCTTAGCACAGGAAGGATGTCTCCAGAGCAAACTAATTTGTGCAGTAGCCAAATTGCTCGCTCACAACTTTAACACCAGTAGCTCACGAAGTAGAATTTTGGCTCACAAGACTCCACAGCTTAGAGGGAGCATTGGTGGCAAGCTAGACTTTTTTTTAAGGCAAGAGATGTTTCAGAGGTAGTTTTCCATTGCCTGCCTCTGCATCGCAGCCCTGGTATTCCTTGGAGGTCACCCTTCCAAATACTAGCCAAGGCTGACCCTGCTTAGCTTCCGAGATCTGATGGGATCGGGGTAGCCTGGGGTAGCCTTGGTAAGGGCTAATCTGTTAGTTGTCAAGGTGCCATAAGATTCCCTTTTGGTTTTGCTGCAAAGGACTAGCCCTCTGGAATGTGCTGTTGTGTCTTCACTATCATTCCAGCCTTTCCTCTTTTACTTTCCTAACAGCCATTCAGGGGTCTTTTTGAAGAAAAAGAGGTGCAGGAGTTCATTAGCATAACTTATTAGCATAACTTATTTGCATATGCCACAGGTATTTCCCGACTCAGAGCTGGCGAACCTACCTGGAGAAAAACTGCTTCAAAACCACAAAAGCACAAAGAAAATTTGTAGCAGGGGATCAGCTTTTGTGAGCCACTCCTCTCTTCTACAGATATTTCATAGCTGAAGAAGTGACCAGTGACCCAGTTATGAATAGAGGCTACAGTTCCCACATTTGCAGAAGCCTACAGATATGGGCAACATCCTCCTCACTTGTAATGGTTGATGACTCTGTTTCAATGTATCTGAAAATGAGTGCATGAACACGAAAGCTTATACCCAGAATTAAACTTTGTTGGTCTTAAAGGTGCCACTGGACACAAACTTTGTTCTATTGCTTCAGACCAACACGGCTACCCACCTGAATCTATGCAAACAAGAATGAATTCAAGAGGGCTCTTCTACACAGGCAATAGGGTTACACTGTACAAAAGACTTCACAAAGTTACTTGAACAAATTATTAGGGTACACCCAACACCTCCTGTCCACACATGCTTAAGGTAGGATAGCAGCTCAATATTTCATTAGCAGTGGTACTTAAGAATATCTGTTCCAGTGCAACAGAACAAAGTTTGAGTTCAGTGGCACCTTTAAGACCAACAAAGTTTATTCACATGAAAGCTAAGAGCCAGAATTAAACTCTGTTGGTCTTAAAGGTGCCACTGGACTCAAGCTTTGTTTGGCACATTTTGTGTTCATTGACTGTTAACCTTTATTTAAGCTGGTTATAGCTTAAAAAAGAGAGGGGGGAAGGAAGGAAGGAAGGAAGGAAGGAAGGAAGGAAGGAAGGAAGGAAG
>NW_015160216.1:561807-567771 GCF_001447785.1 Gekko japonicus
AGAAGGAAGGAAAAGGAAGGAAGGAAGGAAAATGTAAGGAAAGTGATAGAAAGAAAGGGAAGGAAGGCAGGAAAGGGAAAGAAAGAAATGGGAGAAAGGAAAAGAAAGGGAGCAAAGAAATTGAAAGGGAAAGAAAAAATGGGGAGAAAGGGACAGAAAATGAAAGCCTCTGTATATGTTTGCTTTCCCCAAGTTCTAAATTATCCCACCAGCAGTTAAAAAGGAGCTTGAAGACTTACATCTGAAACGAGTCGTTCTCAGGTCCATTCAGCATATAAAAACCAAAGTGAAACAAGAGCTCCAAGAGGACCAAACTAAATCACACAGATATTAAGGGAAGAGCAGACTGTTCCATTACACATAGTTTTGCCATCTGCTCCCTCGGGCTGGGGGGGGGAGGCTGAAACAGGCTTGGATGTCTTAGATTCAAGCCCTTTTCAGCTCCCACAGGCTGGGGGGGAGAGAAGGCTGAAAGTGGCTTAGATCTCTTAGATTCAAGCCCCTTTCAGCCTTCCCATCTGTTCCTACAGGCTTGGGGGGGGGGGAGAAGACTGAAATGGGCTTGGATCTCTTAGATTCAAGCCCTTTTCAGCCTTGCCCTGGACTCCCGTGGGCTTGGGGGGGGGAGAAGTGAAAGGGGCTTGGATCTCTTAGATTCAAGCCCCTTTCAGCCTTGCCATTGGCCCCCGCGGGCTTGGTGGGGGGGAGAAGGCGAAAATGGGCTTGGATCTTTTAGATTCAAGCCCCTTTCAGCCTTGCCATCGGCTCCCACGGGCTTGGGGGGGGAGACAAGTCTGAAAGGGGCTTGGATCTTGATTGAAGAGGAGGCAGGGAGACATGCCTTGCTTGGCAGCTCAGTATCCTCCAGGTGTCCCGCAATTGCAGGGCACCTGAAGGAGCTCGGGCAGAGAAGCCAGGGATTTAAATAAACCCATCTCTCCACAAAAGCAGAGAGGTTCAGGGGGAAAGGAGGGCATGTCTCCCGGCTCCTCTTCCTTCTCCAGCAAGCCTGCCGCAGCAGGCTTACTAGAGAAGGCAGAGGAGGCGAGGATTCATGCCTGGCTTCCCTGCTTGGTCTCCTCCAGGTGCCCTGCAGCTGCGGGGCACCTGGAGGAGCTCAGGCAGGGAAGCCAGGGATTTAACTACCCCCCCCCAGTCTCTCTGCAAAAGCGGAGAGGCTCAGGGGGAAGGCAGGCATGTCTGCCTCCATGCACTCCCTGTCTCCAGCCAACCTGCCGCACTGGGCTGCCTGGAAATGGGGAGGGCACGGAGGCAGTCATGCCTGGCTTCCCTGCCCCAGCTTCTCTAGGCTGAGGGGCACCTGGAGGACCTCGGGTAGGGAAGCCATGGCTTTAACCCCCCCCCCAGTCTCTCCACAAAAGTGGAGAGGCTCAGGGGGAAGACAGGCATGTCTGCCTCCGTGCGCTCCCTGTCTCCAGCCAACCCACTGCGCCGGGGCTGGCTGGAAATGGGGAGGGCATGGAGGTAGTCATGCCTGGCTTCCCTGCCCCAGCTTCTCTAGGCTGAGGGGCACCTGGAGGACCTCGGGTAGGGAAGCCATGGCTTTAACCCCCCCCCCAGTCTCTCCACAAAAGCGGAGAGGCTCAGGGGGAAGGCAGGCATGTCTGCCTCCATGCACTCCCTGTCTCCAGCCAACCCGCTGCGCCAGGCTGGCTGGAAATGGGGAGGGCACAGAGGTAGTCATGCCTGGCTTCCCTGCCCCAGCTTCTCTAGGCTGAGGGGCACCTGAAGGAGCTTGGGCAGGGAAGTCAGGGATTTTTTTAAAATGTCTCTCCGTAAAAGCGGAGAAGCTCCAGGGGAAAGGCAGGAACGTGGGTCGGGGAGCTGGGGTGGGGCTTGCCACCACCTAGGCTGCTGGAGCGGCACTCCGGGGCGCTCCGGCCCCCAAAGACCCCTGATCAAAATTATGTTATACCCGTACAAGCACCACTTGATCACCAGCCTTTCATAAACCTCTCATTCCAGCTTGGGGTTTCCTTGTCTTCAACTTTTCACATAAAAACGTCTGTGATTCTGCCACAATGGCTCAATGTTCACAAGGATAAGTTTTGCATATTCCGGCAATGTCTGCAGAGTCTAAGGGGAGAATGCAACTAGATGTGTGCAAATGTGGTGGGGTTTTTTAAAAGTTACCCAGAACAGCCAAGTAGCTGTAAGGAGAGGAGGTGTGAGTGCCCTGTAAAGTGACACCCCACAATGTTAGCCACAACACCTGGATCTCTGTTTGAATTTGATGGGGGAATTTAGCGGAGAGACTTTTTGCTTAATAAGTGCTGTCATGATCATGGTCCTATAGTGGTGTAGCCTACAGGCTCTAGGGATGCCTAGTGGCTCCAGGGAAGCCTGCATGGGAGTAGTCATCAACGGCTACATTTCCCAGGTTCCCTCTGGACCCTGTGATTGGGTAACAGGAGATTTTGGAGGGAAAAACTACACCAGCAGGGGAACAGAGGGTGGTGCCTGGGAAGAGGAGATAAAAGGCCTTGCTCAGAATGGGAGCGTGGTCTCTCTCAGGGAGCAGGGCTGGTGGAAGCTGCTGCAGACAGAGGGATCCCTCATCCCAAAATGGGTGAGTTAAACTGTGAACAGGTACCTAGGAAAGGCTAGAACTGTGTAGACAAACGTGTTAGGATTTATTATTTTACTGATTTACCTGTCTTTATTTTGCTCATTTCCCCTACTTGTTATTGATCTAAAGTTGATCTAAAACTAGTTTTTACTGTGCCTGGGTCCTCACGTCTTATTTGGTCATGTAAAAAGGGGAGACCTGTTGTAAAAGTACTGTAAAAAGGGGTAGGGTGGGTGCTCATACCAGACCCATACCAGAGTGGTGGCAGCTAGTAGTGAACCTTCCAAGCCACTGCCTGCGACAGGTGCACAAGCTAGGGATTCTACTCCAGCTATATCAGACTCAGATCCTTCTTGGAGCAGCACAGGAAATATCTTTTATGGAACTGATTAAGAAAATAACCCTAATACATTCAGCTAATATCTGAATAATAATAATAAAATCTCTCTCACACACACGTGCATGCACACCAGAGAGCTAGGAAATAAAGAGGTGAAGCGATCTTAAAGAGATCAGTGACAAAAGAGGTTGAAGCTTTAGGGTGTGTGTGTGGCATACCTACTTGTCCAGATGTGCAGAAGTCCATAGTGAAAGGATTTATGGCCCAAACAAAGTTTGGGGGTGGACTGCCAGTTGGCATCAAGGCAGAGGCACACAATCTGAGGCCATGTGCCTTGACAGATATAGCTGTTGGAAAACAATGCAGACCTTGAGGGGCTTGCTCCAGGTTAAGATAAAAGATTACCTGGACCAATAAGGGTTCCCAGGGGGTGTGGCACCAGGAGGGGCAGAACCTAGGTGCGACCAATGAGGTCTCAGAGGGACAGAGTCTGGATTCACAATAGTGTTATTGGGGCTTGCTGAATGGGTTTGATGATTCCTGATGGTCCAGCCAAGGCAGATTGAATAAGTTCCCATATTTAGACAAAAGATGGGAAATAGGTCCCTGATAGATGTTAGAAAGGATCGTTAATAATTTGTATGTTTGATTAGTTATCTCAGTATCCTGCAAGGAGGGGGCAGGAAGGACAGGTATTGAGACAAAGGATTTTTCACATAGGCATAGGCAGGGCTTTTTTTGTAGAAAAATCCCAGCAGGAACTCATTAGCATAATAGGCCACACCCAACAGCAGAAACTCATTAGCATATTAGGCCACACCCCAATGCCTTCCCTTGGCTTGCCCGGGCGATCCCGCTGCTGTGGGGAGCCCGGGCAAGCTGGCCCTTGGACAGGCCGGGGAAGGCATGGGGAGGCATTCAAATGCCTCCCCGATCCTTCCAGGGGGCCCCTGGCCCTCCTGCCTTGGAGTCACTGGGGGGTCTCTCTTCAGGCCTTCCCTCTGTAGCCACGCACGCAGAGGTTTTGGCTGTAGTGGGCATGGCCAACTCTGAAGCCAGCCGGAACTCCGTTCCTGTGCGTTCCTGCCCAAAAATAGCCCTGGGTATAGGAATCACAAAAGGGACTACATGCAGAGTTGGAGACAGAAGGGCTGTTTGTCGGGTGGCTACTGAATAGCTTAATGGCTGCCTTGGTGGGGAGGGTGGGGTATCAATCTAATTAAAAAAACAAATTAAATCAATAAATGCAGTTCTGTTCCTGGTGAAACTCAGCATTGTTTCATATGCATACCTTTGTTGGGTGGAGAGGAAAGACTGGAGATTGCTTGGAGGGCTGCTTTATGAAACCTGAAAATGGAACTCTTTTCCAGAGCTTTTGGCTAGCTCTGTGGTTCAGGCCAAGAGGTTCTTCCTTTGGCCTGACTTTGTGGGTTTCTGGTTCAAGTTAGAAGTAGGGTGCCCCTGCTGTTGGGGCTACCCTTGAGTAAGGCAGCGCCTCTGGGTAACAACAAAGCATGCTGGACAGCATAACAAGAAACAATAAGGTAGGAAGCAAAGTGCTAAAGATCTCAATGGGGTGTTAATACAGAGTACAGACACAGCCAAAAGCTGCAGGTCAGGAGGGAGGTGTACTTACAGCACAATCCTATGCAGAGTTACTCTTCTCTCACCCCATTTATTTCGATAGCCTTAGACTGAAGCATCTCCACAAAAGACTGTGATCAGTCAAGCAGAAGGAAAAGGTTATGGTCTCCAGGGTTTTAGTTTTTTTAGGAAAGTGCTACAGCAACTAGGAAATTACAAGATGTAACAAATAACCATAGCTCTCTTTTCATAGTATCTTCTTTACCTCATAATATAGGTTTTCCTGTGGTCATTTAGTAAATTCGGGAAGATGTCATTCTCAAAATGGCAGACAACCAAGATGCTTTTTAAGGAACGGATGACTTCAGTAAATCTCTCAGGCTTTCCTTCTCATTTTCTGCCCATCCAAGCAGGTTCATAATACTGACAGACTCTTATAGAACATGTATCTTTTTTTAAAAAAAAAAGCTGGTGTGCTAAACAAATATCAAAGGTATTTTACTGACTATTAAGAATCAAAATTGTGCATTTTGAATTTTTATTCATAATCTTCAGTGATTGAGAGCAAATCTGTCTCCCTAAAAATTGTTTTCTCTTTCACCACTGGTAGGGAGTCACAGTAAGACATACTATGTGTTTATGACCACAGCCTTCACAGTCTCCTATCTGTTATTCAGATCAAGCATACGGGGCAATCTATATTAATTTAAATGAGAAAACGGTGCATAGATTCATGCCGGTATCCAGGATTTTTTAGTTTGGGAGCCTTTTAAAAAGTCGAAGCTCGACGTTTTTATATTTATATAAGGAATAGGACCTGTAGACCACATGCATCTCACTGTAAAGATATTCTGCTGTCAAATCTGTCAATGGGGCTATTGCATCACTCAACAGTTGCTTCAGATTCTCTCCTTTGATTTCCGGGACCCCTTGGAACCCCTTGGAACCGTAGGACCAAATCTGCTTTCTCCATTTGCAGCTGCCCTTATACAGGTTTCTCAAGAGACATGTGAGGTGGTCTGGCACTCCCATCTCTTTAAGGACTTGCCATAGTTTGTTGTGATCCACACAATCAAAAGCTTTAGCATAGTCAATGAAGCAGAAGTACCCGTATTTTTCGGACCATAAGACGCACCTGACCTTAAGACGCACCTAGTTTTTAAAGGAGGAAAACAGGGGAAAAAATATTCTGAACCTTCGGTCCATAAGACGCACTCACTTTTCCTCCCACTTTTTTTGGAAGAAAAAGTGAGTCTTATGGTCCAAAAAATACGGTAGATCTTTTTTATGGTACTCGCTTTCTCCATAATCCAGCAAATGTTGGCAATTTGATCTCTACCTCTTCGAAACCCAGCTTGTACTTCTGGCAGTTCTCTATCCACGTACTGCTGAAGCCTAGCTTGTAGAATCTCGAATATGACCTTGCTAGCATGTGAAATGAGTGCAATTG
>NW_015160216.1:568762-574856 GCF_001447785.1 Gekko japonicus
TTGGGTAAATCTTTCCTTTTCACCTTTGCCTTTCACTTTCCTTTTTTCCTCTGCTATTTGTAAAGCCTCATCAGACAGCCACTTTGCTTTCTTGCATTTCTTAAACCTATTCTTCACCTCCACTATATATTCATAAGGGATGTGATCTAGGTCAAACCTGAATGGCCTAGTGGTTTTCCCAACTTTCTTCAGTTTAAGTCTGAATTTTACAATGAGTAGCTCATGATCTGAACCACAGTCAGCTCCATGTCTTGTTTTTACTGACTGTATAGAGCTTCTCCATTCTTTAACTGCAAATGATATAGTCAATCTAATTTTGGTGTTGCCCATCTGGTGATGTCCATGTGTAGAGTTGCCTCTTAGGTTGTTGGAAGAGGGTGTTCACTATGACTAGTGTGTTCTCTTGACAAAACTCTGTTAGCCTTTGCCCTGCTTCATTTTGTTCTCCAAGGCCAAACTTGTCTGTTATTCCGTTACCTTTTGACTTCCTACTTTAGCATTCCAGTCCCCTATGATGATGAGGACATCTTTTTTTGGTGTTAGTTCTATGAAGTGTTCTAGGTCTTCATAGAACTGGTCCACTTCAGCTTCTTCTGCATCAGTGGTTGGGGCATAGACTTGGATTACTGTGATGTTGAATGGTTTGCCTTGCATTTGGACCAAGATCATTCTGTTGTTTTTGAGATCTGGTCCATGGGGTCGTGAAGAGTTGGACTCAACTGTGTGACTGAACAACAAAAATCCCATTACGGCCTTTTGCACTCTCTTGTTGACTATAAAGGCCACACCATTTTTCTACGGGATTCTTGGTCACAGTAGTAGATATAATGGTCTTCTGAGTTAAATTCACCCATTCATGTCCACTTTAGTTCACTGATTCCCAAGATGTTGGTTTTCAGTCTTGCCATCTTATTTTTGACCACGTTAAGCTTACCTTGATTCATAGATCTGACATTCCAGGTTCCTATGCAGTATTGTTCTTTGCAGCATCGGACTTTCCTTTCACCCTCAGACGCATCCACAACTGAGCATCCTTTCGCCTTTGGCCCAGCTGCTTCACTCTTTCTGGGGTTACTTGTACTTGCCCTCTGCTCTTCCCCAGTAGCATATTGGACACCTTCCGGCGTCATATCTTATAGCCTTCTGTTACTGTCCATGGGGTTTTCTTGGCGAAGATACTGGAATGGGTTGCCATTTCCTTCTCCAGTGGATCACACTTGGTCTGAGTTCTCTGCTGTGGCCTGTCCGTCCTGGGTGGCCCTCCACAGCATAGCCCACAGCCTCATCAAACCACACAAGCCCCCTCGCCACGTCAAGGCAGTGATCCATGAAATCTATGAAATAATGAGTCCCATGGCACATTAAAGACTAATGCATTTATCGTGGCACAGGCCTTTGTGAACTTAAGCCTGTTTTATCAGGTGCATGAATTGGTACATCAAGTTGGCAGAGACAGTTACCCAAAGCTTCAAATAGCAGAAGTGGGAAAGGAGTCCAGAATGCCCAGATCCCCAAGACATAATTTACCTTGGGGAGGGGCTGTGACTTAATGGGAGAGCCTCTGCTTTGCTTTCAGAAGGTCCCAGGTTGAATCCCTGGCATCTCAAGTTAAAACATGCCAGACAGTAGATGATGTGAAAGACCTTTACCTGAGACCCTGGAGAGCTGCTGGGCAGTCTGAGTAGGCAATACTGACCTTGATGGACCGGTGGTCCGATTCAGTATAAGGTGGCTTCACATGTGTGTCTTATATTACATTGCATACCACAGAAGAAAACAATCAGATTGGGTATATTTATGGTTGATTTAAAGATGAATGCCTGGCTACTTAGACATGTATCCAGACTGTATTGCTGCAATATAGCTAGTTAGTACGATATTATCTTGTCCCATCTATCAATGAAACATAGGCACAGAACGATCAGTATATTATTTAAATCAGGGCAAAGGGATTTAGCACAGACATTGTTTGATGACATCATTGCTGAGCTAATAATTCTGCTGATGCAGGCGTCTTATGATCTTTATCACATATGCCCCAAGAACTTGAATATTTCAGCAACTCTTAACACTGAGGATGGGTTGTAGAGAAAGGAGGCTTCAGACTAGAACTCTTCTAAGAACCAGGTAATCTCGTTTGCTTAGACACATTCTGTATGTGAAAGTGGAGTCAGAGTCAAGGAATCCACTGGCCCAACAAGGTCACCCAAGTAAGCTTTATTTTCTTTAAGGCATTTTCTCTAAAACAGAGAGGGAAAGTGTACAAAGTATAATACACTGTTATATCAGTTAAAACACTCATGTTAAAATACATGCTGTACAATGTATTATTAAAATACAACTGAATTTTCAAAATATCACAAGTCAAATGGTTAGCCGCTCTGAGCTCGCTTGTGGGGTAGGGCAGGATAAAAGTCCCCCCCAAAAAATAATAAAATAAATAAATTTGAAAATAAAGCGTAACAATGGTTTTAGTAGACAGGGCCCAAGAGATATCATGTTCTTTCTGAGTTTTTTTTTTTTTCCCCTGATGGAAAAACTGGAGATTCTGTGGAGCAGCAGAAAGAAATCCTATCAAATACTTCCTCATTTTCTTTAGTGCTTCCTGTAGTTATAATTATTTATACATTTATCTGTGCTGATAGGCAGGTCATCAAGGAACGCCCTTGAGAGAGGCTGGTCTCAGACATTTCAGACTTTATTACAGAATTGTGCTGAGAGGTGCTGAGCCCCATCAACACCCATATGCAGTACAGCAGCTAGGGTTCAGTTGAATGCTGCTCAGCACTAAGGGTTTATTTCTAAAGCACAATCCACATTTATTTATGTATTTCATTTATACCCTGACTTTCTCTCTATGGGGACCCAAACTGGCTTACATTGTTTTCTTTTCCTCCCTTTTATCTTCACCTGAATACATGAACACATGAAACGGCCTTATACTGAATCAGCTCTTTTGGTCAATCAGGATTGTGTACTCCTACTGGTAGCAGTTCTTCAGGGTCTAGGGTAGAGGTCTTTCACACCACTTACTATCTGTTCTCTTTGAACTGGAGATGCTCAGGATTGAACCTGGGATCTTCTGCATACCAAACAGATGTCCTATGACTGAGTCATAGCTTACCTCCTCTTGTGAGGTACATTACACTGAAAGCATGTAACTGATCCAAGGTCACCCAGACAGCTTCCATGGTAGAGTTGGATTCAAACCTAGGTCTCCTAGATCCTAGTTTAACACTCTGATCACTATACCATACTTGCTACCTTTATTAGGATCAACCAAATGACAGTGTTGAAGCTTTCAAGTTCACCAGAACCTTGGATCAGTCATACGCTTTCAGTGCTTTGCCGTGAAGTGGCCTAGATCTGATAGCCCCACATCGTAAATGCTCATTGGAGGGGGGGGAAAGTAAGTTCTCATCTGCCTGCAAAAAGAGCCTAATGAAACTAGGAAAGCAAACAGTGTGGGGGAATGAATTCCACAACACTGTTATGACTATTAAAAAGGCCCTGCTCTGGATGGATAATAACCATTGTTTCCACCCCCATATGGAACTTCAAGCAATGCCTAAAAGAAGGGGAGAGTTCATGGGCACATAGGGGGTGTTTAGCAGTGTAAGATTTTTGTAAATGGATCCTGTTTAGAACTACTTCAAAATATGTATTCTGCTTTCAAGAAGAGGTCCCAACAACATCTACCAATTAGCTTAAATCTCTGGTGTAATTCCTTTGTAACCGCAGTTGCTGATATTTGTTCCTTGTTACCTCTCTCTTTGTTTCTTCTCTGCCTTCCATGCTTCATTTGTCTCCTCCTGTACTATCTAAGTATAGATGTTAAGCACTTGGGAACATAGACTAACATATTTTTTTTCACCGCAGTTGCTGATATTTGTTCCTTGTTACCTCTCTGTTTCTTCTCTGCCTTCCCTGCTTCATTTGTCTCCTCCTGCACTATCTAAGTATAGATGTTAAGCACTTGGGAACACAGACTAACATTTTTTTTTCTTTGAGTCCAATTACACCTTAAGACCAACAAAGTTTTGTTCAAGGTATGAGCCTTCGTGTGCACGCACACTTCCTCAGATGCCTCTGGGATCAAACTTTGTTCTATTGCTTCAGACCAACATGGCTACCCACCTGGATCTTTTTCTTCTTCTCGTTTACATTACTGTGTACACTGACGGTGCTTTGTTACTTTCAAATGGGGAGAAGGAGAGAATCATTTATGCCACTCTTAGTTTTTTAGAGGAAGGGCAAAATAAAAATGTATAAAGAAATAAATAGGCACAAACAGGTACACAGGAATAAATGGGGTTATTACCCCACTACAATTCTGTGATTACAAGTTGTATGATCTAAGGTAGGTTCTGTATGGGGACAATTCCCCCATTGTGCTCTCATTGCCATGGTGAATACAATGGAGTCCCCACACAGGAAAATTCTGTTTTTCCTCCACTTCCCTTCATGCCCACCCTTCCTCCCCTTGCTGAAGTGCTTTTTGCTGGCTTTTTAAAAAAGGTACTAGATATATCTAACTACGGTGGTGGAACATGCAGTCAAGTGCACAGCTGACCTCATAGGTTTGGGTCATTGCCTGCCTATGTGTAGCAACCCTTCCTCAGTGGTCTCCCATCCAAGTTCTAGCCATCCAAGTTCTAGCTTCTGAGGTCTGATGAGATTAGGCTAGCCAGGGCCAGCCAGGTCAGGGCATAGCTACTACAGCAGATATAAAATGGTAGTAGATATATCTATTATAGCTGTAGTGATAAGCCTACTGCTGATTTTAAAATGGCAAAAAGTCCACACTAGCAGGGGTATTTGGCCCATTCTGCATCTAGCATTTGCTCCATTGTTTTACCAAACCCACACTGGAACAGAAAAAGATGAGGCTCAAAACCACATTCAAATATCCCAGGCCAACACCTCACTGACTGCAGAGTCACCCCAATGGCCATAAAACAGCTATAAATCTTTACAGACGGCCATAAAACTGAGAAGATCAAATGAAGTGAAAGCGGCAGGCAGTCTGGACACTACCATAAAATCCAACAATCAATCAAAGTGAAAGTGGGATGCAATGTAGAGGGAAATTTCTATTCCAACATTATTTTTTATTTTATTATTTTTATTTTATTGGATTTCTATCCCGCCCTCCCAGCGAACGGGCTGAGGGCGGCTTACATTTAGTGGCACTATGTGCCAAGATACATTAATAAAAACCAGATAAAAACAAGATAAAACAATCATATTATTACAATTAAAGTGCTTATAGAATTGATCTTCCAAACATAGGTTTGGTAAAACAGCGGAGCAAATGCTAGATGCAGCAAATGGAGCAAATGCTAGATGCAGCAAATGCTAAATGCTAGCCACATCTTTTCTGTTCCAGTGTGGGTTTGGTAAAACAACAGAGCAAATGCTAGATACAGATTGGGCTGAGAAGCACAGATGAAAACCTCCATTTGGAAGGAACCATGATATATTATTTATCTTCATTTAACATGTGGTAAAGTCCTCCTTATAGCCCAGGCTAGCCCAATCTCGTCAGATCTCAGAAGCTAAGCAGGGTCGGCTCTGGCTAGTAATTGGATGGGAAACCTCCAAGGAATGCTAGGCTCATGACACGGAGGCAGGCAATGGCAAACCACTTTTGAACATCTCTTGCCTTGAGAACGCTATGGGATTTCCATGTCAGCTGCAACTTGATGGCACTTTCCAGCACCACCAAAGTCCTCCTTATCACTTTGCAGAATGATAAAGCCACTGTAGGACAAGACACCAGCATAGCTGTTATCTATATGGGTTCACCAATGGTGTGTGTGTGTATATTTGTACACACCCTTCCACTCACATACACACACTGCTTGAAATAGAGATTCATTTTCAATGTGATTCCAGAATGTTGACCAGCTGTCCTAAAAACCATGCTACAATAAATTAGCTTTATAAATTATTCAATTATGGAAGGAAGTGGCTTCACCCAATTTTTCCCCCCTATTCAAATGGTTTTCTGTCAGCAGTACTTGTTAGCTTGCCAGACACTTCACATTTACTGCCATATTTTCTGAAGCAAATTATTTGTTTCCCTGGTTGT
>NW_015160216.1:574886-582292 GCF_001447785.1 Gekko japonicus
AACATGCACTTTCTGATCTTTTGGTTTTATCTCTCTTTTCTCTAAAAAAAACCAAACTGCCTGTCCCATTTAGTTCTGAAAAGGAAGGACAGCATGACTAAAGAGAAAGCAAACAATGAAGACGTTCAGCAAATGATGATGGAGTAAAATCTGAAACATCTGCATGACGGGCAAGTCCAAATGCCAGCTCAGCCCACTCTTACCAATGATGGAGAAACCTACTAAGCAGCAGATACAGAAACTGGACTCTCAGGTAGAAAAGTTGTCTATGTAAAAGGGTGACCAAATACAATCAGTTGGTTCTGAAGACAAGATTTCACCAACTAAAAGATACTGCCTTGGAAAGAGAAATATGATTGTCCTCTTAAAGCAGTTAACTTGTACAAAATCCATTATATAAAAGAAACAATATTGTTACTGTGTGCGGTCAGGGAGACACGTGTACCTTACACATCTCAGTGAGAATGTGGCCTAATTACAAATTAAAGTATTCTGAGTGTAAGGAAGAAACCTTCCCTCTCCCACCTTCCACTCTTGGTCAACAGGAGCAACTGGCTTAGGCTCTACAACAGTGGTACTCACTCTGCACCACAGCTCGTGGAAAACCACATTTACAATTACCAGCTACCAAAAAAAACCCCTACATATACTTCCATCATTAGGGTTGCCAGCTTCAGGTTGGATAATTCCTGGAGAATTGGGGGTGGACTCTAGGGGGTCAGCTGTAATTCTGGGACATGTCCAGGTCCCAGCTGGGGGTTGGCAACCCTACATTCCAGCACTGGCATAAGGCCTGCACCTCCACGAGGCTTGCAGCTTATCTGTTCATCTGGCAATGACTGTTTCAAGATGGAAACTGCCCACTAGACAAGGGCCTTGTCCACTTTTCTGAAGCATAGGGCAAGGTGCCAGATTGGAGAACAGTGCTCAGACGAGCCACAAGTGGCTTGTCAAAAAGTCACAAATGGCTCCTGAGTAGGGTTGCCAGGCCTGGCCACCATTGGGAGATGGGAGTGGTGTGGACTTCTGTTTTGCAAAGGGGGAGACCTCTGGCACAATAATGCCACTTCTGGTACAACCCAGAAATGACATCATTACCATAGGGGTGACTCTCTAGCGCTCAGTCTATTGTATTTGTTCAGTTGTTGCCACCTAGTGGCCTAGTTTAGTCATTGTTGGGGAATCTCACGGGGGGTGCTGGTTGTTCCTGTTTTTCTAGGCTGTTCTGGCTGGAGTCCTGGTGGAGGCCTTATGATGTACATTAGCAATAAAAATAGTTAAAACATTCTGCTTGGCTGATTTGGACCACCTGTATTACATTGGTGACAGGATTGCCAAGTCTTACCTTGGTTTTAGCGGGGGAGTCCTCGGCCCTGTCCTGGAGTTCTTCGGCGTGCACACGAATCATGTGCGCCGTGATGACGTCACCCGGAAGTGATGTGATCATGTCGGGCACGTTGGGGGCGGGACCACTATCATTCAAGGGAAAACCATAGAGTTTTCCCTTGAATGATAGAGCGTCCCCCCACAACGTGCCTGGCATGATGATGTCACCTCTGTAATTTTGGGGGTGGGGTTCCCCCCGGCGGCCCAATCCAGGCTGGTGGGGAATGGACCCATCAAGCGGGGGTTTTCCTGCCCCCCCCGGGGGATCTGGCAACCGTAATTGGTGATGATTATGGGATTGGCCAGTATTTCACACCCTGTAAATAACAGTACAGCAGCTTCAGAATGACTTCCTTCGGAATGATCTAAGGAATGATCCAGATACAGAGGACTGGGTCCAGTATGCAAAAAGGCTCTTTCAGTGTTTCATTGCCAATTATGTGACTGATGAAAATAAAAATTGGGTGATTTTTCTGAGTGTTTGTGAAGCAAAGACTTATGTCTTAATCAGAAGCTTGGTAGCAGCTGGAAAGCCCATGACCAAATCCTTTGAGGAACTTATTGAATTGGTTTCAAATCATTAAAACCCCAAGCCATCAGAGATTGTGCAGCATTTAAAATATAATAGTTTTCACAGAGAGCCGGTCTAGTGTAGTGGTTAAGAGCATGGACTCTAATCTGGGAGAACCGGGTTTGATTCCCCACTTCTCCACATGCAGCTGCTGGTGTGACCTTGGGTCAGTCATAAATTCTTTCAGAGCTGTCCTTGAAAGGGCAGTTCTCTAGAGAGCTCTCTCAGCCCCACCTATCTCACAGGGTGTCTGCTGTGGGGAGGGGAAGGGAAAGGGAAAGGGATTGTAAGCCACTCTGAGACTACTTTGGGTAGTGAAGGGCTAGGTATAAATCCAATCTCTTCTTCCTCTTCATCTACCTGGAATGTCTGTAGTTGCCTTTGTAGCACAATTACATAACCTCCCAGAGCATTGTGGGTTTGGGGACACTTTGAATGCCATGCTGAAGGATAGGCTGGTCTGTGGCATCAATGATGAGAGAATTCAGAGGTATTTACTGGCAAAATCCAGTAAGAAAGCCACTTTAAGAAAGCCTTAGATATTGCACGAGTCATGGAAGTTGGAGCCCAAAATGCCTTAGATTACAGGGCTCTAAACAACCTTGGAATATCCAAGCACTAACAGCTGCAATGCATAGGTTGTCCAACACTACAATTGTCTCCAGGAGAACAGAAAGGCTTCCCCAGAGGTATATGGCCCTGTTTTCATCGTGGAGAGAAATATGATGTTCAGCCATGCCCCCAAAGTTATAGTGAGTGCTGGATATGCCAGAAACAATGCCACTTAGATAAGATTTGGCGTACTTAAAAAGCAGAGAAAAAGGGGCAGAAAAATTTCAAGATACAAGTCCATCAAGTTGACAGTGGGGAGAAAGATTCTGGAGGCATGGATGAAGAGTATGCGATGTTCAGTGTTACAAAAAGCCATAAGGAAAAGCCACTGCAAGTGACAGTTACCATTAATGGGAAAAACTTAATTATGGGATACAGGAGCTTCTCTGTCCATAATCAGCAAGGTTACCTATAAAAGCTTGTAGCCAAAGAGGACAGGTCCTCAGTTTGGAGTAACAAAAATGGAGCTGCATACGTATAGAGGACAAAACATTCCAGTCAGAGATACCATTAATGTGGAAGTGAAATATGCAGATCAGAAGGCATCTTTCCCCTTAGTAGTGGTTCAAGGAAAGGGTCCGAATCTGACAGGCTGGGACTGGATAGGAATGTTAAAACTAGACTGAGCAAACATCAAACATCTTAAGAAACACCCAGAATTATTCAGAGAAGGGCTTGGCATACTATGTGAAATGACTGCTAAGATTTGCATAGCCCCAAATGTCAAACCCATTTTTTAAAACCATAGTCCATTCCTTATGCTATTCATCACAAAGTAAATCAAGAAATGGATCAATTACATGATCAAGGCATTATTGAACCTGTACAGTTTTCTGACTGGGATGCTCCCTTTGTCCCTGTGCAAATGTCTGACAGCAGCATCAGGATATGTGGAGACCATAAAGTTATAGTGAACTGTGTAGCCAAGTGGGATATCTGCCCTATTCGGAAGATTGAGGACCTGTATACTACTATAGTGGGGGGATGCACAAAAATTGACTTAAGTGACGCTACCTCCATATTCCCCTGGAGGATAGTTCCAAACCGTATTTGACAATAAATACTCCTAAGGGAGTATTCCATTATAACCAACCGCCTTTTGAGGTGTCAGTGGTTCCTGGGATTTTTCAAATGGCAATTGACAACCTATTTCAGGGCATGCCATTTGTGTATATCTTGATGACAGCCTGATCACGGGAAAAACAGAGGCAGAGCACTTGCGAAACCTAGACAGCGTTTTGACCAGACTTTCATTAGCAGGCATGCACCTCAAGAAGAAGTATGTTTTTCAGGCCCCTGAAGTAGTGAACCTGGGACACAAGATCAACCAAGCAGGACTACATCCTGTGGAGGAGAAAGTATGTGCTGTTACAGAGGCACCATTGCCACAATCAGCATCAGAACTGAAGTCCTTCCTGGGTCTGCTAAATTATTATGGTTCTTACTTTATTTGGCATCAGTCATGGCCCTATTACACAAGCTTTTGAGAAAAAAATCCAGTTGGATCAAGAGCAAGTAGCAGCTTTTGCAGATGTGAAATGACTGCTGAAGTCATCTACTCTTCTAACTAATTATGATAGTTACAAAGAACTTATTTTGTCTTGTAATGTCTTCCCATATCGAGTACAAGCTGTGCTGGCTCGCCAACTGCTGGATGGTTCAGAGCACCCTATTAGTTCTGCATCATGACCCCTGGCTCCAGCTGAAAAAAAATTATTCACAACTAGAACCTCCCTAAAGAGAGGCCACAGTTACAGGTGGAGGTGTCAATCAATGCAGAACCACATGAATGCCCATTTGACACAGTGGAGGGAACAGAAACAACATTAACTCCTGAACCCTTGGTTCCTACAAATTTAGGGGACCACCTCACTGAGACCGTTTTGAACCTGGAATGCTGGAGATACTTGCTGAAAGCACAGGACCAACAATTCTACTTAATCATTCCAAGAGAGTTCCCAAACCCAGGAAAGCCTGGTCTTGCGGGCAATATTCCCTCTAATTTTTCCCTCAAAAAAAAAGCTGAACTGAGCAGTTCACATCCTGAGCGGAATATAACTGCTGTAATCTTAAAATAGTCAATGGGTGGTGTGAGACACTGTGCAGCTCCAGATTTTTGCTGAGCAGGGCTTTCTGTGTTAATGAGTGGCCACTCACGTGCACGGCTTGAGGGAACCCTACTTGCAGCCATGTGAGTTTGGGTTGAAGAGATAGATATATTTCTGATAATTATTGTTGTTAATATAGTGAATGAGATTTTCCATAATTTATCTTATTTTATTTGTTCTTATCTCTTAAAACACTGGGAAAAAGCATTATATTTAGCTGTAACTTCAGGGGGGGATAGAGGCCTGGTGGAGGCCTTATGATTGGTGCTTGGGGGGGGGAGGGCGTCTAATGTCCTGGTCCCACTGGTGGACCTCCTGATGGCACCTGGTATTTTTGGCCACTGTGTGACAGAGTGTTGGACTGGGTGGGCCTTTGGCCTGATCCAACATTGGCGTCTCTTATGTTCTTATGATGTACATCGCAATAAATATAATCATACCATTCTGCTTGGCTGATTTGGACCTCCTGTATTACACACCCAAACTCTATGGCTTAACCACAGAGTTTTGAGCAAATGCTACAGCACCATCTGGCATAATGACATCACTTTCAAATCACTCTGGAAGCAACATAGGATTGCCAGGTCCTAACTTGTTGCTCGCAGGGGGATTTGGGGGGCATTCTTGGAGGGGGCCATAGAGATGTGCCCTAGAGTTTTACCTTCAAATCAGAGCATCCCCTGTGACATCACTGATGCAATAATGCCACTTCTGGGTGATGTCATCATGTTGGGGGCATCATGTGAGACATGGCTGTCTGGGGATGGGGTTTCCCCCACTGGCCAGCTGGTTGGTGATGGGCAGAAGCCCCCAAAACCAGGGGAATCATACTGAGAATGCCACTTATGCATGCTTATTTCACCTGTGCATTTTCTCCTGCCACCCAGCTGAGTAGTGTCAGGCAACAGGAGCTGGGGGTGGGAAACCCCTGCCCCCAGCAGAAACTGGCAACGCTGAGCCTCTGAATATCATTCTTCTACCTTTTGCAGCACATGCAGACTTAAGTTATGACCTAATGTCAGACTCTGCCTTTGCTGCAATAGAGTCTGGGGCTGGTAGGACACTCTATGGTTTCCTTTATGATTTTCAACCCAGGAAAAGTCTCAGAACAGGACGAGGGAGAGGGTTGCATTCATTCATTCGTTCCTTTCCAATTACCTTTCCCACAGATTCATGGAATCTGTCTGGCCCTTCCCCCCTGGGCTGGCCTAATAAAAGATTTCCTGGGGATGAGCTGACCCCAGCTTCCCCCAGTGCCCTCTCTTTAGGGATGGGTCCCTAGGGAGTAAAGTGAGTCTGGGCCAATGGCCTACCTGGCTGGACCTTCCCTTCTTCTGCCCCCTTAAGGTTTTAAAATGCTGCTTGGCCTGCCTGCACAGGCCCAGAAGGCCTCAGCTGCTGCTAGCCTCCTTTTCTAGCCTGTTCCCAGGTACAACCTGCTGCCTGAGCCTGCCAGGCCCTGCTGCTGATAATGCTACTAACTTGGAATATTCCTAACCTTCCAATCCAAAAACAGAACATCCACTTTTTTAAAAGAACCTAAAAAAGGACAGATGCCAAAAAAGAAGATACGTCCTCTAAAAAGAGAACATCTGGTAACCCTACTGAAGGCAACGCCCTCAGGGTGCTAAGGTTCTTTGACTTGTGTGGCTAGCCAATTGAAGTCACACAGTGAAGACAGTCCAGGAAGCAAAAGGGTAAAATAAAATGTTTTATTCAAATAAGGTACAACATGCAGCCAAAAGCTTAGCTCAGATGTCCACTGAGGTCTAGTTGTGTTCCAACTTATATAATCTTGGTTCTCCTCCCAGTTTTAAATCATCTGTGACATCATTTACAAATGAGTATTTTGATTTTCTTTGTTTCTACCATCCATTAATCTTACTTTTGATAAACAAGATGCTTCTGGCTTTTTTCAACTTTTACTATTCTTTCATCAGCAGGTGTCTTGTCAAAATCTCCTTATTAAAAGTGAAATATGGGACAAAGAACCTTCACAGTATCTCTGCTGGCTGTTTTCCCAGTCTTTCCATCTCTAAAAAACTTACTCGCTTAAATTCATTTTATAAGCAAAAATTAACTTTCTCTGCTATTAATACAGTGTTTTTCTATTAACAAATGCATATATTAGATACAAATGCTTGTTTATACTTGTTTATAAAGTATTCAAACAAAATATATATATGAAAGTTTAATGATAATTCCATTTTAGAAAAATCAAACTCCATACTTCTTCTTCTTTTTTTCATTTTTCCATAACATACACTCTATATATTTTCCAACATTCTGGGGTTACATTAGACATTTTCTTCAATCCACTTATTGACTTTTTGCCATTTTTGCTTAAAGTTACTTTCTGTTTTTCCCGCCAAGTACATATTCAGCTTATCCATTTCTATTATTTCAAAAAGCTTCGTAATCAACTCTTCCCTAGTCGGTATTCTGTCTGTTTTCCAATTCTTTGCAATTGTTATTCTTGAGATTGTAATTATGTACAGTATAATAGATAACTCATTATGTTTAATCCCCTCTGGTGTGATATTAAGTAAAAAGATTTTTGGTGTGATTGGCAAATTGATTCCTGTAATTTCTTCTATTAACTGCTTAATACTTTTCCAGAATTTTTGTATTTTCTCACACCTGCACCAGATATGAATATACGTTCCTATGTTATTCTTACACCTCCAAAAATTTCCAGAGACATTAGTGTAGCATTTAAGCAATTTATC
>NW_015160216.1:583083-619636 GCF_001447785.1 Gekko japonicus
ATGTTGATGCCTAGGTATTTAACTTTTGTTACTATTTCTATATTTGTATTCACTTGTATTTCTTCTATATCTTCTTTGGTATAATTTTTTGTCAATATCTTTATTTTATTAATATTTATCTTTAATCCCGCCACTGCTCCATAGTCCTGTATCTGCTTTAAGAGATCTTTTAGTGAAGTCATTGGATCTTCCAAAATATATACCAAGTCGTCCGCAAACACTTGTAATTTAAAATGCTCTTTTTAAATTTTAAGGCCCCCAATCTCTTTGGATTCTCTTATTATGTCATTCAGTGTCTCCATCCCAAATATAAAAAGCAATGGGGAGAGCGGGCAACCTTGTCTAGTTCCCTTTTCTATAGGTATATTCTGCGTGAGTTCTCCATTTATTATTATTTTCGCCCAGTGTTCTTTATATATTGCCTCTATCATGCTGAAAAATTGTTGTCCGCAATCCCATAACTTCAACTTCTGCTTCAAAAACTCCCAACTGACATCATCAAAAGCTTTTTCCGCATCAAGGAATACCAGGGCAAGTTTCTTGTCTGGTTGATATTCATAATACTCGATAACATTAATTATAATTCTTATATTCTTCTTTATCTGTCTTTTGGGAAGGAAGCCAGCTTGGTCCTGATGTATGACTTGGGCCATTACTTAAATCTAGCTGCCAGAATTGTCGCATGAATCAAACTCCATACTTCTAATGGCCACTTGAGAGCCCTCTTGTATAGAAAATATAAATTCTGCTACTCTAATTAAAACTGGATTGTCAAAAATCCTTATGATTTGTTCTTCATTAAAATATTTTATATTGATAAAGATATCTCTAATAATTAACATATGCTCATTAATTTATGTTGGAAACATCTTGACTATTTTTCAGTCTTGCGCTTATAGTTGAGCAAAGAATAAAGATTACCTTTACTTAAAATAATGCTTATTGTAGCTGTTTCAATCCTTGTTTCACAGCTGTGCATCAATAAACCTGTCATAGTCTTTGGCTAATAGGCAAGTCTTCTTATTAGAAATATAACAGATATTCTTGCTTTAGTAAAGAATTTAGCTAGCTTTCTTTTTCACAAACATTTAGAAATATGAAAGATCCATACCATCTTTAAACAACAGTTTTTCTCAGCTATAAACAAAATATTAAAAGTTGTATTTAACTTTTGAAAGTATTCAACAAATAACAATGGGGTTTGCTAAACTCAAATCTCTGTTGCAGAGAGTTGCAGCCGTATCTCTGCTCAGTAAATTTTACCAGCCCCATCTCGACATTTCGCTAAAAATAAAGCATCTTCTTCAGCTAATTATCAAATTCCTTTACTGGGCTTCTTGCCAGCTCATTAATCGTGATGGAAACTGGACCTGTTATACCTTCTTGCAAATTTTAGTTCAGGGAGCCGGGAGCCTCAAATGCTTTTTCTCAAAAATATTAATGGAATGGGATTAATGGAACAAATAATCAATAGATTTATCATTCAAACCTCTGCGCTTCCTCTACACTACTGATTGTGTTCACTTGAAATAAACTTTCAGGTAAAGGTGCTTCAGATTGGGGTATTACTAACTAAAACTCCTCTGAAAACCTTTTACTAAAATCCATTTTAATTAAAATAATCCACCATGACAACTGGAATTAGATTCAGCATATTTAATTTTTAAACTGATATTTATTAAACTTGAAATATATCATATAAGTGAGAAAATATCATACACGGCTGTTACCAAAATGCTTTACTTAGGAATTTATCGCTTTATCACTCTTCAAAACAAAAATATTGTGTTTGTTTTAATAATTATCTTACAAAGTAAAATAAAGTTTTTTTGAAAAAATGATCAGTGAAAGGTAATTGTGCTGTGTTCCTACTTTAATATAAAATATATTTAAAAATGACAAATGCAAGAATGAAATAATGGAGAAGCACCATTGGGACTTTCACACGGTCTCATTACTGGTCCTCCTTCTGCTCTATGACTGATTGCCAGCTCCTGTTGAGAATCTAGTTGGCTGAGCTTTTATCACAGAACATGAATGCAGGGCTATTTTTGGGCAGGAACGCACAGGAACGGAGTTCCGGCTGGCTTCCAAGTTGGCCACACCCAGCAGGAACTCATTAGCATAATAGGCCACACCCAAAAGCAGAAACTCATTAGGACTGGCTACATTAGGGGTGTGTGGCCTAACGTGCAAAGGAGTTCCTGCTACAAAAAAGCCCTGGGTTTTGACAACAAACAAGGTAAACAGAATAAGAAGCAAAAGGTAGGTGTGGCTGGATGACCACACTTCTGGTAACATGGGGGTGTGGCTTAATATGCCAATGAGTTGTGTTGTCAGGGGTGTGGCCTAATATGCTAATGGGTTTCTGCTGTTGGGTGTGGCCTATTATGCTAATGAGTTCCTGCTGGGCTTTTTCTAAAAAGAAAAGCCCTGCTTGAATGTATAACTAATATGATGGTCAAGGGTGAAGTAAAGACCTTCTTCCCTGAATGGGAATCAGTACTCTGGTTTCATAGTGGAGTTAGAGCCATGATCTTCTACAATGATGGAAAACATCTTTAGCTTATAACACCATACTGAAAAGGTAAGAAGAGAAATCAGTGAGTGATCATTGAGGCTCAAACCGTGGTAGTCTCATGAGAGCCCACTGATGTATTAATTGGGAACAAGAGAGCAGTGCCTGAAGGGAATGGCTACAAGAGGTACTATAGGTGGACCTATGTTTACAGATACAGATGCCATGTAATTTAGGCCTGAGAACATATGCATTCTGGAAAAGGATTAGTGGGAGAGGAAGGGATAAGGTAGTGAAAGAGATGAATAACAGTAGAAAAGTGGAGTAGTTCTGAGAAAGAGAGAAAATTAGCTACAAGAAAAGGAACAAGAACACAGAGAGGAGAATGAAATAATGCAACCATAGCAGGTGGTGTGACAGAATAAGAGATGGGAGGGGATCCTACCCTACCCCTCCACGGAAGCAAAGTTTATTCATATATTGAAATATTTAGACCCTTCCTTTCCTTTTTGCTCAAGTTTGAAGACTTCCTGCAATCTAAGAAGCCTTCCTCCAACTTAAGTGGCTCTTCTGTTTGAATAAGAGCCACTTAAATTGGCAGAATTTATTTATTTATTTATCGGATTTCTACCCCACCCTCCCAGCCTCCAATTAGATTTGGGGTAATACTGAAAATACATAGACAACCCGATGCAGGGGGGGGCGAGCCCTACGGATTTGGGGTAATACTGAAAATACATAGATAACCCAGTCAACTGTGTGATGCAGGCGGGGGTGGGGGGGAGAGCCCTATGAATTAACATAGTATATCCAAAGAAATAGCCAGTTTGTTTGCATAGCAACATTTTCTGTGTGTATGTGTTCTACTGTTTTGTTATCTGTGAGACTATGCAAGGATCATTCAGAATTCTGCAGCAATTACCTGTATGGTTGTTGCTGCTGTTTTTCTCTTTCAAAAGCTGGCTACCAAGCTAAACTAAGCTTCCAGTTTTAACACAAGCTATTTTCACGTGGCTTTGCAAAACTGTATATTCTCTTTTATAAATGAGCACACGTATCTATCATATTCAGAAGCTATATGTGATTAATTGCTCATTTTGCTTTTGATCAAATCTAATATCCCATATTTAATGATAAAAAGTTTAATACACCAATATGAGCCATTTTAAAGGAGTAATGAAAATTATTTTTATTTTAGTGGCTACAGCCACTAAAAATACTCTACTCTACTCTACTCTATTCTACTCTAACTAGCATTGGTTATTTTATAGAATAAAAACCTTATTTTATAATCTGTTTGAATATAAAAGTAAATCTATAATTGATGTAAAACACCTCTCTTTATGCCTTTATGTGATGGCAATTATTAACTATGTTTTTCAGCTGGAACTTCCACACTAATTTTTCCTACTACTTGTTCATTCTTCGGTTCCTTCTTTTCTCCCATTTTCTTATGAGACCTGCTCTTGTGACTACGCAGTTTCTCTCTCTCCCGCCTCTGTTTCATCCCTTCAGGTTCCTGAAATAAAAATTAAGATGAAAATTAAAATTGAATGCCAGCACCATCCATAATAACAAGTGCTCTAACTTACCCCAGCAAAATAACAACAACAGCAACAACAATGCAGTTTACTTTACTTCAGTCTTATTGAGATTGAATCAAATTAATCAGTCAACCTAAATTTGGTGTTTCCTATAACCTTGTTTTCCAGTATGTCTAAGAGGGTTGGTCACTTCATGAAAGGCCTGAGGAAAAGGAAGCGCTGATATTTCAGCAAAACTTCCATCCATATCAAATCACATTGATATGGAGGGGCTGTGTTTTGTTTGCAGTAGCTCCCTGTTTCAATCCTGGGTGTCTATCACTAAAGGATCTCAGGAAAAAATGTTGGGAAGGACCTTGCCTGAGATGTTAAAAACCTGCTGTCCATCAGTACTAGGCTAGATGAGCCAATAGTATGACTGTATAGCACCTTCTTCTTGAGAAGAAGGCAGTATGTTGGAACTGAAGACCTCAGCAAACACAAAAGTGACATTTATTAGCTATATATTAGCTTGATGCCTACCTCTCTGCATATCACACCTAATCCAATCACACCTGCTATTGTCATTTGCCTGATAATGTCATTTGGCATCTACAATCACTCCACTTTCCAATATAAAGGACAGATGGACTCACATTCTAGCTGTATCTGAAAAAGTGAGCAATGACTCACAAAAGCCCATACCCTACCACAAATTTTGTTAGTCTTTAAGTTGCTGCTGGACTCTTACTCTTTTCTACTTGTACAGATTGACTAATACAGCTACCCATCTTGATCTTTTTAGTGCCTTGAGAAGTGGATGATTGGTCTCCAGATTGTGACAATTTGTGGCATTTTAAAGTACACAAAACCTGTTCTGGAAAGAAAAAAAAAACACTGAGGGGAGGTTTTTGGGTGGGCTTTTTGGTTACAAAATTCATATCCCACTATTCTGCCCAATCAGGGCCAACAAGACAGATAACAATTAAAAACAAAGCATTATAAAAAAAACCTAAAATCAATTAAAACCCGAACTACTATACTTATGCAAAAACACATACACAAAAACAAAACATAGGGTGGGAAGATCACTGAGGGAATGCCAGATGAAACAAAAAAATCATTACTCGCTGGCAGAAGACTATACATCTCTAGCAGCTAGTGACTTCTATGAGAACTTCTTCAAACTCAAGTTCAGTTTGCTGGAGGCTTGCCATAGATTTGATAGGGAGTTCTATTGGGAAGGGCCTGCAAAGACTTGAGCAATATTATTTAACGGGTTGCAACCGCAGCCCACTGACTGACAAATCTGCTTTGTTTGGACTCTTGGGTTTTTGTGGATTTTTTGAGTCCAGGAGCTCCTTAAAGATCCACAAAATTTTCCAAGCTACCTCGACCTGGATAGCCCAGGCAAGCCCAATCTCATCAGATCTCGGAAGCTAAGCAGGGTCAACTCCGGCAAGTACTTGGATCTCCTCGGAATACCAGCAGTTGGGAGACGAGAGCAGGCCTTATTCAACCACCTCTCCGAATATCCTCCAGGCCCTCAGCAGTGGTCAGTCACCAGAGGTCACCATGACTTCCAGGTGCATGCACACACACATGCACATATGAAAAATACAAAAAGTGCAATCGTTTTTCCCAAGGTAGAAGCTTTTGTTTGTCAAGACTCACATTGTCAGATATAAATAGGCATGAAAGTCCATCAGGTCAGAAGGAGGAAGTGGTGTAACAAAGAAGGTCTAGTTGGAGTCAGGATGCAAAGGTACAATGCTGGCCATAGCTACAGTGGGGCTATTGGGGACTCTGCCCCCTTCCTTAAAGGGCCAGCCCCACAAGATTTTTTGAGAAGAATGGGGGGCTGCATGCACAGACCCCCCACTTCTTCTCAAAAGCATTTAAAGGATCCTTTTAAATGCTTTTGAGAAGAAGCAGGGGATGGCATACACCCCTCTCCCTCCCTCCTGCAAGATTTAAAGGGCTCTCCAGCTCTCTGCCAATCAGCTGAAGGGCCCTTTAAATCTTGCAGGAGGGGAGGGAGGAGGTGGCTGCTGGTGGTTGGGCTTTGGGGAAGATTGGAGCTGACATAAAAATAATATCAGCCCCACCATAGAAATTTTTGCTCCGCAAGCCACAAAATCCTGGCTACAGGCCAGGAACAATGCAAAATGTGATCAATTTAATTAGAACTGGGAGATACGCATAGAGGTGGGAAATACATAACTCTATCTATGTGTCTCTCTTAGCTCTAAACAAGCTGATTACCTGATTACATTTTGTACTGTACCTCTCCATCCTCACTCCAACTGGCCCTTCTTTGTAATACTGCTCTCATCTTCTGACCTGAATATAAGGGCTAATGAATCTTGATTTGTATCAGACAAAGTCAGCTTGAGTCACAAAACCTTAAACCCTGGGATATTTTGCGAGTCTTTAAGGTGCTACTGGAATCACATTTTGCTCTACTAGTAGACTAACAGCTACCAACCTGAAACTTGGATTTTGGGGGTATTTGATTTGAGGGACAATATCTTTCATATTCATTAAGTATACAGTAAGATAGAAGTAAGATGAAACAACTGTCATTAGATATTTATAGAAAAGGGCCTTTTTAAGCAACTGAAATGCGTTATCAAATAACAGAGAAAATAACCTAAAGTGGTTAAGGAGCCATTGCAATGAAGTTGCTATGGCTTATTTAGATGAACTAATTATTTTGTCTTGCTATCCATAAGGGAGTTTGACTAAGCATTTTTCAGACTCAGTCCAACTTCTTCACTTCAAGCCAGCATTATTCAAGAGAAGTTAATTAAAGCCAGAACTATTAAATTTAATCAGATTAGTGTATACAGTTCAATCCGATTAGTGTGGGGGATGTGACTTTCTTTTAAAGCTTTCGGCCACTTAAAATAGCTGTCACCTACCAAAGAAACTGAGCGCTTGTTTTTGAAATGCAGCTGCCTCTCAAAAGATTCTGAAAACTCCAGGATGGAATTTGAGCGACTGTTTGGTCCACTTGTTCCCTGGGGAGAATTGCCATTTGAGGACTTCTTGCATGCCTTTGCATGACAGTGCCATTTTGTATCTTCTGAATCTTGGTCTTCTCGCATTTCTTTGCAATCCCTCAGATGGCTTGGTGATGGGATCCTGGTAGAAGCCTGAAATCTTGTCATGTGGATGGAAGAAAGTTTAGCCTGCAAAAAAAATGTATTCAATAAACATAAAAAGAACATTCATCTGTCATGAAATCTGTCACAAAATCAAGATTCTTCATAAGTTTCCTTGTAACCTATCCCACCTATGACACAGTCACATGCAAGCATACATAAAACTACATTATTACAATGCCTCAACAACATCTAGATCTCTGGTTGATACTACAACATCTAGATCTCTGGCTAGTGTTACTTGAGTATGGAAATATGCCCCCAAATATATTACACTTAACCCTCTTAGCAGAAAGTTGGGCTTTTAGTTACTTAAAGAGGTTAGAAAAAATGGTTAGTGTTGAAGGTGCCATAAGACCCTTGCTTATTCTTAATGCATCTATAACTCCATTTGTTACATGAAAGGAATATTTTATTGCTAAAATGAAGAGGTCACAGACAAGGGATTATCAATATTTGAATGCTTATTTCAAAGCAGTTCAGCAGTTTCCTTTTAAAATTTGCTTTCATTTTTTTTCAGTGTGGCTGCCTTGTAGTTAAATTCTCACATTAAAAGGACCAAGGAATGTTGTAGTGGAGTGAGGGAAGTGTGTGAAGAGAGGGAATGAAAGAGGCTGAGGAAAGCCATGGGAACAGTAAATGGAGTAGAACAGGCAAAGATTAATCACATTGAAAGTCAGGATAAAAGAGTCAAGAAAAGTATAGTTATTGGCCTGACTTGGATAGCCTAGGAAAGCCCGTTCTCAGAAGCTAAACAGAGTTGACTCTGGCAAGTATTTGGATGGGAGACCTCCTTGAAATACCAGAGGTGGGAGGCAGGGGCAGGCTTTATTCAGCCACCTCTCTGAATATCCTCCAGGCCCTCAGTAGGGGTCAGTCACCAGAGGTTGCCATGACTTCCAGCTGTACACACAGTCAGGCACCAGAGGTCACCATGACTTCCAAGTGTGTGCATATGCATGCACACACACATTAAAAAATACAAAAAGTACCGAAAAGTATAGTTTTCAGCACAGAACAGCAATATAGTAAGTGATTGTTCCGAAACGTTGAACATGGTTGTGGCTTTGCATCACATTTCCATTTCCTCTTGTTTCTACAGGTCACCATGACTTCCAAGTGTGTGCATACGCATGCACGCACACATTAAAAAATACAAAGAGTACCGAAAAGAAAGTATAGTTTTCGGCACAGAACAGCAATATAGTAAATGATTGTTCCGAAACGTTGAACGTGGTTGTGGCATTGCATCACATTTCCATTTCCTCTTGTTTCTACACTGTGCTCCTTCTCCATTCATGCATAATGTACAGTCTGTTGATCCCTATATAGTTATTTAAGTAACTAATGTGTCTTGAAATGTATAGCTCCTTTAAAGTATTTTACACAATGGTTTGATCTATCAGCAAAGAAAGTAGGGCTAAGGCCACTAGAATGGCATATCCTGGATGATAGCTCTTCTTGCATTCTTGGATTCATTATATTCAGACAATCTGCTTTGAACAGTCAGGTCTTCATAGTTAAACCACTTCTTCCCAACTATAATGTCAATGGTAAAGCCATCAGTGAAGCAAAATATTTTAAAATGAAAATCTAAAAATAAGTCTGGCAATAAAAGGTCATACCTAAAAGAGCAAGACTTCCATGTTTGTAAAATCAATAGCCTGTCAGAAGCACATAAAATGCTTATAATCATAGTAGCCGTTTTTGCAGGTGCATTACACTGCTGACACATGTTCATCTTGTGATAGACTACAATCCGAAGATCCTGGAGGTTTTTCGTCATCTTCTGGGCATGGAACAGTGGTCACTGGGGGTGTGGAGGAGGAGGTGTTTGTGAATTTCCTGCATTGTGCAGGGGGTTGGACTAGATGACCCTGGAGGTCCCTTCCAACTCTATGATTCTGATTCTTTTCATGTGGACTGCCAAGCCAGGTATCTCCCATCCTGTACCAAGGATTATTTTTGCCTAAGTGCAGAACTTTGCATTTGTCTGTTGAATTTTGTTTCATTAGTTTCAGTCCAGATTTCCAACCTACTAAAGTCATTTTAAATTTTATTTCTGTCTTCTAAGGTGTTTAGTTTTATCTGCAAATGTGATAGTGTTTAGAATTCCAGCCTATTTCTGCTAAGTTTTTTTGTTTTGTTATGGTTTTTTAGAAACTCTTTAATTACATAGGTTTAAGCATGTTGTAGCTGATAGCTCACTGATTATGCTTGCAACCATTCTTGAGACCTCAAACATGTATTTTAGAAAACTGGAAATTGCAAACATTGCTGTAGCTGATATCTACTCAGCCATACATTACATTGTTCATATAAATGTATAGGTTTGGTAACCTCCAGGTGGGGCCTGGAGATCTTCCAGAATTACAACTGATCTCCAGGCTACAGAGATCAGTTTCTCTGGAGAAAATGGCTGCCTTGGAGGGTGGACTCTATGGTCTTATACCCAGGTCTCTTCCCTTCCTAAACCTTGCCCTTCCCAGGTTCCACCCCCAAATCTCCAGGAATTTTCCAACCTGGAGTTGAAAACCCTATAAAATGGAAGATTTCTGTGACTGAGACTTGTGAAGGTGTAGTCCTTCCAAGGTACTCCCTCCCTGTGTGATATGAATCAGTTAACTACTTCTTCAGCACAAACTACAGACTGCATTTACATCTGAACAGGCAAATTTTGAGTTGCATTTTGCCCTCCAAACCAGAATTGTAAACCAAGGAAATTCTTGGTTAGAGGGAAGCACACACCAGTTTGCTGTTTTGGATATAGGGCAAACAAAGCAGAAGTAAATAACTGAATTTGGGTATGTGAAAGGAAAGAGGAGTAACTTTAGTAGGTAGTAATGAAAATTTGAAATTATAATTGTATTTTAAAGATGACTCTGTACTTATTCAACCACACATCTTATAGCCTACAGACGTTTTAATCAGAAGAAGGGCTGCAATTTGAGGGCTGCAATTCTATGTTTACCTGTAAGTTCCATTGAACTCAGTAGGACTTATTTCTCAGTAAACATGTAGAGAGCTCTGTCTTGTATATCTACAAGGCCTGATTGTGTGACAATTTCTGAATATGTCATTGGCCTTTTCCTCCTCCTTGTTCTGCTTCCCCCTGGTAAAAAGTAATGTGTGACCCTGCTCAATACTGAATTTGTCTGGAAGCTCTTGGAATACCCATCTGTCTTGGACTGAAAGGTGGTAGTAGTGGGTAGAGTGGTGAGGTTCAAGCTGGTCCCACAATGGAATAGATTCAAAACTCTTAGTAATTTATATCTCACTACTCTAAAACACTTACATGAATTAATTCTTATGGAAGTGGCTAGGCAAATTAGACAGTTCTAGAGTTCCTGGACAAAAGTGTTAACAAGTTGCTTCAGTCACTGTCCATTTTTCAAATCAATGCAATTAACCAGTTGTTTAATGCTTACCTTAATGATTTTCAGTCTATTAATAGATAAAAATGTACTAACTGTTCACCACAGCTAGACCAGAGTTTATGAGAGGTTTTTTTCCATAAATATATATATAAATAAACCTCTTGCTGTTTCTGGATTTACATATACAAATAAAACACAAATCAAGCACATGCTGATATCTCGTAATGAAAATAACAATTCAGGGTCCTATGGAGTAATTTAGTAATAAGCAATTTTAATTTTGTTTGCGCTCCAAGATATCTTCACTGAGACTTTATTAGCTCTGGTTCTGGAAAATACCTATTCATTATTGATCCTGAAAGATACTGCATACTCATACCTTGCTATGTACTTAATTTTTTTAAATCAGCAATTGTGTGGTGCCTGTCATCATGTGACACAATCTTTATTTTAAAAAAATCTCTCCATTTTCTTCACATTCCGTTACTTACAGACTTACCGGAAGAGAGGCTCTCCTTTCCATCAAGGATCTTGTCTGCCATTGCCTGTAAGATCTACTTGCTTTGTCATTTTCATCTGGCACATTGTGTCCCCAGAAACTGCTCATCCATTTTGCAAAGGAGACATCATCATCCTCTTCATAGTCCATGTACAGGCGGGATATATATATATGAAACAGCACTGCTTAACCAAATTGCAATACAATGATCTGTTTAAGGTGATAAAGTAGTACTCTAGTTTCAAAACTGCCCTTTCTAATAGGAACACAGTACCATTTAACGACAAAATATATTAGTTCAGTGCTGCTTTTAGTCCTGTTTGTATATGTACAAGCCAAACCCTGTTAATCTACTTTAAAATGAGTACTTGTTCCTAACCTTTCCATTACAGAAATTCACAATGTCACACACCCTGCACGGTGGCCAGAGAAATGTGCTGCCTGGTTCATATTCCTTGTTGTTGAGTGCATCAACTGTCAATAACAATAGAGAGTTGCCCACAACACGCCTGGAAGGCTCAGGCGACCATTTGGATCTGGCTTGCTATTTAGGGAAGCAAAATTGATATATTGACCATAGCCAAGACCGAGTACAGCATAGATGTTAATTGACTTCAGGCAATAAATAACTTTTGTCCCTCTTTTCCCTTCTAATATTTGAATTATACTCTTGTACACAAAAAGATTCCCCTGAGAAAATTCTGATGTTACTGTTAGCCAGCAATGCAGTTGCCCAAGTAGTCTCATTCTAGCCCTGTGGGAAACAACTAAGTTCCAGTTCCAATTTACCATTGTACTTTTCATTTTGTAACAATTGGTATGTTCCAATGCACATCAGCTAACCTTTGTAAATGACAATGACATGAACACATCCACAAATTCAAGAACAAGTCTGAATCATTCACATATGATCCGTGAATCTGTGTACACATGACTCTACATGAGGCCTCAAGAGCAATTTGATTTATAGAGTGACATTTTAAAGCCAAACTCAGGGCACCCAGTGAAGTTGATGGGTAATAGGTACATGAAAGATAATAGGAAATTGTGGAATTTGCTGCCAGTGGATGTAGTGATGGTTGCAAGCACAGATGGCTTTAAAAGAGTGTCAGATTTGATGATAGGTCTATCAATGGCTGCTAGCCATCATGACTAAAGGGAACCTCAGAGGCAGTAAACCTCTAAAACCTAGTGCTAGCAGGCAACATCATGGGAAAGCTTCGTCTCTATGCCCTGTTTGCTGGCTCTCCTGGGCAACTGGTTGGCCACTGTGTCAAACTGGATGCTGGACTAGATGGACCACTGGTATTATCCTCCAGTGCTCTTCTTATGTTTTTATATTCTACCATTCCCAACCCCAGTATGTTTTCAGGTTCAGAATATTTTGGAGTATCATTTGATAATTCAAATGGCCACAAGACTTGCTGGCAAAATCATGGGGTTGATTTATATTGAAAAACATAAATAATATCATTTGAGTTCTATCAAAAGACAATCAGACACAGATAGAAACATACTATTTGCCTTGCTTTGTTCTGTGGTGAAGAGATCATAAACGTTTATGTGTGACTGTTCCCCCCTGCCCCTGATACATGTAACACTAGAATTTGGAGGTCCCAATGAAATGGTTTGAAGGATGTTACAGATGTATAATTAAATTTTGGAGATCATTGTAACAAGATATGATATTGGAGCAATCCCTTCCAATCGTTATCCTTATCACAGCCCTGATCCCACATGGTTTTTGTCTATGTAAATCCTATCATCTCCAGCCTTTTTGGTTTTCAAAGGAGAACCCTCTTTTTCACCAGTGGAAATGCTGGTTTGATCCAACCCATGATGATGCCACTTGTCTGGCATGCCACTGATTATGACAAGCTGAAGGCAGCCATACTTGACTGATATGAAGTCACCCCTGAGACCCAGTGGCAGAAGCTTTGGACTATGGTGTATCAGCTTGCAGGGTGGCTGTAGGTGTTAGTTGCAGCCCTCAAGGATGCCACCACGTGCTGGCTCCAGTCCACAATTGGTGATGGGGGTTCATTGTGGACTGGGTCACCCTGGAGCAGTTGCTGCAGATCCTGCCTCCTTGGGTCTGGCACTGGGTAGCCTGCTGGAAGCCGCTTGGGCTGAAGGAGGCCAGGGATCTGTGGGAGAACTTCCTAGCTGCCAAAGACTGAGATCAACCCTGAGAGGGGCCAAAGTCCAGCAGCAGTCCCACATAGACCCAGGGACCAGGGGGGGTGTACCCTGGCCAATTTATGCCCCAAATAAGGCAAAGGAAAAATTCTATGAATTTTTTTCCCCAAATACTTCTGGACTTTCAAGAGGGAGAAATTCTAATTTTCGGTGACATGAACAGAGTAGGACAAGAATATGCACACCATTCCTTCCGGACAGCATACTAATGCTCCTGGATTATGTCCTTTCCAAAAATCTCAGAGCAGAGTAGGTCTACTAGATCAATCAACGTCTATTTTTCTGAGTCAGATATTCTTTCTATTGTCTGGTTTGTTTTTAGTTGTGAATACTGTCAAAAATTCCAAGGGAGATGAGTGGGAAGAAGATACAGGAATTAAACACAGACAGACAGAGAGATAACTTTTCTTCTTATCCTTAGGAGGACTTCACAGATGAGTATGCAATGGCCAATTTCTCGCTTCCACCATTAAGACCATCAGGGAAGCTTTCATCAACAGTCAGTGTGCATCTCCCACCTGTGAAAATATCGGCCAGACAAGCACCAGCACCATCATCAACTATGGCAACTGCTCCCTCCCATCCAATTAAAAATCCAGCCAAACATGCATCATATTCTTTCCCAGGCCCAAATCCTGTTTATCTCCCTCCACTGGACCTTTCAGTCAAGAAACTAGGAGGGAAAAGCAACCCTCTCCCTCCGCTGAGCACTGCAGTCAGACAAGCAGAAGCAACCCAGGAAGCATTTTATTTACAGGTGAGTAGTTCGGAGACTTCTTTTGCCTTGCAAACTAGAGTCACCAGCTGGATGGTTTCCATAGATGTCAGCATCAGAGAAAAAAAGTCTAGATTGATTCCTGTTGCAGGAGAGCAATGGGCAAATTTGAAAGAAAAGCTGCTTAAATGGAGTCAGACCATTGGTTTATCAAGGTGTGTATTGTTTATATTGTGACTAGCAGCAGCTTTCTAAGGTTTTAGGTAGACATCTTTCCCATCAATTACATGAACCTTTATACTAGAAATGTGAGGGATTTAATGTGTTGACCTTTTGCATACAAGGAAGATGCTCTGCCACTGAGCCAGTGTTCCTCTGTGGCCATTATGGTGGCTACAGTCCATTGTACGATTAAATACTTGGCCACTCTGATTATAGACACATTAAGACTAGGCCTAGATAATTTGTGATTGCCAGGTTGCATCTTGGAGATTGCTGCTAAATCTTTAAGTTCTCCAGTCAAAGAGACTCACCAGCTATGGAGTCTTCCCAGTTTTCTTCTATTTTCCTTCCCTGTCTGTTAGCTATGCAGCACATCCAGAATCTAACTCATTACAGCGGGTTGGGGAGAGGCAGGACTATGTTGGAAGTCAAAGACAGTACACTGTCTCTTTGCCTCAGCATTCAGAGGGGGCTACCATAGATAGAGAGGTCAGGACACACAGAGCATCCTTTCCTTCTACTATCTGATACTATCCCTTTGAAGTAGAATGCTATTCTTAGGGAAGAACTTCCTTCATTTCTGTTCTGACACCTTCGCTCACACACATTGCTATCTCCATCATGGCATTATGGATGCAGGACATGTTTTCTGTATTTGCATCCATCCTAGTCAGTTAGATTAGGCTACTATCCTGTCTCTACTCTTTCCTGTCTAGAATGGAGTTCTATAAATACTCATATTAGTTTGAAATTATTAAAGAGGATCTGTGTAACTTTGTTCTTATCAGCACACACACCCCCAGCCTAGAGAAGCTTTGCTGCATGGTCAGCTTTGTGCACGCTGCAAACTTATTAATGGTTCCTGGCCACACCAAACCAGAGAATCTAACAGAGAGGTCCAAAGGACCACCTGACTCCCTTGCATCACTCTACCTACCAAGCAGAACACAACCCTGCCAGCCATTGGCTTAAGAAAAAGTTCTGTAACTACTGTCTGCCTGGGGGGGACGGGGGACGGAGTTGGCCTGGCAGGCCACAAGTTGCATAGACAGGACAGAACTCCAAGTCTCCTTACAGTGGAATGGTCTGTGCCTCAGTGCTTGTGCATTTGCTTGGCAGCATCTTCAGTCAAGAGGACCAGGCAGCAGGTGATGTGAAAGACGTCAGCCTGAGACCCTGGAGAGCCGCTGCCAGCCTGAGTAGACAGTACCGACTCGGATGGACTAATGGTCTGGTTCAGTATAAGACGGCTTCATGTGTTCCGTTGCAATTAAATAGCAGGTTGTGCCAGCATGGAGAAATACACTGCTGTTCTGAGTAGACAGTACCGACTCGGATGGACCAATGGTCTGGTTCAGTATGAGGGCTTCATGTGTTCCATTGCAATTAAATAGCAGGTTAATCGTGCCAGCATGGAGAAATACACTGCTGTTTCCAGAATGAGATTTGCTTGCTCCGTTATTTTGTTAAAAACTACATTTATGACTAATGATAAGAGATGCCTTATTATTTGTTCATCTCTCCACGATTCTCGCCATCCCGCTCCCTGTACGATACAAGGGGTGACTCTGCTCACTTCATGTTCGGCCAGCGGGCGGCTCGACAGCTCGCTCGCTCGCTCGCTCTCCCCTGGCTCTGTGCGTGTCTGCGCCGACGGCCTTCGGCCAGCCGGTGGCGCTGCAGCCAGGGCTTGCTCTCGGAAGGTCTGCGGAGGGCGGAAGCTTCCCGAGCCCCCTTTCTCCCGTTATGCCCCTGGCTTCCGTTGACCCCTCGCTCTCCCGGGTTCGCGCTGGTGTTGGAGCAGGTGGCGCTGGAAGCCGAGGCGGCGGCGGGGGGGATCATGGCGGCCTCGAAGCCCGTGGAGGCCGCTGCGGGCGGAGGCTCCGGCGGCGGCGGGACAGGCTCGGGGCTGCCGCGCTGGCAGGTGGCCCTGGCGGTGGGGGCGCCGCTGCTGATCGGGGCCGGAGCTCTTTACCTGTGGGGGCGGCGGCGGCGGGCGACGCGGGGCGGCGGCAAAGGTGCGAGCGAGAGGAAGACGCCCGAGGGGAGGGCCAGCCCCGCGCCCGCCGCCGACGGCTCCGGGGGCGGCCAGCCCGATGGCCCCGGCGGAGACGAGATGGTGAGGGAGCGCAGAGCCGTGTGCCAGGGCTGCCTTGAGCGCGAGAGGCGCCTGGAAGGACGGGGCGTGTGCGTGTGTGTGTGTTGCTGGGGTGAGGGGGGGGATCTCTGCTGAGGGAGGGCTTCGGGGCGGGCGGGCATTTGCGGGGCGGCCGGCGAGGGCGGCCGGGGGAGCCGTTAGGCATGGCCTGTTAAGGCGACCGCGGGCAGCACATTATCTAGTTTTTTTCCGTTCTAGAAACAATACGCAGCGGGATGGGGTTTGCCAGTCTCCAGGTGGGGCCTGGAGCATTCCTAGAATTATAACAGGTCTCTAGAGATCAGCTGACCTAGAAGAGATGGCAGTTTTCGAGGGCGGCCTGTACACAGCATCACGGCCCACCGAATGCTTTCCCCAGACACAGCTCTAAAATCTCCTGGAATTTTCCTAGTCAGAGTTAGCAACTGTAAAAAGGGCTAGGACAGGACCCCCCCCTCCCCCAAGAAAAAAACCTCTTTAGGGGGGTCTTCTGTTAGATGCAGGCAAGCTGTCTGTAGCTCAGAGGAGACACTCTGGTTAATCTAACAGAGGCCCCAGTCATAAGGCCAGATATGGGGGGGAGGCTAATTGCCCCAAAGGAAACTAACGCGCGGCTGCCGTGGTTCGGGAGAAATGCCGATCAGACAGATATCCTGCAACGCAGCACAGAAGCCGCACCGCGCGATCACACTAGCAATTGCTCTTTGTGCGCATGCGTTGTTGGGCACTGTTGCGCAACCTGCGGAGACGAACAGCGGCGGGCGGCGGATGCCACGTAAGTCCACCGGGAACGCGATCAGACGCCCGCCCTTGGCCCGCGGTATCAAGAAACTAGTACCTCGTAGGTACTAGTTTTTAACTCCGCACTTTCAGCGGGGAGCCACGGGTTCGCCACGGGAGCACTGCGCTTCCCAGATGATGGGTTGAGATCGCGCCTGGAAAATCCACGGGGCTCCCGTGCCTCTCCCACGGTAACTTTGCCGTGTGATCGGGGCCAGACATTAGTAACAAAACTGGATTTCTGCATCAAGCCTGGTTTATCTGTTTGGTATTTCCTCTTAAAAGGGAGCTTACCTGTATTGCTGTATCTACAGCCAAGGGGCATTAAGAAGTAGCACTGCTCAGCAAACTGGTTTGTTCGTTCAGATGTTGTTACAAACTCCTGATGTGCATTTTCTAAAAATGTAGAAACAGAAAAACTTCTCTGGTGCTGTAAATAAATTTTTATATAATAGAATCATAGAGTTGGAAGGGATCTCCAGGGTTATCTAGCCCAACCCCCCCTGCAGAATGCAGGAAATTCACAAAAACGTCCACACACACACACACCAGTGATGGCTGTTACATGTCCAGAAGATGACAAAAAACCTCCAGGATCTCCAGCCAAACTGGCCTGGAGAAAAATTGGTGCTTGACCCTGAAGTGGCAATCAGCACCTCCCTGAGCGTGTAAGAAAGGGCCACAAGAACTAAGGACTGATGCACCCTTTCCTGATCTCCCTCTCATCTGCCTAAGTTCACAGAATCAGCATTGCTGTCAGATGACCATCTAGCCTCTGTTTGAAAACCTCTAAAGGAGGAGAGCCCACCACCTCCCGAGGAAGCCTGTCCAACTGAGGAACCACTCTGTCAGGAAGTTCTTCCTAATGTTTAGGCGAATCTTCCTCATGTTTAGCAGAAAACTCTTCTGATTTAATTTCCACCCGTTGGTTCTTGTCCAACCTTCTGGGGCAACAGAAAACAATTCTGTACCATCCATATATGATTAGCCATGTTTTTTTTCCTGACATGGTTACTAAGCAAAACTAAAATACACCATGTTAATTTCACATGCTGTACGAATTCCTAGTAGCTACAAATACTTTCCATAAAATCCTTGATTAGGAAAAAAATAAATGATGCACATTTAATACAACTTAAATTTTATAACGAAACAAATTCAAGGCTTTATGTGGACGTTTTTTTTTATTAGAGGACTTGCAAAAAGTTTATATGTAACAAAACAACTTCCCTTGTTTCAGTTTCAAGAAAAACCATAGAAGTGCTGAAAACTATTGACATTATGATTTTGCACATCTGAAGAAGTATGCATGATAATATTTATGCTCTAGTTTTCAGTCCTAATTGGCTCCCAAAGTGCCTGCAGTGACTTACAACTATTAAATTCAGCTTAAAGCTACAATATTTTAGCAATACAGAGTTGTGCGGATGGTAGTCTCTTTTGGCTCCTCACCATTAAGAACATAAGAGACGCCAATGTTGGATCAGCCCAAAGGCCCATCCCGTCCAACACTCTGTGTCACACAGTGGCCAGAAATACCAGTGCCATCAGGAGGTCCACCCGTGGGGCCAGGACATTAGAAGCCCTCCCACTGTTGACCCCCCCCCAAGCACCAAGAAGACAGAGCATCACTTGCCCCAGAGTCCCTATCTATACCTTGTGGCTAATAGCCACTGATGGACCTCTGCTCCATATGCTTATCTAATTCCCTTTTGAAGCTGTCCATGCTTGTAGCCGCCACCACTTCCTGTGGCAGTGAATTCCATGTGTTAATCACTCTTTGGGTGAAGAAGTACTTCCTTTTATCCGTTCTAACCCGACCGCTCAGCAATTTCATGGAGTGCCCACGGGTTCTTGTATTGTGAGAAAGGGAGAAAAGTACCTCTTTCTCTACCTGCTCTTTCCCATGCATAATCTTATAAACCTCGATCATGTCACCCCTCAGTCGTCTTTTCTCCAAGCTAAAGAGCCCTAAGCGCTTTAACCTTTCCTCATAGGGAAAGTGTTCCAACCCTTTTATCATTCGAGTTGCCCTTTTCTGCACTTTTTCCAAAGCTATAATATCCTTTTTAAGGTGTGGTGACCAGAATTGCACACAGTATTCCAAATGAGGTCTCACCATTGATTTATATAGGGGCATTATTATATTGGCTGATCTGTTTTCAATACCCTTCCTAATAATCCCCAGCATAGCACTGGCCTTCTTTATTGCACTCACACACTGTCTCGACATTTTCAGTGAGTTATCTACTACAACTCCAAGATCTCTCTCTTGATCAGTCTCTGCCAGTTCAGACCCCATCAATGTGTATTTATAGTTAGGATTTTTGGCTCCAGTGTGCATCACCTTGCACTTGGCCACATTGAACCCCATTTGCCATGTTGACGCCCACTTGCCCATCCTTGACAGATCCCTTTGGAGTGCCTCGCAATCCTCACTGGTTTTCACCACCCAGAACAACTTCGTATCATTGAGGACATAGTCTGGGTTTTAGGCTCTTCTCTCTACTGTTGACTATTCTTCAACAGAATTTTATCTTTCTTGCTCATTGAAAGCATGGGGTCAAATTATTTTTCACCAGCAATGTCTGTGGAGCCTCTTGCACTACTTATTAGGCCAGTTCAGATTGAGATGCAGACCTGCTTGAATCACTTTCTTATTTATTAATGAGTTTTTCTACCAGTGAGTCGATGGGCAGTTTGTCAACATTCTGTTTATTTGCTATGTTTGTGATGGATTCTCCTGCAGCAAGAGATTTTGAGAAGAAAAACAATTTTGTACCATTTTTCTTTGGTTAATGCATTCCTTTTATTTTTGCATTAATTGCATTCTTCGAAAACATTGTTGGTGGAATGCTTGGAATCCTTATTGTAATCCTGAACAGTTTGGTTTTAGAGCGGGGGTGTCAAACCTAAGGCCTGTGGGCCAAAAGTGACCCACCCAGGGCTTTAATCAGGCCCGTGGCCCTCTTCTCCACCCCCACCCCCGCCTGTCCTCACCCTTCTCAGGGAGATTGGGGCTGCTGAACTTCCCAGCTGGCTGTGTCTTGTCTTTGCAGTTTCTCCTCCAGCAGAAAGCTCCTCTGGGCTAAAGCACAAAAAAAGTTGCAAAGAAAATGCGGAATGGATTTTCCTTTAAGGTCTCTAGGCCCAGATAGACTACTCTGGGACTGGGATGGCAGCCCCCAAAGTGGAATGGTCCCTGGGAGGAGCAGCTGCGTTCTGGGAATGGAATTCCACTCTGGGGGCTGTCATTCCAGTCCCAGAGTTGTGTGACTGGGCCCAGAAACCTTAATGGAAAATCCATTCTGCATTTTCTTTGCAACTTTTTTTGAGTTGTATTTCAATGGAGTGGAGTTTCAGTTTCCAGTGTTTATATGCCAGTTGAATTTGTCTGCTTGCAAATAAAGGGCTGATGTTTTGAGCCAGCTTGCCTCTGCTGAATAGACCTGAGAACAGGTGCCTGAGTGAGTACTCTAACCTGGGAACCCACAGCCAAAGGGGAACATTACACTGGAGAGTCACTGCCACTCTGAGTAGACCTAGGGGGGGGGAGCTTGCAATGCCCAGCCATTTTATGTTCCTAGGTTCAGAGCATTTTATATTTTTAGTTTATATTTTTAGTTTCTGCTGTGATCCCTGTGCTTTTACTTGAAGTTTTATTTTAAAAGGACAGTTTTCTCAGAGCTCTCTCAGCACTCATCAAATGATGTCTTTTCTTCAGATTTTTTTTGTATTGCCCTTGACAACATCTGTCATGATTATTTTACTGATGTTTAAGCATTCTTAGTTACTTCCATACCTGCATCAAGAACATCAGGTACTTCACCTTTTGACAGTGGTGTCTTCAGTATTGAAGATCCAAAGGGGTTTGCTGGCACATCGACTGAATGACCAATCTTTCGTTTACTGTTTCTTTTAGAGAGACAAATGAAGATGACAATTAGATCTTCACATTTCTAGAATAAGTGAAAAATTCTTAAGTAATATTGAAGTCACCAGTAACAAATTCTTCGTAAACTCTAACCCCAAATGCATTATTGTTAAAAATCTCTTTTTGAACAGTTTGGGAAGCTGTTGCCTACTGAAGCAAAGAGTTCGTTGTGTACATTAAAATTACTTATCTACTTTGTTGCAAGGTCTGCTGGCAATAAAAGTGCATTTTATCTTCTCTTTTCTGTAATTTCTTCTAAATCTGTTTACCAACTTGATAATTGTTAAATACCTTCACAATTACTTTGCAGTTTGCCAATATTGTTTTCCTTGCATTCACTGTATGTCCTTTGCCAGAAGGCAACCCAAATGAAGATGCTTTGCCTTTAATACTTGCCAGTTGCTCACATTATCAGTTACAAGGGCTCATGTTGCATCATTGTATAACTTCAGTTTTAGAAATGGAAAGTTTTGCATGGAAAACTAGCTGCAGAAAGTGTTCGGCCCCGCATAACTGCTTCAAGCACATATGGGTTGACAAGCAAGTTGCAAACTCTAGTTTATGATCCCGGCTCTGTGCTCGATTTGTGATAGGCTTCTGAAAGAACCTGTGTGCTTGCTTTTAGGATACTGTGCCATAAGTAGAGAAACCACTTGGTATACATCTTCATAAATGCAATTTTACAATTATTCTTGCCTTCAGTGTGGGAGATTCTGAAAGCTGTTATTCAGAACTGGGTTCCATGTATTAACTGTAACTTTGAAAAAATGGTATGTGCTTTCTGTCTCAAAGGCAGGAGCAGACAGTTGTTAGTAGCTTCCTGTTGCGTGGGCAAGAGAATCCTTGGCATTTTCTTTTGCTGATTTTGCCTGTACTGTTTGTTCTCTGTAATAAAAAGACCAACATGGATAGTTGTGGGGGTTTTTTGGTCTTACAGCCTTTTTGCTTAAGTACTATGCTAGCTGTTTGGCTATAAAATGAAATACAACTTGGCTTACCCAGCTGTAAAAGGGGTAGAGGGTATCAGGGTTTCAGGATACGCGTGTTCTGATATGGGAACATGGTTTTTGAGAGTCTCATGCTAGCATAAAAAAACACTTGGCAGAATTGTACTAAAAATGTAAGAAGACCTTGAACCTGAAGGCTTGGAGTTGATGAGCCATTAGTTGTAAGCAGTGTAGTTTTAAAACAGGTTTTCATATAGGCACTTAGTCACTTGTGGTAAGTTAATCCTCCTTAAGTAAGTACCTCTTGTTGCAGAGCTGTTTAATACTTTCTAACTTGAAAAAAGGAGACAGATCCTAGTACAAAGTCTTAGTATTGCAGTCTTTTATAACATTGGGAACACCATGAACCAAGGGTCCCTTCAGGCTCTGAGCTGGCTAGTTATAAATGATGCACTTTATGTTATTAAAGCAACAAAATAAGTTTAGGTTTGATAGCAAGTTAAGTATTGTGCATTCCCCCCCCTTCAGCTTTTTTCTATTAAAAATAGTTATTTTTACCAACTTTTGGAAATACTAAAGTTCTATCTCATTGTGTTGTCTCTTTCTTTCTGAAGTATCAGTATCAGGGAGAGTACCTTCTCTCTGTGAGTCTCAGGGTACCATGGCCCTGAGACTGTTAACTGGGGATGTAGGCCTCAGGGGAGGAGCAGTGCTTTTTGGTGAAAGGAAATGTGTGTCTTCCCCAGTATTGGGACAGAAGAGTGTTACTGGATGTTTGAAACGAAGTACAATAGCTGTGTTTTATAGAATCATGGTCTGAAATTTTTGTTAGGTATTACAAGTTTAAAACACTTCAGTAGTTACAGGGTTAATGTCGTCAGTATTACTAAACAGGAAGTCACCTGTTTGTGTTTAACCAATCTGTTTTTACTAAGTAAGAAAAGCCCGGGAATTTTTGTGGGAGGTTCTAATTGTAACATCTTGAAGAAGAAGAAGATGCCATTTTACTTGCTATAAAGATGTAGGGACTTAATCCTCTCTTATATTTTATCCCATGTACCTTTCTTCATGAAAGCTTTAAAGTAAAATTATTTTTTCTAGTTTTCATACACAAGACTCAGTCTCTCTGTTTTGCTGTGCTGAATCTGATCTATACTTAACCATTTTACCAGAATCCCAACAATTTTTATTATTGATTGCAATTAGATGCATACTTGAAGAGCACTCATAAGCAGGTCTCCTCAGAATCCTGCTTAAGCCTGTTCAGTGGGGCTTATTCCCCAAAAAAGTGTTTTTAGGATTACACTGCTAATGTTTACAGTCAAAATGATACCTGTCGGAGTAGGATTTGGAACTGCAGGATAGCCTGTTTAATATTGCTGCTACCCCCTATTTGCTAGCCAGTCAGTATCCAGGTAAAATTGTGATTTGGGGGCAGTGGAAATGCTTCAGTTACTCCACTGTATCTATAAAATGTGTGATTGATTGTGTTAGGAAATCTCAGAGTATCATAGTTGCTTCATAGTATTAGCCACTTTATATTGTGGAGGACATTTAAGTTGTTTAGCAAATGTGAAAGCTCTGCCAGTTATCCCAAACAGCACATTAAGCGTGCACTTAAATATTGTCTTAAACTGCTAGAGTAGAAATGTAAGATTTTACAAATAGTTCCTGCACTGACTTCTTAGGCGGGTTAAAAATAAATGTCTCGCCAAATAGTAGTCAGGGGGCTCTTTTAACACAAGTAATAGGGCTATTCTGTGATGAAATAGTTCACAAAGATGCTTTGGAGAAGGAATATAGGGACAATACTACTGTGTATTGTCTGTTGCTGTAAGTATGCTCATACCATGTAATTTAAATACTCATGCTTTGTTTCATATTTCTGTAACCCAAACCCTATTGTATTGCTTATTTTATTATTATTATTTATTAGCTGTCCCGTCCTATTGATTGTATTGATGTAAACTGTGTAATCTGCCCTGAGTCTCAGACCTTTTCCACATGCTCAGGTTACTCCTGATTTTCTTGGGAGCTGATCTGCAAGCATTTGAATTGGTTTGGGCAGGGTTCTTCTGCATGTCTGCCCCTTGTGCATTTTTACCGTTATGGAGTCTGTTTATTTTCTTCTGTACTTGGCTTAAATAATGAGGATTTTCTGGGAAGGGTGCTTTTGTCATTGGTGTCATTATTGGTAGAGTCAGAACACTCCTCTTATTTAAAAAAGGTCTCTAAGTATTGATATAAAGCTGTAGTATTGTAACAATAAGCGTTGCAGGTTCTCTGAATTCCCAGCTTTCTTTTTTGAAAAGCAAGTAGAGCCCTGACCTGGATAGCCCAGGCAAGCCCAATCTCATCAGATCTCAGAAGCTAAGCAGGGTTGACTCTGGCAAGTACTTGGATGGGAGACCTTGAAATACCAGCAGTCAGGAGGACAAGGGCAGGCTTTATTCAGCCACTTCTCTGAATATCCTCCAGGCCCCCAGTGGGGGTCAGTCACCAGAGGTTGCCATGACTTCCAGGTGCGCGCACACACACACACACACACACACAAATAAATAAAAAGTAAGTATATTTTCCCCTTGTATCTCCACAAGGGGAAGAGCTGACGAGATACAGATCTAAAGTAATAAATAAATACGTTTTTAAAAATGGAAACTGAGAATACTGAGAACCTGCTAAGCCTATTACAATACTACAGTGTTATATCAATATTATAGGGCCTTTTAAAAATGAAATCACCTATCTTGTGGGGGTGATGGAGTCATTTAACAATGAAGACAGCTGAAGGTGGGTGGTGGGACAAAGAAAACTGATAAGAACCATTATGCACTAGGAAAAAGCCAATTCAGAATTGGTTTCCAGAATAACATCAGGGTAAAAGTGGTCTCAAAAGAGCCAGGGCTATGGCAGAAAAATGAAGTGAAAGCTAAAGGCAGAAAAATGCATGCAGAAATCAGGGTATAAACTGAAACAGTATTGGGCCAGAACCGACAAAAAAGCCCCATGCAGAAAAGTCCTCAATGTGAAAGATGGACTACAAAAAAATGTAATTAAATACATACTGGAGTTGAGGATGACTTTACACTGAGTTACCTTTAAGTCATAAAAAAATAAAACTGGTTTTCTTAGAGGCATTATTCATAACAAGCCCAGTCTTGTAATTCAGAAGAGCAGAAAAGTGGCCTGCAGCAAAGCACATTTGATTACATATGTTGTTTGTCTGAAAGATGGCTTGTAAATTTGACGTTTATTGGTGCTGAGAAACTAGAAGGCAAAAGCTGAAGCCTGTATATCATTCATATTCCTGCATTATTTAGTTAGAAAATTAATCACTTGTAGAAAAATTAAACATTTATATATTTAAAACATGTATTTTATAGTAAACAAAAGGCAGTCACAATAGCATTTAAGCAGCATATTTAAATTTTGAGTGTATACCATTGAAAGCACTGATCTCCAATAGCATTTTATCATACATATTACAGCATATTTGGGGACAAGATTTGAAACAACAAGCATATCCTTGAAAATACATTATATTACTGCAACATAGTACATACAAAGGAATTATATGTATCTAATGCTGTAGGTTATCTTAAAAATCTTCATACTATGCATTTTCGGTGAATGAAATCTTGTCTTAAAAACCATTTATTTCAGGGGGGGGGGATTCTTGTTTTTCAGTATTGTTGAACATTTCCAGTGTTTCAATAGGAAAAACTTTTAAAAGTCAGGGGGGGTATCATTTTTTTCTGCTACTGCCCTCCACTGTCTTTGCATTTACACTTCAAGCAGCTTGAAGTTCAGGGGTCATATTACAGGATTTAGGAGTTGCAGATAGCTGCACTGGTCAAAAGCAACCAGAATGACACAAAGCAGTGTACAAACGTTTGCGTTCTCCAAACCTATTACATGAGGCAGGATGATGTTAAAGACAACAGCAAAAACCAATAACTAAGATTCTTCTACAGCTGCTGTTTCTGCCTCAGATTCTCAGAGATCTAAGATTTCATGCACCTCAAACTTAAAGTAACGAAGAACTTGTAGCTGCCGTGAGTTCTCCATCACCATTTTTAAGTAATTTAAAATGCTCTAAGGCTCCAATCCTGATCAGGCCTGCATTGTGATGCTCCCCCCCCCCCAATGCCAGTTTGGTGTAGTGGTTAAGTTCAGGGACTCTAATCTGGGAGAACCAGGTTTGATTCCCCACTCCTCCACTTGCACCTGGTCGGATGACCTTGGGCAAGCCGTAGTTCTGTCAGAGCTGCTCTTGAAAGAGCAGTTCTCAAAAGAGCTCTCTCAGCCCCACCTACCTCACAGGGTGAGTTTTATGGGGAGGGGAAGGGAAAGGAGTTTGTAAGCTGCTCTGAGACTGAGTGAAGGGCAGGGTATAAATCCAATCTCTTTTCTTCTTCTGCATGCACGGAAATGTGCTGAGGGGGAAGAGCTACACACCTCACACTCAAATCAGAATTGGGGGTTTGCGGCATTGTAAAATAACTTTAAAGTCTTTACACGGTGAGGGAGATGAGTTTCCCATCACAATTAGTTTGGCTCTGTGTTTTAGCCAACTCCTTCAAAACAAACAAACCAAAAAACCCAGACTCTTTGCCTTCCACTGAATCCAAACTGTATAAAACTGCTTTGGAACTTTTTCTCTGCCCTCCATCCCAGTCCACTGGATATCACCTTCTGAGTGGCTAAAGTAAGATTGCAGACCATCAGGAAAACGTTAATAGAAGTTCATTTGTTAGTTCCTACTACTAACCCATCACAATTAATGTTTACTTAGATGCACAATCCTTGTAATGCATATACCGTACTGAAGGAAGTACTAGGTTTATTAATAAGCAGTGCTGAACTTTGTATGTGTACTACAGTTCTGAATCTAAGATTGCATTTTGCTGTATTCCGTGCACTTTCTACAGCCCCCTGAGCTGTATTGTTCAGAAGAGTCCCTGAAACCACAGAAGAGTCTGGGGGTACTAGAAAGCAGAAGGATCACCTTCTGCAAACTCCTTCTGTTTGCAGGAGTTATAATCCAACCCAGTGACTATGGATGCTTTAAAGCCTGTGTTGTGATAAACCTTTTAATATTTGCACTCTGTACAATGTCTATGAATATTTCTTTTTCCAGAGCCCTCTTGATAGAGCCCAAGCAGCAAAGAACAAAGGCAACAAGTATTTTAAGGCTGGGAAATATGAGCAAGCCATTCAGTGCTATACTGAAGCCATCAGTTTATGTCCCTCTGAGAAAAACGCTGACCTTTCCACCTTCTACCAGAACAGAGCTGCAGCCTATGAACAACTGGTATGAATCCTAAACATCAGAATAGTATATTCATCTGCAACCTAAATATAGACTACATCTGCTTCCCCTTTCATGTGTGAATATTTTGTTTTAGCATTATGCCTCTCCTGAATTCCTGGGGTTCAGAATTGTAATTCAGAAAAGTTGTCTGTGGTTTCAAGTGTTTGGTCAGAAGCCGCACACATGTTCTTTTGCAGTGTAGAAGCTCTGAATGGCAGAGCTGCTCTTGCATCTCCCAAAGACTGCTCTTCTGCACAGAGCATTCAATTGCTTGGCTGGGCAATGCTTCTTTTTTAAGTGGAACTTGAAATTCCCTGGATGACACCAGTGATTAGTCATAAATACAACCGAACTGTGCAGCATATACAATGACTTGTTCTTAGTTTTCCTGTTCTCTCTCACTTTTCCCCAACCCAAACTGGTTGGGTGGTTCTTTGTACTAAATTTGTGTTCATTTTCCAAATGTTGATTTTTTAAATTTCTGTTTTGTTTTATGAACCACCTTAAATACCCTATCCCAGTAAATACATGTTAAAATAATAAAAAATATTACTAATGTTGCTCACAGCAAATAATGTGATCCATAAGAATAACAGAATTCCTGTATTAAATTTAGCAGAGGTCAAACCTTTTATCTTTAGTAGACCTCCTAATTAAAACACTGTTTGTTATATTTGCACCACTTAATATGCAAAAGAACATGAGAAATTAGGCAATAAAAATAATGTTTAGAAGGTGGTTATGCTGCATAGGTCCCTTGTGAAGTACTGGTATCAATTTTTTTTATTTCAAGAGTCTTTGAGTACTTCTTCCTACTAGCTATACCTTTTAAATTTTTTGGCCTGAATTTTTTCAGTACATTCTCCTTCCATGTTCTTTTCTTCTCGTTGAGTTTTCTGATTCCCTTTTCCATGGGGCACTGTGTCTGGCTCCTTACTTTCCTGGAGGTCCTTTCTGAGTTTTAGAGATGAAAAGTTATAGTGCTGCCACCCCAAACCATTTATGTGGACAATGTCCTATTGACTTAAGTGAAGACTACTCCATGGGGTTGCGAAGAGTCGGACTGAACAACAACAACTCTGAAAAAAGTGATTTAGGTTGCAAGCTGATGCACACTTAACTGTGTGTAATTCCCATTGATCATGGTGGGATTTATTCCCAAGTAAACATGCATAGGTGCTTTCCTAGTTCACTTGGTAACATAAAAGGTTCTGGGGAGGCACCTGGAAGGTATGTGAAGACCAGACTAAAAAATACAGTATAATATGCAGTGTTGTAAGTAGATCATAACACTGTTCTTTAATCAGCTACTTTTATATCTACAGCAAAAATGGAAAGAAGTGGCACAAGACTGCACAAAGGCTGTTGAGCTTAATCCCAAATACGTGAAAGCTCTCTTCAGGCGTGCAAAGGCACATGAGAAATTAGACAATAAAAAAGAATGTTTAGAAGGTGGGTATGCTCTATGTTAAAAGGAACTGTATATTCATTTGTGATAACATGGAAAACTGCTTGATTAAAATACTTGTACTCGTCTTTTCTCCTGAGCAAAAATGAGATCTTGGGGGGGGGGATAAGAAAAACTTTTTAGTTTTAACCATGATTTCAGTGTATTATAATTTTTTACTTCTAATTGGTTTTTTTTTAATCTTAATTTAATAAGAACCTTTTAAGGTAGAAGTAGGCATTTTTGTACACCCATCTTTAACTATAGTCTTTGTAATGTCCCTTGATTCTCTGATAAAATCCAGTAATGATGAAAAGTAATTATACTTACTACTAGCAGTAAAGCCCATTGTAAAAGCAATACAGCGAGCTCTAGAAATATGTGATGTGTAAAGAATGCATTGACTGGAAGCAGGGTAAGTACATATTAGCAGTATGTAATAGAAAGGCCCAAATGTGGAAGTAAAGTCTCATATACCTTATGTTATACAATAACTGGTGTCCAAGGTCGCACTATGTGGGCCAGAAAATGGAGCACACAGGGTTCTGTGGAGTAATTTCTAGAATTGGGCAGTCTGCAAAGTCATTTTATGTTGGACGTCCCTGTCATTCAATGTGGTCATTCACTGTTCACCCTTTTATAGAACAGGTCTCAAGGGAAGTTGGGTTGAAAGCAAGTGGTTGTGACGAAAGTCTCAATAGGTTATGTCGGAATGATGAAGAGGAGTATGGGCATATGACCTCTATAGTTTTCAGTGTGAAAAGACATCCTCTGGCCCAACTGTCCCCTAATTTTTCCTTTTTTTCTACACTTACCTGGCTTTGTCATGTGTACTGTGTGTCTTCTCACTTCTTACATTGTCTTGCCTGATCTATTAGGTTTTCTCAATATCAAGTATAGCCTGTACAAAGTAAAGCATTAGTTCATGTTAGCCAATGAGGATGCATTTTGCAAATATGAGACATTGGGGTTTTTATCTAAACATCTCTTTCCTCTGCTCTGGCCAAAGTGTGTTCTAATTTTTCATTTTTTGCATACTTAACTGGGTTTGTCACATGTGTGTCTTGTTAATTGCCACGTTTTTCCCCCCTCTGAACATTTGTCTATGTGTATCTGTCTCTGCCTGTTTCCCTCCTTAGTCAAGGCTAAATCAAGACCACAAGTGAGAAACAATGCCTGGTTATAATTTCTACAGGAAGCCAAGCTCTGCTCTTCCGGTTTATGGCGACACGCTGGCAGACACATCTCCCGGACCTCCTGGGAATGTGATCTGCGCACCAGCGGAAAGGGGGGGCGACTGAGTTTTCCAAAATGTTGGCAGATTCCTTGCGCCCTCTGCTGGACCAGATGACTAACATCAAACAACAGCTGACAACTCTAAACCAGAATCTTGCAACTCAGCAGCTCCAACTGACTGAGACTTTAAAAATAACAGAGCAAACGGCTGAGAAGGTGAAAGAAATGGACGCCAACACTAAAAAAGTCAAGAAAAAGGTGCAAAAGCTGGAAAAGAAACACGCTTCGGAAGAATCACAACTTTTACAACTGCAAATGGAGAAAGCAAATTTGGTCCTACGGTTTCAAGCGATCCCAGAATTAAAAGGCAAAAATCTAAAGCAACTCCTGTGTGAAGCATTAGCCCCAGTTACAGATTAGAAAGCGGAGTATCTTGCAAGCGAAATGGATGTGGTCTACAGGTCCTATTCCGTGTACATCAAGAAGAATAATCTGCCTGGGGAAATAGTGGTCAGATTCTCAAAGTGGCATGTGAGGGATTCTATCCTGAAAGCAACTACAGGAACACTGTTGAAAATCGGGGACAATACCATCAGGATTCTAAAAGACATCCCATTTGAAATAAAGCAAAAGAGAAAGAAATATAAAGACTTAATCCTTTTTCTACAAACAAACAGCATTGTCTACAGATGGTTAATTCCAGAATGCATCATTTTCAAACTACACAATAAAAAAGAAAAGATTGACTCTGTCTCCAAAGCACATGAGTTCCTGAGAGTGCAGCTAGGAGAGACAACCGAGGTCGAGAAGGAAGAAGATGACAGCAAATCCAGTGGCAAATTGGACTCGGTGTCTTCTGACGAGGACTCTCTTTCCGATAAGGGGGCAGCTGCCCCTAAACGTACATATAAATTGAGGATTAGAAAGGATAAGACAAAATGAAGGCTGAAGGACTCTGAATTGTGCCTTAAAACTTTAGTTTTATTATGGGATGCTCTGGGGGTTCTCTTAAACAGTTAAATCAGTGGATAAAAAGATTAAAAAATTAGCGTAACCGACTATGTTCAAAGTAATACTAGCAATTTAAGATTAACATTTATATAAGCTGTTGTTATGATCTCCTATACTTGGGGTTTTAGTTAGTAGTGGTTTTCTTTCCTTTCTCCCTGGATGTAGTTACCCTTTCCCAATTTTCCGTTGTAGTTTGTAGTCTATTTAAAAAATGCAATGAAAAATCCCCTCCGGGGGGCCTAAAAGAAAAAAAAAGGAAGCCAAGCTCTGACCTGGGTTCCTGGTTTTTTCTGTCATTTTTTCGCTTTTAATGAGTATCTGGATGTCTGTCTGTGTCAGTTTGCCTCTCTCTTTGTAATTGGTTTTCACACTCTGGGTGTGGTTAAAGGTTCCCCCCACTCGCAGGGTTTATCCCAGTGTCGCACACTCTGTATTTTTTTAATGTATATTTCATTCTCCACTTCAATCAGTTGTTCCTGCAATTCTCCTGTTTGTGCGTGCCTACATAGATCTTGAGGTTTGGTTGCTTATTGGAGATGGATGGTTTGAGGGAGTAGGAGTTCTTTTGCATGGATAATTCATGTGATTCTTTTGATGTATTCCTTTCTGTATATAGTAACTTTCTCCCTTTCAAGTCTGAGATAGATTTTTTTTACACATTTAGTTGTGGTAGTTAGAATACAGTACTCATAATTGACATACCGGGGGAAGAGAACAGTGTTCTAGTTACAGAAAACTTTAAAATAGCACCAGTGGTGTGATTAAGGACTTGAAGCAGAAGAATGTTTGATTAAGGTTTTCAGTTTATTTTAGATGTCCTTGGCAATAAAGGTAGCCTAAACTTGGCTTAAGTGTTGGGCGATAGAGTAACTTATTGTATAGCCTTTCAACGATTAATAAACTAGTAATTTATAATCTTATTTTCTGTTTGCATTTCTCAGATGTCACTGCGGTCTGCATTTTAGAAGGGTTTCAAAATCAGCAAAGTATGCTGCTAGCAGATAAAGTTCTCAAACTTCTTGGGAAAGAAAAAGCCAAAGAGAAATATAAGGTATGACTGTAGGAAGTCCTGATGTGAAATTTTCTGATTTGGTGCACCTCTGTGGTCTCACTGGTTTTTGGAGATCATACATTTAACTGCAGTAGCAACTCTGTCAGATACTGTTTTCTCAGTAGTTAAATCTCCTCATCTTAAATGTAATAGCCATTCATCTAGTGGCTGATTCACAGTTGTGTGGAATATGCTTTCAAACCAACTTTTTTTGTCTTGGTTCAGAACAGGGAGCCCCTGATGCCTTCACCACAGTTCATCAAGTCTTACTTCAGCTCTTTCACAGATGACATTATCTCGCAACCTCTTCTTCGGGGGGAGAAGTCTGACGAAGACAAAGATAAAGAAGGAGAGGCATCTGTAGTAAAAGAAAAGTATGTAACTGAAAAATCAGCTTGTTAGTGTAAGGAATCAATATATATTGCCTTAGGAAAAATCATTTGTGATTGTACTATTAAATGTAGTACATTCTATGTAAAGTGATAAATATTAAATTGAACTAGATCACTCACACTTCCAGTTGTAAGAGCTTGTGACAAGCAATTTATACTTTCGTTCTGACAGCCATATTGTGTAACTATTTGGGGGACGGGGTGGTGGGGTGAGCTTGCCGTAAGAGATAACTGACGAACAGAAAGGAATGTAACAAAGGTTCTGGGAACAAATTATTCATTCTCTGAAGAAAACTGATCTGCGTGAAACCCTGGCTTGGTGTGAAACCTGATTAGTTTTTAACCATGACTGATGGTGGTGCTGATATGACCCATTATTGTGGTTAAGGCCAGTAAGGGGGTTAGCATGAAAGGAGAAGATCTAAAATTGAGAGAGCATGTTATTCTGTTGCCTTGATTAATTTTACATTCTGGCTTCAATTATCAAGACCTTTAATCTGTTTTTGCCTTTTGTGGTTTTCCATGGAGTCAAAAAAAGGGTTTCTACTTGAAGGAGGTCATGATAAGCGGATTTTCTTAGAAGTAGCTAAAGCAAGCAAGATAGTGGTTTTGTCTTTGCAGAAAGCTCTGCAATGTAAGATAGAGGGGTTTTTAGCACCCAAATTTTCTTTTCAAAAGAGAGCTTTCTTAAAATTGAAAATCCAGGTCAAAGTACTGTTTAAAATATTTCTTGATTTTTGTCCTGTTCCTCAGTTGCCATTTTGATTACTCTACACCATGAACATATGAAGCTTCCTGATAATAAATTAGACCCTTGGTCCATCAAAGTCACACACGGACACACAACCTTTATTGGCATTGAAAGCACAAAACACCATGGAAATACAGCAAAATACTAAGATGCATCAGTCATTTACACTTGGCTATTTAAGCCTCGTCTTCTGATTGCATAATATAAGAATTTTGCAACAGCCTCCATTATTTCACAATTAGAATTAAACAGAAGAAAGTGAACAATTGTGTCATCAGAATGCTAGCTCTTACCCTCTAGAAATGGAGTAATAAAACGGGATCGAATGTCCCTATAAAGGGGGCAATGAAGAGCAGTTGGGGGCCCAACTGACAGCTAATTGTCCATCAAAGTCAGTACTGTCTACTCAGACTGGCAGTGGTTCTCCAGGGTTTCAGACCAGGTCTTTCACATCACATGCTACCTGATCCCTTTTAACTGGAGATGCCAGGGATTGAACCTGGGACCTTCTGCATGCCAAGCAAATGCTCTGCAGTGAACCACAGCCCCTCCCTCTGGAGTCTTTAGAGAAGAATTGGAGCCAGCTGCTGTGCCCTATGTTGCATAAATCACACTTTCTCAAAAAGTAATGTAGGGGTCATCTTGATAAAGCACCCTAAAGCTGTACTATACTGTCATTTTAACTGTAGTTTTATTTATATATTCTTACTTCATTTTTCATCCACCTTTCTACTTGAAACTCAAGGTAAATTAACAAAATTATAAAAACACATAAGGAATTGTTGGTGTAATGAATATTCCTTCCTAAGTACTCATTGCTTAATAATGAATTAAATTCCCTTTCATTATAAACATTATATGATGTTTAGTTTTCCCTGTTCCATTAGTAATATTGGAGTCAGGCAGGCAGTCGCTGTGGTATTTAAGAAAGAGACCATGCAAAACAAGAAGTGAGAAAGCTTCAAGGCAGTTTCAAAGAGAATATCAAATGGATTTGCAACTAGTCTTTTTACCTTTGTTTAGGATGATTGGTCACAGGGTCCAAAGGAATGGCACCATAAACTGTACATTGAAGGTTATGCCTGTGCCACTTGCTTCAGCCAGTCTTTGTTGGGAAGCATGGACACTGCATCAGGAATGTCTAAAATCATTAACTCCTTTGAGGAGTTATTTCAGTGTTAGAGTATCATACCCAAGATTAAGAATGGCGGAACTCAATAGGCTGGACGCAAAGGTCATATTTTGCCAGTAAAAATGAGATTTTTACTGATCCCCCCCCCCCGTGAAGATCCCCACTTTGTCTCCATCCCCACGATGCTGATCCAGAGCATCCTTGTTCTTCATAAGCAGTGTTCAGGGGCCCTAATGGGCAGCAGTACTCGGGGGTGGGTTGTACTGGAAAAGTTCTGTTCTGCTATTGGAAGTGCCTTTGGAGGCTGTCTAAGACTCATAATATGGAGCGTAAGTTGGAGCTTAAGTGCAGAGTGGATTTTGTAGAAGCCATATTTTCCACCTTCCCTTCCTCACTGAAAGTCCTGAGGTGCACTTCTCCTCAAAATGTTGCTTACAAGGGCTAGGTTACTAAGAGTGCAATCTTAAACAGCCTTATTCCAGTTTAAAATCCAAAGGCTTAGACTGGAGTGATTCTGTTTAGAATTATATTGTTAGTGTGCATGTAAAATAATATGCTAGCATTATCTGTTACATCCTTTCCTTTCTAATATTCCTCTTTATCCAAGTTGTTTGATCTCTGGGTTTGAGGGGGGTTATCCTGTAGTGGAATTGGAAGAGAACTGGTAAAAATAGATTTTGTAAGCAGAATAGCTAATGAAAATATTAAAATAACTATAATCTTCAGAAAGAATCCTAACCTTTTGAGATACAAAAAAGCCAAAAGCCTCATTGCTGTTCTTTTCTCAAGCTAAATGGTGTATATATGAATTTACTGAAGCTTTACCACTTCCTAATATGGCACAGTTGGATTGTAAGATTGTATAAACATTGATTATCCCATGTAGCTGAGATTTCTTAAGGAGAATCCCTTCCTAATTAAATTGTATAGTGAGCCTATTTATCCAACTAGTCTAATGCTATAAATCAGTCTTCCATTAATATTTCTCTGTATCCTGGAAGCTTGTTTTTATATACATTGAAATAGCAATTTCCTGTTCAAGCATATCTTACACACTCAGATTGTTCCTTTGCATAATAGTAAATGAATGTTCAGAAAGTGTGAGAATGTAATTTGTAATCAATTTTTGGTTAAAGCATAGATGTTGTCCTGGGTATGAATGATGTCATGCATATTATTTACAGCTGTGGCTATTTAAAGGCAAAGAAATATATGGAAGAAGAAAACTATGACAAAATCATTAGTGAATGTACTAAAGAAATTGAGGCTAAAGGAAAATATATGGCTGAAGCCTTGCTGTTGCGGGCTACCTTCTATCTGCTGATTGGTAATGCAAATGCTGCCAAACCAGATCTGAATCAGGTTATTGACATGGAAGATGCCAATGTAAAGGTGAGTAAGCAGTGTTTGGTTTTATCAAAATGTGTGCAGAATTAATTATATGGTATTGTTAACTAAAATTACTAATTCTGCTGCTGAGTGGGAACTGTTTTCTGTATCTAACCTGTGGTGCCAGTGGATGTTTATTATCATTATTGTGTCACAGAAATGGTATTGTATGTCTAATTTTTCTAAAACTGATGGAAGTTCCTGCAATCTTTATATTGTCATGGACAGAAATAGGGATGGGGGAAGCAGCTTAAATGAAGGCTGGCTGGTTCCTAACAACCAATATAGAATGGCAATCCCCCCTCTTGTTTATAAAGAATGAAATTGTATTTATGCAAACTTAGGAATTCACTGAGCAGTTTTAAAAAAACACACACACTAATGTGCTGTGTTTCAATGAGTTGTTGCAAAGGAGGAGCATTAATTTAAGTAGCCTATGTATCCCAAAGTACTGGGAGTGTGCCTGATGTCCAGTTTGAAGATATGTACCCCATGAAGATGAGGAAGTAAACCTGAGGATATGATTTGATCTAGCATTTTGATCCTTTGATATGCTGATACCAAACCTTTTGATCTTTTGAAACAGATGTTCGACTGTAAATGTAGGATTACCAGTCTGCGTTTTCCTTGGATATGCAAAGAGGGTTTTCCTTTGCTTGAGTCTTGCACAGCAGCTCTAAAATCTGGCTTGAAGTGGCACTTCCTTGACCTGTCTTGCTTCATTAGGCTGTTGTTACTTTTCTGTAATCTGTGAATCGGTTCTGATCTCCCATATTGTAGCTACTGCCTTAGGTTGTGCAAAATAAACTTTA
>NW_015160216.1:619678-649895 GCF_001447785.1 Gekko japonicus
CTGGTGCTGCAAAAGGCTCTTTTATTTTGTATTGGCAGAGGAGTTCCCTAACTGAGCTACTGGAAGACAAGCCTTTAGTTTCATTTGGCTCCTTTGTTTACTGTAGGGGCCAGAAAAGAAGGAGTCTATAATACAGTAAAAGTTTTGTGGGCAGCAGGGACAACCAAGCTTTTATAACCCAGCGGCACCAAGTGGATGGCAGCCATGGCTGGGACCGAGCAGGGGGACACAGTGCACTTGGTGCTGCTTCAGCAGCCGTAGCCAGGACCAAGTGGAGGTGTGTTTCCTGTTCTCCTTATACCTGCTCTTGTGGAACAGCAGGCAGTGCTTCTTGGTTGTCTCTTAGCAATGGCCTTCAGGTGCTTGGCAGCAGGGCGAATGGGTGATACCTGTGGTTGAGAAGCTCTCCCTGCCCCTCCTTCCCCTGCTCTTGCATGAGAACAGGCAGCAGAAAGGCATGGAGTACTTCTTGTCTGGCTCTCAGCTATTGGTGATGGTCTCCAGGCAGCAGTGCCAGTGGGTGGGTCCCACTTTTCCACTGCCTACCCTTGGTTGTAATCCAGCATGCTGGTTAACCAAGTGCTGGATAACACAGCTCTTATAGTATGAGTGTGCCAGCTTCAGTTGGGCCCCCACTGCTCTTCTCTTGAGCTGCTGCTCCTTTGACTTTCTGTGTAGTCTCAGCTCTTAACTTTAAATTTGCTGTCCTTTCAGCATTTCAGGTGCTTCAGTCTTCATTTTTTTTTAGCTGGTTGGTCAACAGACTCTCTTGAGACTCTCTTAGGGCTTTCCCAGCTGTCAGGAAATTAGATATTGACCAAAACTGTGTTACCAGAATCTGAAGACTCTGTGTTGCAGGAAAATTGTGTATCAAATTATAATCACTGATTCTTTGTACTAGCTTCGTGCTAATGCCCTCATCAAGCGAGGCAGTATGTATATGCAACAGCAACAACCTATGCTCTCCACTCAAGACTTTAATATGGCTGCTGACATTGATCCTCAGAATGCAGATGTTTATCATCACAGGGGGCAGGTAAGACTCATTATACTTTGTTTTTCAACTTCCACAGAATATTCTGCAGTTAACAGAGTAACAGAAAAATGTTAATAGTTGACCTCTTACCTATGGCTCAGTTTACATGAAATGTGAAAAACATGGTATGTTTTTCATTCATCTTGAATCCAGAGAACAGAAGTAATGCTAAACAGGAAGGCTAATGCTTCAGAAAGTTTGAATCTATTGTGGTGGATGGTATGGAGTCAGCATTTGAAGAGCAGGTTAAGAGCTTTGAGGTGCTAATGGATCCAGCCTTGCTATTTGAAAGGCAGGTTGGCGGGACGATCAAGAGTGCCTTCAGCCAGCTGTTTCTGGTTCACCAGATCTTGCTTTTCCTAAATTCAGCTGAACCAAATCCATGGTTTTGTAATTTCTCAGTTGGACTACTATAATGTGTTCTACATAGGACTGTCCTTGAAGATAATCTGTAAATGTCCGCTTTCCCAGAATTTGCAGCCTTGTAGCGAGGCTAGCTATCCAGAACATATCTGCTGTTTTTTAAAACAGCTACACTGGCTACCAGTTTGTTTCTGAATTCAGTTCAAGGTGCTGGTTATGACCTTTAAAGCCTTTCAGAGCCTGGGACCCAGTGTCTAAAGAACTGTCTTTCCCTGTGTATCAGCTGTGGTCTTCAGCGTACCACCTTCCAGGTGTTCTCTCTAAAAGTAGCTCTGTGCTTCTCTGGGGTTGCTCCCACTATGGTACAAGCTCCTAGAGAAGGTGGAGGGGATGCCATCCTTGGCCACTTTCAGGGGTTGCTTTAAGTCTACTTTGTTCATCAGTGCTTTTAATGGAACAGCAGACATTTTATTAGGTCAGGGGTGAATTCAGGTATTACTGTTACTTGTATGTTTTTAATTCCGTATTATAGCACATTTTACTGAGCCATGAGGAAAGGCAGGGCATAAATGGTTAAATAAATAAACGGAAGACACTGTGTGAGTGAGTTTCATGCTAGCTCATTTATTTCCTCTTCTGTCCTGTGCTTGAGTCTCCTCCCCTTCTTGTTTCAATAAGGCTTTCTGGTTTTATCCAAACCAGCAAATTACGGTTGAACTTGCTCCCAATCCAGAACTACAAACCATGCTTAAACTGTGGCTTTGAAAGAGGAAGGACATTTCAGCGTGTGGCAGGAAAAGGGAACATGGCTTTGGTTCTGAACTGGATGCTTGTGTAATGAATTATTTGCATTTAAAGTGTTAACTGCTGAAAAGTAAAGAAGAGAGTAGAAGTAAAGATATCAATTTTAAGTGAAAAATAGAACCTACACTTGGCATAAACTAGTGCTGATGGGCTCTGAGAAAATCTGTAAATGCCAAATACTTGGTTTATAACTAGAGTAGTTCTCTGGTACTTCTGTAGTGACAATGGTTTTCCTTGTGTAGATACTGAGAGTGTACAGCTGTTCTCACACCTCTTTTATATTAGCTGAAAATCCTGCTTGACCAAGTTGAAGAAGCTGTAGAAGATTTTGATGAATGTATCCGTTTGCGGCCAGATTCTGCTTTGGCACAAGCACAGAAATGCTTTGCATTGGTGAGCCTATGGAATTTTGTAAAAAAATTTACTATAAAATAAAGTCTGTTAGAAATGTATTGTGAAAATATGGTCCAGAAGCAACTTTGCTGAAAGTGAAATATTTTGGAATATTGATTATTTTCTGGTCAAATAATAATAAAGTGGGGTTTTTGTACATGACTGTATTTTGACATGGTAAACTTTGTTTCTAACAGTATCGGCAAGCTTACACTGGAAATAATGCTTTACAAGTACAAGCAGCAATGAAAGGCTTTGAGGATGTTATTAAAAAATTTCCCAGATGTGCAGAAGGCTATGCACTGTATGCCCAGGTATATGTCACTATCTGTTAATCTTTGAAAGTTCCTTTTTGTATTATCATTAACCAGTTCTGAGCTTCTCATGTTCCAGCAATAAATGCTATTTCTGCATTCTTAGCATGTGAGCAGGTTGTACAGGCATTTTCTGTTGCTTATGATAGAAGTGCTAAATGAACAGAAAATGTAGTCCTGATTTAAAGTACTTTCACATAGAATTCTTTATTCAAGTTCACTATTTATTCATGCAGGCATTAACAGATCAACAACAATTTGGAAAAGCTGATGAAATGTATGATAAATGTATTGATCTTGAGCCAGATAATGCTACTACTTACGTTCATAAAGGGTAAGTATGTAGTTGCTCTTATACATAAGGCTATCTGCAGAGTTGCTTTTGTGGCTTTTTTGTTTACTTATTTAGAGTATTGTTATGCCACCTCTCTCTAAGGAAACATTCCACGGTGGCTTATAAAATAAGATATATAATACATTAACATATTAAAAATTCTTAATGAAAACCCAGCCTTAAAAACCAACCAGAGCACAAAAAACATAGATAATTAAGCAGAAGAATTCCAGTTTTGGACAAAATGCAGTATAACAATGTTGGTAAAAGAACAGTGCATTAATTAAAAGCCTGGATAAACAGAAACATTTTGTCCTGATGCCTGAAAAAGAGTAATGTATGTGCTAGGCAAAGTGCCTCTATTGAAAAAGCCCTGTATCTGGTTGCTACCCACCGCAGTTCTGAAGGCGGGGCAATGTGAGCCAGATTGTCACTGGCGGGCTGGACAGTATGGGAGGAGGCAGTCCTTCAAATACCCAGGCCTCACTCCATTTAGAGCTTTAAAAGTAAGAACCAGAACCTTGAATTGTGCCTGGAAACAAATGAGCAGCCAGTGCAGATCTTTCAGCTTCAGAGTCTTACTGTCTGTGTATCCACCCCTGACAGTAGCCTGGCTGCCTGCCACATCTGGAACCAGCTGAAATTCTGGATTGTTTTCAGAGGCAGCCTCACATAGAGTGAAGGTGCAGGAGAGGAAATAACTTTAGCTCAGGAATAATACTTTTTTCTCTGAGAACCATTTTGGTAATGGAATACTCAAATTTTCTTGAATTTCCGATGCTTTTATAATTATAGAACAAAGTTTGAGTCCAGTGGCACCTTTAAGACCAACAAAGTTTTATTCAAGGTTTGAGCTTTTGTGTGCACGCACACTTCCTCAGATACACTGAAAGTGTGCATGCACATGAAAGCTCTTACCTTGAATAAGACTTTGTAGGTCTTAAGGGTGCCACTGGACTCAGACTTCGTTCTGCTGCTTCAGACCAACACGGCTACCCACCAATGCTCCCTCTAAGCTGTGGATTCTTGTGAGCAAAAATTCTACTTTCTGAGTTACTGGCATTAAAGTTGTGAGCAAGCGATTAAATTAGATTGCTCTGGAGCCCTCCTTCCTGAGCTAAGAAAAAATGTGTGAGCCAGAGGCTAAAAAACTGTGATTTAGCTCACACTAACTCAGAGGGAACACTGTTACCCACCTTAGTTTTATAATTATAGCCTTGGATCCTAAGCCTTGTTACCATTTGCATCCCTTTTTGCCGTCTCAGAGGTTTCCTTTGGCAGGAAGTGTTTTTTGGTTCATTGAAAGATCCTGGTGTTGCAGGAACAGAGATTCCTAATGATAGAAGAGCATGGGCCATAGTTAAGGACTGCCCATGCAACAGAAGAGGTGCAGCATGATAAGAAGCAAGACTTAAGATCCAAGCTGTGAAGTTCTAAATTAATGTTATTTGCTGCTTATGTTCTGAATTGTTGTTGTTGTTGTTCAGTCGTACAGTCGAGTCCGACTCTTCATGACCCCATGGACCGTATCACGCCAGGTCCTCTTGTCTTCCGTCGTGCTCCGGAAGTGCATAACTTAGTTTGCTCTGGAGCCATCCTTCCTGAGCCAAGACAACAAAAGTCTGTGAGGTGGAAGCTAAAAAAATGTGATCTAGCTCACACTAACTCAGCTTAGAGGGAACACTGTTTGTGGGATACTCAGAACCAGTGTTCCCTCTAAGCTGAGTTAGTGTGAGCTAGCTCAGTTTTTTTAGCCTCTAGTTTACAGATTTTTGTCTTAGCTCAGGAAGGATGGCTCCAGAGCAAACTAGTTTATGCAGTAGCCAAATCGCTTGCTCACAACTTTAATGCCAGCGGATCACAAAGTAGAATTTTTGCTCACAAGACTCTACAGCTTAGAGGGAGCATTGCTCAGAACCCAATATATTCTTTTAGCTCAAACTCATACCTTATTTCTGGGTAAATGTCTGTAAGTATCTGCTGATAGGAAAGTTCCTTGCAGTTTTCGTTTGACTGGTAAACACATTTTGCTTCATTTGTTCATTCCCTTTTCCTCTTCTGCTTCCCAAACCTTTCTCACATACCCAGCTACTTCATTTCTGGAGAAAACATGTATCATAGAGATAGCCATGTTAGACTGTTGCAGCAAAACCAAGCGGGACTCTAATGTAGCAATGGGCACAAACCAGGAAAATGGAGGTTTGTCCCAGTTTGTGGGGGTCACACGAGCCATAAACTTTCACAAACCTCCCTGTTTAACAAACCAGTTTGTTTCATGAGGTTCGTGTTGGTGTGTGTGTGTCTTCCCTCTTTTCTGCTGGGGGCGGCTCCCCGAGGCCAGCAGAATGGAAGGGCGGAATATCTTGCAAAAGCCATTTAAAGGGAACGTTCCCTTTAAATGGGTTTTGCAAGTGGTGCCATGTGTGAGTGAAGTCCAAGCAGGGCAAGTTCACCACTTCTGGGTTTACCTGCTGCTTGGACTTCACTCACATGCAGCGCTTACTTGCAAAAGCCATTTAAAGAGGACATTCCCTTCAAACGGCTTTTGCAAGTGGCGCCACATGCAAGTGAAGTCCAAGCAGGGCAGGTTCACCACTTCCAGGTGAACTCGCCACTTGGATTTTGCTTGCCTGCAGCTTGCAGAAGCCATTTAAAGGTAACACTTGGAAGTTGGACCGGGGGAGCAAAAGGGATAGCTGAAATGGCTTGCATCTATTTCAGCCTAACAGCTGATGGGCACACCGGCTCCACTGTTAAGCTAAAATGGTTGCAAGCAATGTTCCCTCTAAGCTGTGGAGTCTTGTGAGCAGAAATTCTACTTTGTGAGCTACTGGCATTAAAGTTGTGAATGAGCGATTTGGCTACCACATAAATTAGTTTACTCTGGAGCCATCCTTCCTGAGCTAAGACAAAAATGTGTGAGCCAGAGGCTAAAAAACTGTGAGCTAACTCACACTAACTCAGCTTAGAGGGAACACTAGTTGCAAGCCATTTCAGTGTTCCCTCTTGCTCCCCCACCCCATTTCCCACCACTAACCACCAAAAACCGTATGGAGGGTTATGCATAGGGATGGGCACGAACCTTGGTTCATGAACCACGAACTGGCTATGTTCATCATGAAATTAGGTTCCTGATGAGGTTTGTGCCCATCCCTAATCTCATAGCATCTTAAAAACTAATATATTTTTATTTTAGCCAGGTTTGATGGACCGAAGCCCACTTCATCAGATTTGATGAAATAGGTTCCAGCCCACAAAAAAGCTTACATTAGAATAAACCTGTATTATTTTTTAAGGTGCCCCAAGGCTCCTGATTGTTTCTGGAGACAAGTTTATCATTTATTTGTTGGATATTGTACTGCCTAAATAGATTTTACTGGTGAAAGTCAAGAAATGTAACTAAATTTTAGGAATACGTTTAATCAATCACTGATTTGTATGTGATTTTTGTGATTGATTGCATCCTGCTAAGCCTACTTGAATGCAGATTATGTTTTAGTTCATATTCATATGACTGTCTCTTATTTGCTTGCTTTTTATTGGAATGCTACTATGTTAGGTGTGTATACTTTTTTCTGATGGAGTAGGCTATCCATATTCACAGATGGTCTGCAATTGATTTGTTTCAGTTTACTTCAACTTCAGTGGAAACAGGATTTAGATAAAGGTTTGGAGCTTATAAGCAAGGCCATTGAAATTGATAATAAATGTGACTTTGCGTATGAGACCATGGGGACAATTGAAGTGCAAAGGTAAGCACTGCACGCTTCTGGTTTGAGAGTCTGTGATAGTATAGGATCCTATAAACTTTTATTCCTGGTGGCTTACAAATTTGGTGTACTGGGTGAACTCATCTTTGGGAAGTTTGTGTACTGTTATATGTATTCTACTTAAAGAAAATGACAGACTTACCTCAAATTGCTTTCAGACCCTTTCCTTTTGAAGTGGCAGCTATATTGATTTGTGCCATGTTCCAAATGTGTGAGTCTATCTTTGCCTGCCAAATAGTACAGCTACAAGAAGAAAAAACACTGTACAATCACCTTGCCAATTATATGAAAATGATCTTATTTATATACTACTAGGAAGAAAGCCCATTGTACCAAGAGACAACAAGCACTAGCTCGGGCGGCGGGCAGTGCCCCCCCCAGCTGCTCCAGTCCCCGTCGGGCCAAGGCGCATGGCCCCCTCCCCCTGCCTGTCTGAGGCCCCAGCGGGCCAAGGCGGCCGGCCTCGCCTCCCCCATGGGGCACTCGCTGAGTGGGCGGGCTCTGGTGGGCCAAGCAGTGTGACGTCGTCCCTCTCCCAACCGCCGGCTCGAGCCACCAGCAGGCAAAGGCGGCCAGGCGCGCCCCTCCACACACCGCCGAGGCCCCGGCGGGCCAAGGCAACCGGGCTCAGGCCTCTCCCCGCCGGCCGCGCAAGCCACCGCCATGCGAAGGCAGGCAGCCTTGCCCGTAACTTCCTCGGGAGCCCCCCCGCCTGCTGGACAGCCCAGTGGGCCAAGCTGGCCGGCTACATCCCTCCCCTGTTGGGCCGTTCGAGACGTGGGTGGGCCAAGCCGGTCAGGCTCGTCCCTCCTCCCTGCCCGTTTGAGGCAGGGCAGCCACCAGGCCCTGGCCGTCTGCACTGGCCATCAATCTTGGGGGGAGCAGCTGCAGAGGTGGCACAGAGATGGGCAAGGCACTGGGGAAGCACGGCAGCGCTTTGGGCCAGAGGAAGACAGGAGGTGTGTTCAGCAGAGCGATTACACCGACTTTTGAGGCACATCTGGGCTGGCGCTGCCTGTGTGGGTGGGAGTCTGGGAATGCAGCCAGTGGCCACAGCGCCTGTTGTGAGTGGCAGTTCTTTCAGCCAACTGATTTTGGCATGAATCGAATCCTGCCACCCCATAGGAGAGATGCCACCCCAAATCAGCTTTATAATATAGGAGAGATAATCTCTACAAAAGCCAAGCAAGATATAATCCTAAATCAAGAAATATTTCCAGTTTCATAGAAGAATGTGCCCTCTACTTCTGACTTCGGCTTATGGTGGGTGCCCAGGTTGCTCCTCATTCTAGCGAAGGCTCTATCAAAGCCACAAACTCTTCAACAAGCACAGTATGTTCTTCATAAGGCACAAATATTATCCTTTATTACTGAAATACTTTCATGGAATGTATATAGCCATTTGAAATGAGGAGCAACCTGCGCACTCATAAGCCGAAGTCAGAAATGGCAGGCACATTCTTCTGCAAAATTGGAAATATTTCTTGATTTAGGACACTAATTATCTTGCTTGGCTTTTGTAGAGATTGTTGTAATGTTATATTGTAATTGTATGGAATTTCATTGGATGTTTGTATATGGTAATTTATTGAAAAACACATAGTTGTAAATATTTTTCAAAAAAGTATTTATTATAGTATATAAATAAGATCATTTTCATCTAATTGGCAAGCCAATTGCACAGTGCTTTTTCTTCTTCTTCTTGTTCCCACACTGCTTCCCAAACCATACAGCCAGCCTAGAGAGGGCTGGTGGGGAAATCTGATGGAGAAAAGGTTAGTAGCCTGGGTTTAGTGCATTTTCCAGCTGTGAGCCATTCCCTCAAATCCCTTGCCACAGGAGCAAAATAAAATGATAGCAAGTCTATTTGTTGTTTCGGCATCATCTACCATTAAACCAATTTCCCCCCTCTCTCGCCTTTTACATAAGTACAGTCCAAGCATTAATTTGCAAGCAGTTGTAGCATGCTACTAAATCAGACTTTGGTAAGGAACTAATAGGCCTATACCCCAGAGAAAGCTACTCTCATGTGCTACTCTCCTTGACCTGTTTTGCCGCAAGTGCTGAAGCTGCAGACTGAAAGGTCTGTAGTTTGGCAGTTCGAGACCCTAGTGCCGCATGACAGTGAGCTCCCGTCTGTGGCCCCAGCTCCTGCCAACCTAGCAGTTCAAAAGCAAGAAATTGCAAGTAGGTAAATTGGTACAGCTTTGGTGGGAAGGTAATAGTGTTCCATGCGCCTCGGCATTTAGTCATGCCAGCCACATGACCATGGAAATGTTTTCACACAGCACTGGCTCTTTGGCTTGGAAGCGGAGATGCGCACCGCCCCCTAGAGTTGGATTTGACTAGCTTTCGAGCAAGGGAGACCTTTACCGTTAAGGCTAGATGGACCCTGATAAATGCAGCCTCAACACTGAAGAGTGTGGCAGGGAGCACAGGATTTGGAGAAGCCAAAATATTTCCAGAGTGGTTGACACACAGTGGCTACCCCACCCCCATTGATCAATAAACAATATCATGCCAATTTTAGGCCGTATTTCTCTATACAGACATAACATTTATTGAGCATACTGTAAACAGATTTGTGACAACTAGCCAGAACAGTTTTATAGAATGAAATTAACAGTTGAGACAAATCTTGAAAAATCTCTTCAGTTTTGCTTAATCCCTCTTCCTAATAGTCACTGAAGTGTTCTTGTTAGTGAACTGTACTGTTGTATGCTATTTCACCATCCATTTCTTTATGGCCACTAGAATTCATGGGGCTCCTGTTGGCCAATCATAGAAATACCTTGCTTTAATGAACACTATAATCAGACAGGAGCACAGTTTATAATGTACACATGAAGTTGAGGGAGTCACAGTATACAGTGGAAAATCAAAAAAGTTTTGTGTAGTATCCATGTGTAACTGCTGAGCCTTAACTTGTAAATTTTCTTCTCTGTCCCTTTGTTTCAGAGGCAATTTGGATAAAGCCATTGAAATGTTCAACAAAGCTATTAACTTGGCCAAATCTGAGATGGAGATGGCTCACCTCTACTCACTCTGTGATGCTGCCTATGCCCAGACAGAAGTTGCAAAGAAATATGGATTGAAACCACCAACATTGTAAAGAAACATCAGGGGAAGGAAATAATCTTTTAAAAAGTAAAGCTGCCCAGTTTGACCTTATCCTAAAGACACTGTTGCAGTGTGTTGGATGGTGATTTTTTTTCTATTCGTGGTGGTGTAGTTATCTGTTTAATGTTTAGGTGTTGTGGGAATGGCTGTGCAAGAAAGGAAGCAGTTGTTCCCTCTGCAGCAAATAATTGTTGAAAGGAGATTAAAAAACAAGAGTTTGCAAGGGGATCAAAAGAGTATTTTGGCCATGCAAATAAAAACCTTTTTGACTCATGTTTTGAGGGTGGCTGTTGTGAGTGAATGGTTGTATCTACAAGGGTGATTTTAAAAATTTAATAGGGGTGTTTAATTTTTTTATGCCATGTGAATCCCTTTGGATTGATTTTAGCTTTGCAAAAGGCAGTTGCAGAAGAGTTTAATAACAGGGATTTTAAGACAAACAATAGATGCAGCATAATCTTTCATTATATGTGTCACATACAGGCTCCCTGTCCCATTTTCTGTTTCATTTAAGAGGAGAGTGACAGCTTTGAAGAAACTGAAATTCAGAGTATACTGTTCTACTGAATGATTTGTAATATCTGTTTCAGAACACCCTCACAGGTCAACTTGGTAACAGAATTCTCCCTTGGGTTCTTTTTTCCAGTTTGCATGTCCCCTGAAAGAGCTGAATAATCAAGCCATTTTTCAGGAGAGAAATTTTTTCTCTGTTAGGCAATTCCTGAACTGGGTGCAGACTGTTCAGGTTTAGTATGTATTTGTACATTTGCTACTTGTATGCAGAAACAAAGTATTTTGAAGCTTTGTTGGGATAAGAGTTAGTTGAAATGGTCTAGCATTGGAAACTGTAGCAGCTACTACTCGTACAAGAAATAATCTTTTCTATTATTGGTGTTACAAAGTACAAGTTCGTAGCATTCTTATCCTTTTATAGGAAGTCTTCTTTACCAGTGCTAAGTGTTTGAAAATTTAGGAAGCTGTGTATGCTGGTTCCAGTTGCCCTTTTCTTAAATGCTACTTGAAGGTGATCGATAACTCTTGTAAAGCTATCCTGTGTTATGGGGAGTTCATTGTGTGATGCAGATACGTCAATGTCATCTGCATTTATAAAACTCTGACCTACTTTTTGTTCCCTCTTGTTGATACAATGCATCTAATGGTTTACACTTTTTATTTTTTTTTTATTTTTTTGCTGAAGGTAGTAAATGAAGATTGGAGATTCAGGAAAACTTAACCTTCAGTGTATGTTGAGCTGCTTCAAATCTCTTTCTAGAAATAATGTGACTAACTGGAGATCTTTTTCATCCATTCTTTAATAGAAATAGCTCTTCTGGATCCCTGTACCTCCTAATTTTGACTGCATCATGGTTCCCCCCCCCCCAAAAAAGGAGTTTTTATTTGCGTGGCTTTATCTACACTGACACTTCTCTCTCCTGAAAACAATTAAGAACTAAGCATGTGCTGTCTGATACTAGCATTCCAAATCATCACAGACTGTTGCCTGTTCTTCAGATATTTGAAAACTGCACTGAAAGAATGCATTTGTTATTTTTTTTGTAAATGACTTGCCACATGTAAAGTCATTAAATAAATACTACAATCAAATCTCTCTGATATAAGTAATCTGCGATGGTTCACAGTCACTTAATTAGAAATACAAAATGACAATCGTGTGATTTCTGAATGTATTGTAGCTGCTGCAAATGGTCTTGCTTGCAATTTCTGACATTCCAAAATTCTCGTCAATTTCCCCATTTCCTTTTTCAAAACTGGATTTGGGACAGGGTTCTCTCTCACAAAAAAGCAGTTATTCCTTAGTTTAGGATCAATGTGTTGACTGCTGTTACCTTGTTAAAAACAAAATAGGAGGAAGGGGCAGTCCAGATCCTTAGTGGGCAATAACACCTATTAATAGCAGACTGCTTGTTATTGTACCACTAAAGCACTTTCCCTTGTTCCCATTAATAGCAAGTTTGAGTTCTTAAAAATTGTCTTCAACATAAGAGAAAGGTGAATTGCTTTCTGAAGCCTACTGCAGGTGGGAAATGCACCTATATTCAGACACAGGCCTGTCGGGTGTAGCTGCTGTGCTATACTCTTTTGTAATCCTGATCCCATGAAATCTCTGCTTATTCTGGTTCTTAAACATGAGAGCAGGGTACCAAGTTTGTATTGGCCATAGAAAGAGATTAGTAAGAGGGCATTCTCCTTGATGGTATTGAATTAGAATGGCTTAAATACCAAAGCTGGCAAAACTTAAGACAGAAACTAATACTGGTGCATCTGTAAATAATTGTACAGTTTAAGTGCCTGTCTTCAGAGAGTATCAAGTAAGACTAATAATGATGAAAACAGCATTGAGGGAGCCCTCATTAACTCCTTTTTATATATGCATATGTCAGGTGTTCTGAAAAATTTACCAGCTCACACCCTATTCCCTTATATTGAAATATCTTTTAGACAGTAGAATATCTGTAGCTATTTTTTAGCAAGAATGAAAATAAAACATAATCTTTAATGTCCAGAAGTCTGGATTGTGCAAAAAAAATTAAGCTGTCAAAAAAGAAAATCCTGTTAGGAAAAGGGAAGAGGTCTTCCTTATTCAGGTGAAGTTGGGTACAGTGCATCTGTAATGGGTTGCTCAGGCGGGGAGGCAGAGGGTGGACAAGGGGGAGGCATGCAGCAGGGTTCCATTCAACTAAGAGGCCAGCGTCTGTCTGCATTTCTGGTGTCTCTATTATCAAGTCCAATTCTACATCACTGGTCCCACATGCAATTTGAGAGTTAATTTCATTCTCACTCTCCTGGCTGGACAGCCCTTGAATTCCTCCCAGCTCCTTTGCACCAAGAGCTTAAGTGCTTTCCCCTCTAATTGGCCATGCCCCCCATCAACAGCTGCTGTTGAACCTACCCGCCATTCCTCAGCAACACTCCTTTCCCTGGAACTGCCACAGCATGTATCAGCCAGCTTCTTCCTGCCATTGGTGTTCCTGGCCATGCTCTTCTAATGGGTCAGCAACCCACCTCTAGCCCAGTGAGCCCTCTAAGTGCCACCTGTGCCCCCCTCTTCCATCCCACTTGTTGTCTCTGATCTACCACACACACCCCGCCAAGTGGGTTGCTGCCACCTCCACCAGGGTTGCTTGTTCCTCACCCTCTGCCTGTTGAGGGAGAGAGAAAATAGCATTAACATGAGCCCCCCCAGGTTGGCGGGCCACTTGGAAGGCATAGGGTTGTAGAGTCAGGTACCAGTGGTTGAGCCTGGGGTTAGTGTACTTCACACGTTGCAGTCATTGTAGGGGGCATGATCCATTACCAGAGTAACAGGTTGCCCCATAAGACCTGTGATAACTTGTACACCACTCATCTAACCATCAGCACCTCCTGCTCTTTGACAGCATGACAGTGCTCCTGCAGTGTAAACATTTGTCTAATGCAATACTGGATGTTCCTCTTAACCCTGCCATAACACTGCTCCCAGTCCTGACCCTGAGGCATCATAAAAAGGGCTTGAGGGTCAGGGATACGCAAGGCTGGTTTGTGTGTCATGGCCCCTCTGACCGTCTCAAAGGCCTGTATGGCTTCAGGGGTCCAGGATTCTTTTTCCGAGTTAGTTCTGTCAGGGCAGCAGTTATGGTCACAAAATGGGGGATAAATTGCCAATATCCGGCCAGCCCCAAGAAGCACTCTAGCCCTTTCTTTGTATCCAATCTCTTCCACTGCACTGGGGCTTTGGCCTTGTCTACAGGGCAAACTTGGTCCTGACCCATTTAAAAGCCTAGGTACTGGACCTGCTTATGGGTTTAAATACTTGGCTGGGTTGGCAGTTAGTCCAGCTTTGCATAACCAGTGCAATACTTGTACCAAATGATCCAGGTGCTCTTGCCACATACTACTAAAGGTGACAGTGTCATCCATGTAGGCCATGGCAAACCTGTCTAGTTCTGCCGGGACTCTGTCCATTAGATGCTAGAAGGATACAGCCATGCTACTGAGCCTGTCTTATCTGAGCCTCTTGTTTGCTCAGTCCTGGCTCTAACCCATAGCTGTTCCTCTTTTTGCACCTCTGATGCTTCTGGCCATAAGCTGTCCTTTGTCTCTTCCTCTTCATCAGTTTCCACTGCCAGTACCTTGACTGTGCATCTTTCAGGCTCCTGCCAGACCTTCAAAAGATCCACACGATAAATGTGAGGAGCATTATGCAGATTAAGTCAGCGCACTTTGTAATCTACAGGCCCCGTTCACAGCACTACCTCAGAGGACCCCTGCCATTGAACCTGCAATTTAAGACTATGGCTGGGTAGTAGAATCATTATGCGGTCCCTGGGCTGAAAGGTATGTTCTCCACCTGCCAGTTGTACTATTCTTTCTGCACAATGGGCCCATTCCACCAACTTTTCCTGGAGTTGCATCACATACTGAATGACCCCTTGTCCTGGCAAGCCTTCCACCTCCCACTGTCCCTTGAAGAGGTCCAGCACCCACCCTGGGAGGCACCCATTTAGGAGTTTGGATGGGGAGAAACCTGTGGAAGCCTGGCGCGCCTCCTGATCCACAAACAAATGAGTGAGCAGGACAAGCTGGAAGAACTCTTGCATTGTTGTTTCAATCAAACCTAGGGAAAGAAAGCTAAACTATGAAGTCTTAGATGCAGCAGGTGGCTTAAAATGGACACACGTGACTATGATGTAAGCTAAGGTCTGCAGTGATTGTCTTTTTATATTTTTGACTAATAAATTTCCTTTCACCATATTTTATCTTAATGAACAAGTTAACTGAAAGAATAGATCTTTGAAAGTGTTATCTAATGTGAATGTAGTAACCCTAGCTGAATTAATAGGATTACACATAGAGTAACTTGCCAAGATGTTAAATGGGAACAGGCACTTGCCACTTTTGTACTGGTACTTTAAAATTAGACCTGTTGACTATCTTCCAATCCAATCCAAATACCTTTATTGTCATAAAAAGAAAAAAGCTACAACATGGCCAATTTACAGAGAATTTCAATTATAAAAACCATCAAGCATCACATAGAAAAGCTAGACTTTTGCTCCCTGATTGTTATGGCAGTCAGAAGGTACCTTGCAACTGAACTTGTAATGTGGGGACATTGGTCAGATAGTAAAAGAGATACTAACTTTGCCTCAGATAGACCGTGAATGTTAGACACAATAGGTTTAAATATACAGTCCTGCACTTCCCCATAAAAATCACAACGAAGTACATTGTGCTGAGGGAAAAGTGTCCTTGTGAAAAAAATCCTTCAGAAATGCTACAGGGGACTTCAATGAAAGGCCTATTGTAACTTTTGAAGGATAATTTGCAGTGGATTTGGAGAAACATAATCATGGTTTGCATCATAAACAGCTTCTCTGCTAGCACAAGGGGGGGGGACACTCTGCTGCCCTATATTGTGTGTTCATATGGATCCCACACTCCACAGTATAGCTGTGGGGTGTCAAAAAGGGTCCCTCCTACCAGTGGAAAAACTGAAAGGATCCAACGTGTGTGAACATTACAGTACACTTACTTCAGGTGCACTATCAATGGTATCTTTTCTTATATAAACTGAAGAAAAAACAAGTTTGACTTTGTTTACTGTAGAAGCTATACAGTGAGCTGCCTTAGTACCTATTTTGACACAATTGTGATAACCTATCCTGCATAAGAGAACAAATGACTGGATACATGATGCAATATAATCCATTAGTACCAATAAGCTATTTAAATGGGTCATTTGTAAATGTGACCAAGTCAGTCATTTATTAACAGCAGCTAGAACAGCTATTGTTAGGATCTGGCTAACATCTGACCCATTTTAACTGCAACTCTTCCTAAACAGGGACTCCATTTACTGTGTTCATATTTATCAGTTTTGAATGTCAAAGAAGGAAGGTTATTTAAAAAAAATAACAATAGAGTAACAATCGAGTAACATATTGGAACCATAAATATCAAAATAATCTAAATGCTTCATTTTTTTTGTTGACACTATTATGATCTCCCAGTCTCATTTAGAAAATACTAAAAGTTGAAGGGGTTTTACACATACTGACCTCCAGCTGGAATTTGAGTCAATACCTTACTGTGTGGTCCTTGCTCAAAGAATGCATCTGTTTCAATTAGAAGGCATGATCTAGCTTAAGAGAGTTTTAAATCCTACTGGTTTTATGGGAAAATTAAGCAGGTTCTTAAATACCTCCCACTGAGATCAGTGGGACAAAGCACTGCACAGCATTGCTTTGGTTTGTATCCATAAACACCTTCCTACTCTTCTGCAGAATACTGCCACTTTCTCATAAGCCAAGAAAGAGGTGTAGATCTGATTTTTCCCTCGTCTCTCAAAAGGAATAAATGTACACAATGCTTTAAGCTGAGGGGTGGGGTATGTAAGTGTGAACAAATGAGTGAGCAGGACAAGCTGGAAGAACTCTTGCATTGTTTCAATCAAACCTAGGGAAAGCTAAACTATGAAGTTTTAGGTGCAGCAGGTGGCTTAAAATGGATACACATGACTATGATGTAAGCTAAGGCCTGCAGTGATTGTCTTTTTATATTTTTGACTAATAAATTTCCTTTCACTGTACATGTGTCTTTTTTTAGAGTGTAACAGACATGTTTGTGAAAAGAAAAAGTAGGTTGAAATATTGCTGGTGATCTTGTCAGGTTCATCAATGTTGGCAGTTTTCTGTGGCTCAGCACTTGTACTTTCCTACTTCCATCCTTCAGCCTGGTGGTAATTTACACTCTAAAGATCAATTTTAGACTGCTTAGAGCTGGGAAGATGGAGGGGTTACAGTGGCTTGGTCCTAAGAAACTGCGAACTGAACATAAGAGATGCCAATGTTGGATCAGGCCAATGGCCCATCCAGTCCAACACTCTGTCACACAGTGGCCAAAAATACCAGGTGCCACCAGGAGGTCCACCAGTGGAGCCAGGACACTAGAAGCCCTCCCACTGTTGCTCCCCCCAAGCACCAAGAATACAGAGCATCACTTGCCCCAGAGTTCCTATCTATACCTTGTGGCTAATAGACACTGATGGATCTCTGCTCCATATGTTTATCCAGTTCCCTCTTGAAGCTGTCCAGGCTTGTAGCTGCCACCACCTCCTGTGGCAGTGAATTCTATGTGTTAATCACTCTTTGGGTGAAGAAGTACTTCCTTTTATCTGTTCTAACCTCAGCAATTTCATTGAGTGTCCACGAGTTCTTGTATTGTGAGAAAGGGAGAAAAGTACTTCTTTCTCTACCTGCTCTATCCCATTTATTATCTTGTAAACCTCTATCATGTCACCCCACAGTTGTCATTTCTTTGAGCTAAAGAGCCCCAAGCGCTTCAACCTTTCTTCATAGGGAAAGTGCTCTGACCCTTTTATCATTCTAGTTGCCCTTTTCTGCAGTTTTTCCAATGCTATAATTTCTGAGTATAAGGAATGATCATATTCGACATCAGGGTAAAAATCTTCTCCATTACATTTTATTCTAAAAACATCAAGGTGATGTCCTTTACTGCAAAACCCCTGGGCTGGGAAATCACTGCAATGAGAGTTTTAAGTGAATTCACATATGCAGCAAGTTCAGTTCATTACTGTAATGTTCCAGGTTAGCAGAAGAGCCTACTCCTTTGCTGTGTAACCATAAGCACTCACAAGTAATGCTCTCGTGCTAGTGATGCAATCTGTTTTTGGTGCTATACAAAAGTGCTTCACCAGTATTTGCACCCTAACACGGCTTCTTCTGATGTGTCCAAAGGTGGGAAACACAACCCTACAATGCTGTAGGACTTTTGTTCTCTGAAATTTCAACCATGTGGACAAATTCAACATGTCTAGGCTTTGATCTCAAAGCTTGTATTCTGTAGTTAATGAAGTATAGCCCTTCTTAACAAGTTCAAAACACTTTTCAGGTATTAATCTAATATATAATTATCAAATATCCGATGAAAATGCAGGGCTATTAAATTTATTCTTAGTTCAAATATCTTTTTTGTTAATGCAGATATTTATTGAAGATTTTTTCCCTCCAAAGGCTTTCACTTCTTTTCTAAAACCTAGTGGCCAACACCTGCAAATCTCACATGGAAAAGGCCTCCAGAGTCCCAGGATCCTGCTCCTATCCCCCACAGTCAATATTCTTTAATGTGGGGATCCAGAGCAGGTCTCTCTCAGTAGTTCAATGGACAAGATGTGCATCCCTCAGATTTAGGCCATTTGTGGTTTTAAGAGATTAGCCAACAGTTGACTAGCAAAACCAGAAGTTAACTGGTAGGCAGTACAGCTTGTGTAGAATGGTGTTATGTGACCTTGGTCTCCACTGCATTGAATACAGGAAGCTGCCTTATACTCAATCAGACCGTCGGTCCATAAAGTTCAGTACTGTCTACTTAGACTGGCAGCAGCTCTCCAGGGTCTCAGGCAGAGGTCTTTCACATCATCTACTGCTAGTTCCTTTAACTGGTGATGCCGGGGATAGGACTTCGGACCTTCCGCATGCCAAGGAGATGCTCTACCACTGAGCCATGGCCCCTCCCCTACGTTCTGTGCCAGACACAGCTTGGGGATTAATTTTTTGTAAGGACAGCCCCACAAAAAGCACATGATAGTTGTACACTTTCAAAAGCATGGTGAGTGAATAATAAGTTCCCATCAACTTGATGGACAAGGAGAATACCTAGAGGAACAGCTCTGGGAGTTTCAAATAAAGGAGCTTGTATAGCACTGGAGCCTTTGGTTCTGGATAACTCAGGTCAGGCCCGATTCAGACACAGGCACACGAGCCCTAGGCATCTAGTTAGTTTTGCTGTATCAGATCATTTAACTCCTGGCTGGAGGCATACCTCAGTAACATTTTAGGTTCGTTACCAGTATAGTATACAAATAATACTATTAGAGAATCTCTGCTTCCATGTTACACTTTTATTAAAACATAATTATTGAATTCAACAGAGAAATATATCATCCATCATTGTTACAAAGATAGTTAAAGGAGAACAAAAACCTGAGTCCATAAGCGTTTCTTACTCCAAAGATAAGCAGGTCACAAGCAAAGAGCCCCTTCTGAGAAGAAGTTCTCAATTCAACTTTCTATATTTATAGGATTTGTAAAGCATCTCCTAGTAACAGCTAACTGTCTCACTTGATGAGGGGACACGTTCTTGGCCAACTCATAACTTCAAACACCATACCTGAAATGTCATCTTAAAATATGTAGAAACAGTTAGTTTACCTTTGCTACTTTTCATCTTAACAAAGACCATTTTAAAAAGGTGATTACAAGTTTCTCATATATATGAATATCTTTTGGCCCTCAACCAGTACATCTACCTTTGAACAGTATCCTCATTTCAGTGAAGGTGGACATTCCTGCCATTCTCAAACACTCTCTGCAGCTGGGCCTCAACAAACAATGGCTATGGATATGAGTAAGGCAGCTTCTAATCTACACAAGGCCATATAGCTGTGTCACGTTTTTGTTTCTTGTCCCTTTCAAAGCTATTCTGCGCTGGGTCTCTAAACTCCCTTTGAGGCATGTTTAGCTGAGAGGTCAGGCAAGCCTCTTAGAAACATCTTCTGTAAAAAAATTTTGTTAAGTTCAACAACTGTTCCCCTATATTCCCAGCTATATCGGTGACATTTCTCTTACATATTTCCTCTAACCTGTACAATATAGAGCTGTGGCTGTAGGTGGAAAACATTCTTTGTTTAAAATGATGACCATTCTATTGTTTGGAGAAAAGGTTTATTTGGTCAGTATAAAACTGCAAACAGATGACCTTATGGGTGATAAGAGCATGTGAATTTGTAATTTTTTCTGGCCTACTCCCTTTAGACTTGTACAAGACCCTGCAAAGGACCATAGTTCACAGCACAAATTGGTGGAAGTGAAGCCATGAGTCCAGGCACTTATCTGTCAAGTCATACTGCAACAACAAGAAAATATTTCTGGTTAGCAACACAAGAGTAAAATGTATTAAAAATAGACCGTATGCTGCAGTGCAGCAATATGTAAAGTAACATCCTCTATCTTATCAAAATGTGCTTGTGTGAGTCCCTGCGCTGGCAGCAATCAAAATGGGGAGTGAAGGGGGCTAGGGTCAGATGCACTCCAAATGAGGTCTACAGACTTTTTTTGGCATGGGAATAAAGGACTAAAATATTGCTGCTTTAAAAATGTCAGCATCAATGATTTTTCTTATAGTGCACACATGAATGTGATTGCAATGGATGAAAATAATGCATAATGTCTGGTCCTAAAAGATGTTTTATAAGCCAAGTCCTTGTGAGCCGGAGGATACCTTAAGAACATTTTTACAGTGGCCAACCAGTTGCCCTGGAAAGCCAACAGGCAGGGCATAGCGGTCATGGTCTTCCCCTGATGTTACCTCCAGTCCTGACACTGGGATTCAGAGGTTTCCCACCTCTGAATATGGAGGTACCCTTTAGTCAGTGGGAGAGTTTACACTTAAACTTTCACTCTCAGAGCTACCACAGTCCAAACTCTAATTTTAAACATCTCCTTCTCTACAGGATGGGTGCCTGCTCAGGATTCTGTTGGCTTCTAGCATGCCACTCTGCCTCCTAGCCACAACCTGAGCCTGGCCTTGGGTCTCTTCTCTCCTCCTTCCCTACTGTCCTCCCTTTCAAGTATGAAAAGCTCTGCTGGAGAAGTGGCAATAAGGTGCAACACATGACCGGGCACATGTCTAGGTCCAAATAGGCCTCCACTATCTCACTGTTCCAGGCAGCTCCTGTCCCTAACAGTCATGGAAGCAGCTCTACCTGATGTGGGCAGGGAAAGCAGCAGCTTCAACTATTCAGGTGGTGGCACAAATGTGTGTGCAGTAAGCCCTGACACCTGCCTTGAAGCCAGTGCACTGAGCAGCCATGCCGTGCACCTGCCCATTCGTCATGAGTGGTTGGTGTGGGGCTGTTGGCATTCACTGGGATGGGGCCAGAAGGAGCTCTGGTTACTCAGGTCCAGACTGAGTTGCATTTTGGGCTGATGCAGATCAACCACACCCCTGTGGGACAAGGAGGCTGCCATTTGGTGTGCCTGCTACGGGATGACTACTCTTGGCTCTAGGCAGTTAAGCAGAAATAAAGACGTTTATAGATTGGGTTTAATTGTTTCTTCTATCATGGTTACATCATTTTAAAAAATGTATTTCACTGAAGACGGATACAGGAAAAGGCAAGATGTGTACGGATCCAAGTCACTACGTGCATCATGCGGTCTTTGCTTGAACAGTGTAAAGGTCAGAACGCTTCTGGGACAAAATGGGGATTTGTTGACGAACTTCTGCAAGCTTCTTTAGGTCTGCAAAAGTAATGAAGAAGACCTACATTAGTAGTAACTCTCTTCATCATGAGGATCTAAATCAAACTTTAATCCTTGAGAAGATCAAAAACACTCTTGCAGACTCACCTGTCTCTAAATTTCCTCAGTCTATCCCTGTGTGTACTCACACAATAACTTCACGAGGATGGTCATTTATTGGCATTTTACACACAAGGAACAGAGGTTGAGAAACAGTGGTATGACCAACGCTATTCAATTAGGGCATGGCAGACGATGAGAAATTTCAGCTCTTGAAAGAGCAAAAAACATTCCTTCCAAAGATGCTTTCTGAAAGCTGAAAGGTGGTTAAAGGAACTCCTCTTGGTTCCAAACCTTGGCCTTTCCACTCCTATGAACAGATGCTTGAATCAAAATTATCACTGATCTCTATAAATCCCCTTTTCCTCCATCCACTGCATGGTTTGTTTGGGCAGTAGCAACCATCTCTTGACTGTCTCAGATTACTGAGATGAGACCTGATCTTTAAAAGGTCACTCTAGTGATCCTGCTGACAAATGAGGGGCAACAGCTCTAAGGGGAAAAAAGCCCTTGAGGTTTCTTCTATCAGCCCTGTTCTGTTCAGTCAATTATGCCACACTACCTTCCTCTGAGTTCAAAAGTTATATATTTTAGACAAAAACTTCACAGTAAGAGTACCCTTTTGACAGTTATCACATAAAGACATGGGGGAAAGGCACCTATGATATCTCCTCATAGATATCCATAAAGTCAGTACTTAAATATTTCTTTTGAAAGTGTGGACAAGAAATTCTTGGCTTTTATTGACTAGGACTGAACAATGGTTGCAGGAACTTTTATATTTTGGGGTTAAAATGTTTCAGATTTTTACTGGGTATGTTATCCTTTTGACCTTTATCTAGTATTTCTGATGTGCCAAGGCAATAATAATAGCATGAGAGACTTTAATTACCGTCCATTTTGTCACTTACCATGGATTTACTACAGTGCTATGTCCCCAGGCTACATAAGACGCCTTCTCATCCCTAGCAGGAGATACAGCAGCCACATAGACCTGGTTATCAACAGCTCTGCATTTTTTTAAAAAAACAACAACAAGAGATCACTGCATAAGGGTTATATACGGCTGGGGAAAGCATTTGCCATGGAGCTGCCTTGCTATGCACTTTCCATAGTACAGTTTGCACATGTAAGAATCACCCCCGTGTCTCTATACTTCGGGAAACCTAAACTAGGAACAAGTGGTTATCAGTGAAGCCCAGAATTCCAGACTGGGCTCACTCAGCAGGATCAGTCCTTAATGCTGAGATTTATCCTTAGGAACTCTGAGGAAATGTTACAACCCAGTTTGAAAGCTGTAGTTCAGGTGGGGCTGAATTAGCTATTAAGCTTTACTTCCTGGTATACTAGATGGCAGCTACTGATGCATAATATAAAGAGCAAATGAGGTTTAATTTAAAAAAGAATAGTTTACATTTAGCATTTCTGCATAGACACTCAGAGCAATGCAATGAAGTTACCTAAAGCTTTGGGATGAGGAGGGGTGGAGAGGTGAGACCCTTTGCTATGTCTTACCGTCCTCTCTGCAGCAGCTCCCAGTGGGCAGGGCCTGTGGTCAAATTGAAAGCCCCAGGATACACCAAGAGCTGGCAACCTTGGTACAAAATGAAGGCAAAATTGTGTCAGGAACCTCAGAGGAGAAAGGAGTTACCATGGGGAAAGGAAGACGGCATTTCTTGTCACTTCACTTGAAGATGAGTGTTGGAAAGCAGACTGTTCACACACAAAGGCTTTTGATTCAGGAGATGTCTTGACTTTGAGCACTCCCAAGCAGGAGGCGGACACGGCCACATATCTCAAGCTTAACTGGTAAGGGACTGGACTTGCTTCCCCTATGCCCCAGGTTCATACGGTGGTTCTGGTCAATTTACGGCAGTTACCTAACTGACCAGCATACAGCATAAATACCTAAACCTTTATAAATACTTAAGGTGATAAAACACAATGTCTGCTCACACATGAAGCTGCCTTATACTGAATCAGGCCCTTGGTCCATCAAGGTCAGTACTGCCTGCTCAGACTGACAGTGGCTCTCCAGGGTCTTAGGTGGCGGTCTTTCACATCACCTGCTGCCTTGGCCATTTTAACTGGAGATGCCAGGGTCTGGACTTCCTGCACGCAAAGCAGAGGCTCTCCCAATGAGTCACAGCCCACATTTTATCTACAGCATTATTTTTCTCATCCTGTGTCCCTTTTCCACGCAGCCTGAGAGGAATAATTTATAAATAAGCACACTACTACATTAACACAACGAGCCCCAATGAGAGGCACCACTTAATTCATATGATTGTATTGTTACTGTTACATACATGCATAGTAAAAAAAGGGCAAAGGCAACAGCAGTGGGAGGATGATCCAATTACATAACTGGAAAATCATCATTTGAGATGCTTTACTTGCTTTGGCCAAACTTTCCAGTTTTATTGGACAGTGTATTTTGTAAATATTTTCATCCAATGATTGATCTGGGCAGCTGCCTTTGCTAGTAATGACTCTGATGAAACTCAGGTAAATAAAGAGACCTGTCATGGACCACAAATGCTGTGCCATAAATCACCCAGATTTTCCTGTTTACCTGAGTAAATTGGAAAAAAAACATGGACACACACAGGCTACAGATTAAAGAAGGCAGAGATAGAGAAGAGACATTAGCCTCATTAAGGCAGGTGAAGTGAAAGGCCTGAAGATGAGAAGGAACTCTCCCATGCCCTACAGAGATGATGTAACCTTTAAGAGGATGTCAGTTGGCTCTGAAACAAAATGGGGGTCTTGGAAAAGATCTGGCGAGTAATGTAAGCTAAACCTTTGATTAACCATACGAAACTTCTGCTTTTTTTTGACCAGAGGACTCCAAAATGTCAGTTCTGATGCTGCACGTGTGCCTTATATCTTTATCATGAGTACAGCTTTAGGACTCTCAGTGTGGACACTTCTAACAGAGTTCTATATGGATCGGCCAGGTTGTCAATTATGCAGGTATTCCAGGAGTACAAGAAAGCAGACACAATTACTCACCCTTCTGTGCGTAGATCTGAGCAAGCTCAGCAAAGCGGATGTCATAGCAGATCCCAAGTCCAATCTTGCAGTATGCTGCCTCAGAGCAAACAAAAACAAACAAATCAGGCCCCTGTCAGCCTGAGCAGAAACATTCCGTCTTGCAGGGTTACAATCTGTTGTATGACGTGCACCTTACGGTTAAGTAACAAGCCCCGATTTTAAGCATATGCATGAGAGAACAACAGTACTTCAAGTCACTATATATAAAGATTTTTTTTTAATTAAATTTATGCTTCTTTGCATGAAGAGTATGACAGAGAAGATCCACACGAACATGCAATCAATCAATCAATAAACCTTTAATGGCATATACACACACAAACATGCTATAAACAAAATAATAAAAATCAGAGTCTAACAGCACAGCCAGATCCAGTAACCTACAACAGGGGTCATATTTATAATTTTGACTTCAATTCACAAAAGAAGGGCAACATGAACAAAGCAGGAGAGACAGCATCTAGATGGAAACAACACTTATATTTAGACAATTTCTATCGTGCTTACAGGTAAATATTTAAAAACTGAATTTAAAAAAAACAAAGGTCTAAAAATCTACCCTAGCAGCAACTCAGCTACAATGGATCATAAAAACAGCGACAAAGCCACTACAAAACTAGAAAAATAATAAAACCAGCAGTCAGCAATTAAGGAAATAGCAGTAAATAATTATACCACCGTATCTGCCAATCAGTTCAACTATCACCAAACTTTCTTGAGGACAGCATTTTTTATGCACCTCTGGAAAGTCAGAAATTAGGGGACAATGAGTTTCCTTGGGCAGGGCGTTCCGAAGCCTGACAGCCACAAGCATGAAAGCCCCCCCTCCCCACCCTGCCTTAACACGGGCAATACACAGCAGGATACTGGCAGTCCTTCTCAGGTCAGGAATACTGGTTGTATTTCCCTCTTTACCTCACTTTCTGATTATCTGCTGACTTTTTAATATGAAAATATTATTCCTGATCATGTATCTAACTTGCTTTAGAAACTGCCACAACACAAACAAGAATACTTCTAAAAGTTGATTAGTTACCACTGAAACAAACTTTTTACTTACGAGTATCGAACACAGAGAAACTATTGCCAGGACTCAGAGTTTCTGACTCCTGGAACCGGATTTTCCCAGGAACATTAATGTCAAACAAATGAATCTGTTTCCAAAAGAAATCAAAAGTCACTGCTAGTAAATTATTCAGTATAATTTTACTAACTGAGCATTCTCTTCACAGGTTAAAGATGGCCATATATCGTTGCATACAATCCTATGTCAAGTAAACAACCCTTGGGAACATTTTACATCTTACTACCTAGGGCTAAATACTGAAACAGTTAAAAGCAATATCATTCAGTTATGCACACAAATGAAGAAGAGAAGAAAACACTGGATTTATACCTCGCCCTTCACTATGAGTCTCAGAGTGGCTTTCAAACTCCTTTCCCTTTCCCTCCCCACAACAGACACCCTGTGAGGTAGGTGGGGCTGAGAGAGCTCTGATAGAAACTGCTTTTTCAAGGATGGCTCTGACAGAACTATGGCTTGCCCAAGGTCATCCAGCAGCTGCGAGTGGAGGAGTGGAGAATCAAACCTGGTTCTCCCAGATTAGAGTCTGTGCACTTAACCACTACACAAGCTCAGGACCACTTAAAGCAGGAGTTCCTAAAATAGCTGCCACAGGGGCTGAATACAGTTACAAAAGGCCAGGAGGTCCGACAAAAAGTTAAGGTTCCAAGCCACAAACAAATAAACCATTGCTGGCATTCCATACCTTATTCTTTTGAATGAAGTACCATTTTAGAGCTCTTACTTATTGGGCTATAGTTTGCTCTGTAGGGTTGCTGTGGACCTTCAAGGGCCCAAGTGGTCAACCCATTTCTCCTCTAGAAACATTTAGCCCAAATTTATACTGTTGCAATCGCCTTATGGAAGTGTGGTGAGAGCTCCGATGGACACATGAATTTGCCTTGTATTGAGACAGAGCACTGGTCTATCAGGGTCAGTATTGCCACTGATGGGCAGATAGCTCTTCAGGGTCTTAGGATGAGGTCTTTCATATGACCTATTATGTGATCCTTTAAACTGGAGATGCCAGGGATCGAACCTGGGACCTTCTTCATGCCAAGCAGATGCTGTACCACTGAGCCATGCCCCCTTTCCAATGTGCTGCAGTGGCTAGTATGCTGGGTTTAGATGTGACAAGCCCAGGTTAAAATGTGGAATGGATCTGGGAAACCTCTGCCTCAGATATGAGACCCGATGGCCTTGAGCAAGTCACTGTATGTCCCCCTAATATATTTCACAGAACTAAATAAAGCTTAAATAAAACGATCCTTTTATTCCTTGGGGGAAACACAAAATACAATATACGCCACCTTGTTCGTACTGAAGACAACTAACATTGAGCACTTTATATTTTAATATTGTTGTTGTGTTTGTTTTTACTCTCTTTTTACGTATTGGCACATGGTGCCCTGTTTGTAAGCCGCCCTGAGCCCACGTGTGGGGAGGGCGGGGTAGAAGTTTAAATAATAATAATAACAACAACAACAACAACAACAACAGCTATACAACAGCAGTGCGGTCACATACTATAAGTACGTGGGCACCATACTTCTCTTGGGTATTAGATGACTGCAAGCAAATTTCAATGAATAGTACTGTTTATGTCAGTTGGGTAACTTCAACTATGTCTGAAACTGGAATGCAATGGAATCCACAGAAATCAAAAGTTTACCTTTCTGTGCTTTGCTAACATAGCACCATCAGGACCAAAAACAGTACATGTATTGTACAACTTCCCAGCATCCTCTTCGGGAATAGAACCTTCCATCAAAGAAAAGAACACTTACTGTTAGTCAGATATTCAAATGGCTGCCTTGAGAATCATTTGATTATGAGAGCAGAATAAAAATACTTTCAAGAAATAAATTCTATGGTTATTCCAGTCTGAAATCTAACACCACAATCAACCAAAAATCACCCAGAAAGCATAGCAGCTTACCTCCAATCAGGTATATGTTGCATTCTTTTGCAATTTCAGAGAGCTTCTGTGTGGACTCACCAGGGATTTTCTCTGCATACTCTGGAAAATATTGTGTGCCATAAGGTGAATTGAAGCATTCCTAAAATTGGAAACAAAAGAGAAACCTTTGTGTCAGTCAAGAGTTAAGAGAAATTCTCCTAGCTCCTCTTTATCTAATTTCTCCCTGAAATCCAACAATTAATTTTTCCTCCTTTTAGGAATCAGTTTCTAATCAATTCCATTCTGACCAAAGATAAATTCGAAGAGAGGAGGCACAGAAAGGGAGGTTGTACAGAATTTAATTCTGCAGATGCTCAGAGGAAGGCGGTGGTTTCCCAAACCTTCCTTTGCTGGTATTATTATGGTGTGTAATATAAAACTGCAAGTGCTGAAGGTACAAAAGAGTGCACTGATTTTTCTTCAAAGAGAAATCCCTGTCATAAAAAGACAAAAAAGAGAATAAGAGAAATCAATGGTTATATCTAAAAGAAGTGAATCTCGGAAAAGAAATTCTCCTTCATCGTAACAAAATTATTTCGGTCAAGAGAGGTAACAGTAAAGTGAACATTAAAGCTGGGGTGCGGAAAAGACTAAAATGAGAAGCCCTTAAAAGGACCTGGATTGAGATTGACTCAACATTCCAGACTATGAAGGTTGTATCCACTTGGCAAGAGAAGGAGCCTCTTGTTCCATCTACAGATGTGGAAATTTTTGTCTTTATCCTAATAGACTAGGCGGCTGTGAGGCAGTCTCGTGATAAAAGAGTGGACTGCAACTGAAGTAATATGGTGAATCCAACAGTGTTACTACTTATGTGCTTCTACTTCCTTTAGAAAAAAAGAAATGCTTACTTCAAGACCCCACCCACTGAGGCATCTCCTGAGGAAAACAGTTCCACTTTCAAGAAACAGAATTAGGAAAAGTAATTCCCCCCCCCCATCAAGTTGCAGCTGACTTGTGGCAACCCCGCAGGGTTTTCAAGGCAAGAGAGGTTCTAAGGTGGTTTGCCTGCCTCTGCGTAGCAAAGCTGGTATTCCCCGGTGGTCTCCTATCTAAATACTGACCAGGGCTGACCCTGCCTAGCTTCTGAAACCTGACACGATCAGGCTAGCCTGGGCTGTCCAGGTCAGGGCAGTGAAACATTTAGAGGCTTGGTAAACCAGATCATTAATTTTGTCAACGAGCTATCTGTTGTCAGCAAGCAGGATGCCAGAGAAATGCATTTTGTTTTTTAAGAGGAGCATCTGGTTGGATCCTATGGACGTTCCATTGGTAGAAGCAGATCAAGGCAAGGAACATGAGGATCCTCACAGGGGTCAGGGTAATTGGGTAAGATTGCTCTCCTCTGTCTTCCATGAATGGAACATCCATACGATCCAGCCCAATGTATCTGCTTTTATAGGAAGTAGAAGCAATTTTTCACTGTCTCTGTTGTTAGCCGAATTGCTTTACCTACAGCAATTGGCAAAATTTAGATGGGTTCTTGCCAGCTATACCAAGGTCCAGCTCCCACCAAGGGTTACCAGTAGAAGGAGTCGAGGCTGGTGTTGTTCAAAATAATTGTCTTTTACTTAAGAATATATAAATCACATACAAACAATACAGATGCACTCACACACTCAATCAAGTTCCTTAGAAATACAGTATTAAACTTAAGCACTTTTGCATTAGCAGATAGGGTGATGATGGGAGATACTTATCTGTCCTGAAGCTTGTCAGTTCAAATGAAGAATGGATGGGGAGATGTGGAAATTGAACAAATCCCGCGAGGCATGCCCAGGACAGGTTCAGTTCCCACCGGGAGATTGGCAAATGCATAATGTTTGCTGAGTCTGCATGAGCCTGTTAAATTACTCTAAGAGAGCACAAGATCTGCAACATTTAAGACCAGATAACTTGAGCTATGAGAAAAGAACATTCTGTGAAATACACTGTGCTTTTTACTTTACAAAGTCTTTTGCTCTGTTGTAACGAATTTCACTGAGCCTGCTTGATTTCTAATAAAACACTGCTGTGAGACTGTCAGCAAACAGAGCTTGGTACAGAGAGACAGACAGAGCTGATCAGTAGCTTCAAGAAATCTGTTGTGTGTGGTGTCGTTATTGAACCCTATCAAAGTCTACAGGGAGAAATAGAATCTAGGGAAGTTTAACACACAGCTAGAGCCAGCCAGCTTGTATGGGCAGTAGAGGCAAGGGTTTGGGGATAGAAAGCTGGACAAAAGGGGATTTAAAGCAGACATAGTTCAAGAAAGCTGTTGTGTGTGGTGTCGTTATTGAACCCTATCAAAGTCTACAGGGAGAAATAGAATCTAGGGAAGTTTAACACACAGCTAGAGCCAGCCAGCTTGTATGGGCAGTAGAGGCAAGGGTTTGGGGATAGAAAGCTGGACAAAAGGGGATTTAAAGCAGACGGGGTGTTGGGGGGATGGCGGCTAGCAAGGTCCAGGCGACTGGTCCTTATCTTTTATAGGTGGTTCTTTGGGTGTGTGGCAACTGTGCCGACCTGTAGACCCACCTACCTGTTAGTCCGTCCCAAAATTAATCCTATTGGTTGCATGCAGTGAGGGGTGGCAACCTAGAGGGTTGGGCAATATTGTAACTCAAGACCTAACTCAAAGTA
>NW_015160216.1:652634-692389 GCF_001447785.1 Gekko japonicus
ATCAGATCAGTCAATCCTAAAAGAAATCAACCCTGACTGTTCCCTGGAAGGCCAGATAATGAAACTGAAGCTCAAATACTTTGGCCACCAAATGAGAAGGGGACACTCACTGGAGAAGACCCTGATGCTGGGAAAGACTGAAGGTCAAAGAAGACGGGGATGGCAAAGGATGAGATGGTTAGACAGTGTTATCGATGCAACGAACATGAAATTAAGCAAACTCCGGAGCATGATGGAAAACAGGAGGGCATGGCATGATGTGGTCCATAGGGTCGCAAAGAGTCGGATTCGACTGTGCAACTGAACAACAACAACAACAACCATTTAAAATACAATTGACATATAATTAGAATTATCAACAGTAGAACAACAGATTATAAATTAAAACCAATCCAAGATGGAATAATCATCCTCCATTGCCGGCCACATCTCTGTCCTGCAGGGCAGGGCTCATGGGAGCCATAGAAGAGAAAGTGAAGGTGCCAGAACTAACCTCCCTTTGCTGTCCTCAACTAAAAGCCTGGAGGAACAGCCTTACAGACCCTGAGGAATTGCATCAAATCTTGCAGGGCCCTGATGTCATTCAGCAGAGAGTTATTCATCTGCAAGGAGGTTTCTAGGGCCTGGTTTTATATTAATTAATGTTGTTTGTGTATTCCTGTTTTTCTTTACTCCCCAGTATTATTTTCTATAGACATATTTAGTGAAATATTGGGTTCAGCTCTGGGCTTTGGGTTGTTGGTTTCGTTTTTGGAGGGTTTTCTGTGGAAATTCCAGGGTCACTGTGTTGGTTCCGTGGCTATGGGCAGCTTTTAATGATATGGGATTGTGAGTTGGTGGTGCTTAAATGGTAAGAATTTCCTCCCCTAGTCTTCTTCCACACCAACAAAGCCATCTTTGCTGTTGCTCTTTCCCAGGGCCATGGAAGTTGGGTTTCCCTGGAGCCCATTTGATGGGTGGACTTGGGGAGAGGATGCTTTGTAGGAAATTCTTCAGTAGGAGATTCCCCAACTTGGGGAAAATCCCAAGGAGAAACCCTGTAACTGGTGGTCCCTCACACAGGCGGAAGCTTCACATACTGCCAACACCCACAGAGGATCAGATGCTTTGTAAGCAAGACTACATGAGCCAGCATAGTGAAGGGTCTCAGGTGATTTACAGTGCAATCCTAGATAAAGTTACTCCAACCTAAGCCCATTGGTTTCAATGGATTTAAACAGGAATCACTCTGTATAGGACTGTCTCATTAGTGAAGTCAGATCTTAACCATAGTGTCATCTTTCTATAGAGAAAATAAAAGGGCTAGACCAATCATTGAGAGATAAAATTAAAGCCAAGGCCAATGATGCAAGTAAAAGAAGAAAATATATTGCATCGAGTACAAGATCAGTAACTGAACACTGATGCACCAAACAAACCTGTTGGTGAAATAAGTAGGGAATTTTTACTGGATAATAAAATATATCTTTTTTTACTTACACCATTGGCTTTGGCCTTATTTTTACCTCTTGGCCTCTTTCTATGAACATGGCAGACTCAGAAGATGGTGAAGAATCATGGGATGCCCAATTTGTGTAAAGAAAATTGTGCTATACACCATCTATGCTAGAAATATGTAAAAAAATCTCACACAATTGTAACTCAATTATCTCAAAGCCTATTGTGGGAAATTAACTGAACCAGGGAGAAAAACCGAATTAAAAACATGACTGAATCACAACCAAAACGTTTTTATGGGTTTGTGGAACAAATGGTTGGAAAAAAATGTCACAAATACTCACTGGCAGAACTACAAGTTTTGCTCCTTGTGCAGCTGCAGTCTTTACAAGCCCAGTGGCTCGGTCCAGGTTGTCTGTTTTGGCAGCAGATACTTGAAGCTGGATAAGTGCTATCCGGAAGTCTTAAAACAAGAAAAAGAAAACAATGAGCCAGCATGGGGCGGGGAGGGGGGGGGATCCTGCAAAGTAACTTGCATCTTTGCTACTCCAAAGGCCTAACAGAACGGTGGGCCTACAGGACAGGCCAAACAGACAGCAAGTGGAAGCCATTCAAGGCCAGCATTGACAGTATGCCGGAATAGCACTGGTGGTGTGTTGCAAGAAATGTGTTCATTGAGGCTATGGGTCAAGGATTTAAAGACAATGTGTCATATTTATGATCGTTAACTAAATAGTGTGACTAAATAGGGGAAACTATCTTCCTCAGGAAACAGCAGATAATTTGGGCAGCATCACTGTAACAGACTCCCAACAAGCAACTTCCCAGTCTAGACAGAAGACTCTCAAGACTTTTTTGCAGCTTGCTTTCTCATATCAATGACCAATGTGAGAGAGCTGAGGCAATGTAAAATATATTGAAGACACAATACTCCCCCCCACACCATTTTCTATAACAATTCAGGAGCAACTATAACAAAATAAAATTAGCTGTGGGTAAACAGACTCAGTGAAATCTGCTACAAATTGGGCATCTTGACAAGGATTGGGATCACATGAGAACTTTTTATAAACAGAAAAGGGCAGGGGGGATTTTCACCATCTCACTCTTCATTCCGTTCATTCTGTTCCTGGGGGCTATTGTCTTTTGGGCTGCAATTTTTTAAAGAAAGTCTTGTTCCACTGATGGAATGCAGAGGTTTAACCAAGCAATCCAAGCTCCCAATATTGGAATGAAGTATTCTAGAAACAAAAACCAAGTTCAGATAGTTATAAGGCATTATGCGATGGAGCCTCTTTGGGCCTTGTAGAATGTGAAAGATCCTGAACTCTTCATTCTCTTGGTTATTTATTTGTATTTAGGCAACAAAATATTCACACATTCAGGTTCGGATTTTGCTGTTGAAATGAGGAAATACCTGAAAGAGGTACTCTCTACTATGCACAGATTTCATAGAGAACATTTGTGGGAACAAAAGTCAAACCATAAAGAAAATAGGGTGGCCAACAACAGACTTATGCCAAGTTCACACACGCAAGAGAATGAGGCGGTAGAGCTTGGAGGGGGAGGGGTAGACTGGACTGTAGCACTTCAGCCTGCAGGTGGATGATCATGAAGATGGATCACGTTTTGTAATGCTCCCCTCTAAAATACTCCCTACAAATAGAAAGCCAGTACAGCAAGCAAAGACAGGGCACCGTAGCACCTTTGTTTCTGCTGCACAAGTTACTTTCTTAGTTTTCTTTGTAAGGCAAAGCTGGACTCCACACCATCATCATCTGAAGTGGTACAGTCTATTTTACCACCATCTCTCATTCTCCCGCACGTGTGAGCCACCTGTCAGACAATCAGAGTTAACCCGACTAAACTGAAAACTTCCAAAACGAAAGCAGAACTTCAGACAGAAGCACCTCACAGCAACAAAAAGAATTTACGGTCCCTACTTATTGCCCAGCCCCACTTATTTATTTCATTCGGAAAAAAGGTTATAAAATAATAATGATGACTTTAAAAACTATTAGCAGAACCCCGCAGCACTATGCCGCCGTTCCTAGAAACACACTCACTGGCCATGACTCCCTTCAGCAGCTGCATTACAGGCACGAACTCAAGCGCCCCGATAATACAGACCAGCAAGGGGAGGAGCGGCACGCATGCTCACTGGGAGTGTGAAGGGCTGCTGGGAAATGTAGTTCATCCGAACGGCGAAGCAAATACATGCGTTTCTGTTTAGAGGGGAAGGATTAAAGGAGAGTATTGGGGGGGGGGGGATGTTTGCGTGTGTCCTTTCGGCTAAGGTTTCTGTGTTTTTAGGGCTAGACCAAAACAAACACATCAACAGCAGAGTTCCTCGACAGGGGAAGGTGCTTTTTAAAAATTTCTGTTAAAAAAACAACACACAAATGTAGATCCAGTCTTGAACAGAGAGGGCAATCATAGTTGCTACATTCACGTCCACCTTTCATTTCCTGTAGAGGGAACTAAATTTTCTGAAAAGCCATCAAGAATTTCAATATCGCCAACACAGAGCCCCCCTCCCCCTAGCAACCGGCGGAGACATAGTGGGGGCCGTATTACAAGTGTGAGAATTTGCTTCCGGGATCTTCGGTCGCTCTAGGAATCACTAGTGCTTATCTGCTTCTCCGGAACTGACATCATCACGCTTGTGGCGCCAGTGAGAGATTTTATTTTTATTTTTTTAAACCGCTGGGGCTTGGTGTGGCGGTCGGCAACAAGAGCTTGGGAAGCGACTCCCTTCTCCGACCAGACGCTTAACAGACCTGTCCCCGACCGGCCCCTCCAGGTGTAGAGGAGGTGGCCACAGCAAAAGCCAAAACCAAAGCAATGTAATAATAAAAGGTATTACATGGCTTCTGGCTTTTTTCTCTTCTAAAGGGAGGAGCCAGTATAACACCGAGGTTCTTGGCCTCAAAATCCCACCCTTCCCAGCCGACGTTATCTCTGTCTAGTGACAATTCAGTTTTAGCTTGTCCACCTTCAGCTGTTTAACCCCAGCACTGGTTCACTAGGTGATTTGGATAAGAAAATATAGAGTTCGGTGTCATCAGCATATTGGTGACAACCTACTCTGAAACCAAGAACGATTTTCTCAAAGGGCTTTATATGGAGATTGACTAGCAGGGGGGTTAGGAGGACAGAGTGCTAGGCATGTCTCACACAGATGACAGTGGTCTCCAACAGCAATACTGTGGGCCCTGCCCATAAGGAATGATTTAAACCAATCCAAAGTGCATCCCTTAATCGCTAGTTCTGCACCAAACATCGAAGCAAAATGGGTATTTCCCCATGTTTTTAATAGATATGGAGTTGCTGCACCTTTAAAAAAAGGCCTGCTGTGCCAAACGGCAAGAACACAAAAGCTCTTGGTCTCTGCAGGTCACTGAGGTCCAGTCATTGCACTCAATGAGTGGAAGAAGATCCACCACAATTGGAGGCTAAAAGTGACACCTGTTACTTGGAAACCAGAAGCAGTACTGACATAGAACACCACATGTTGGACATGCTTATACTGATTGTTCTGGTAGACTTCAGCATTCATGCTAAGGATACCTTGCATGGATCAGCCCAAGATTTTATAACTTCTTGAACAGCCTTGTGATGCGCCCAATACATGAAAGGTCACACTTCCCTTCACCTCTCAAAGAGGTGGTTATCCATCCACTACTTAAAAAAACCTTCACTACAAAAAAATGATGTAGCCAATTATCACATGGTCACTAATCTGGCCTTTCTGGCAGTGACTGGGAAAGCTCATCTGCTCTGGAGTCTGGACCCTTTTCACTCTGGCTTCAGGCTGGGCTGTTTGGTATAGTGGTTAAGAGTGTGGACACTAATCTGGAAGAACAGGGTTTGATTCCCCACGCAGCTGCTGGTGTGACCTTGGGTCAGTCATAAGTTTTTTCAGAGCTGTTCTCTCAAGGCAGCTCTCTCTCGAGAGAGAGAGCTCTCTTAGCTGCTCTGAGACTCCTTCTGGTCAGACCCATAGCCAGGAATTTCTAAGTCAGGGGGCATTTAAATTTCTCGGGGGGCACTTAGCCAATTTAGATAATTTAATTATTTCTCCTGTGCGCCCCCCTTCCCTCAAGCCCTCTCCCCTGATCTCCAGTGCAGCCAGCATTCCCCAGCCGCCTTCTCTCTCTCTGGCGTTCCCCCTGCCTGTTTCCAGCTGCCTGACTCTCCCTTCCCTCCATAGGTGTCTCTCGCACACTTCTCCACCCAACTTTCTTTCTTGGGTGCCGAAAGAGGTCCTGGAGTGGCGCAGCCTTTTGGCTCCAGCTTGGCTCTGTCTTTTGCCATGCTGCTTGGGTCTAGCTGCTACACAAGCTGCCCTGAGATAGATGCAAAGAGAGGCAAAGCAGTGCTCCCCCTGCGCTTGGGCTACTCTGATGGTTTTTTCCCAGCTGCTTGGAGCCCAGGGAGGGAGCACGTGGGGGAGAGCGCTGGACTGGACTGGAGACCAATCATCATCGTTGTGGGACCCATCCTGTGGGGTTCCACAGGGGCACAGTACTATCCCCCACGCTTTTCGATCTGTACGTAAAACCCTTAGAATATATCATTTGAAGTGTTGGGGTGGCTATAATCAATATACTTACAATACCCAGCTTTCTATCCTCTTGCCTTGACCTAGATAGCCCAGACTAGCCTTATCTCATCAGATCTCGGAAGCTAAGCGAGGTCAGCCATGGTCAGTACTTGGAAGGGAGACCACCAAGGAAGTCCATGGTTGCTACACAGAGGCAGGCAATGGCAAACCATGTTGGAACATTTCTTGCCTTGAAAACCCTAAATCAGCTGTGGCTTGACAGCACTTTCCACCACCACTGTGTCTCCTCATCCAAATCTCCTGGTGATGCTGTAGAGGTCCTGAGTTGCTGCCTGGCTGCCATGGTTAAGTGGCTCATAGTGAACAAATTGAAATTAAATCCTGGAAAGACAGAGGTAGTGTTAGTTGGGAAGGTGGAAATCTCAAAGGATATAATGCCCTCTGCTTTCAGTGGGGTCCAGCTGACCCTTGCTGACTCAGTTATGATTCTGGACATTACACCGGCCAAAATTACTGCTGGAGAAGCAAGTTAATGTAGCTGCAAAAAAATCAAATAGAGACTAGCTCAGAAAATGACCCCCTACCTTGACCTAGCCAATATAACCACCTGGATCCATGCCATGGCAACATTCAGACAAGACTACTATAGTGTACTGTATACAGGTCTCCCCAGTAAGTCATCTCGGGGATTCCAGATGGTATAGAATATTGCAGCTCAGTTAGTAACAGGAGTTAGGCACAGCATGCATATTACTCCCATTCTGCAGTCATTCCATTGGCTGCCCATCAGTTACTAGGCTCAATTCATGCTAGTGGCTATCACATATAAAGCCATTCATGGCCTTGATCCCTCATATCTGCAGGACTGCTTCTCCCCCATCCTCTGCCATGACAGTTTTGCTCATATCAGCAGGGTCTTGAGGATGGTGTATTTTTGGCTATCGAGCACAGCTAATCCCAAAGAATCCTGGAAAAAAGTGAGATTATCCAGGAAAACAGGATAGCCGGAGTTAAATTGCATTTAACAGGAGTGCACTCCCTTTAAACACTGTTCCAGGTGAAGCTGCAGCTTCATGAATGTATTTAAAAGGATTGTGACACCTTTAAATGCCTTCAGCTCCATTATAGTCTATGGGGACCATTACAGTCAATGATCCCCATAGGCTATAATTGGGAATCTATCCAGAGGTATGCGGGGATCTGAGGTGGCTGTTTTTTGAGGCAGAGGCACCAAATTTCAGTGTAGCTTCTGGTGCCTCTACTCAAAACCCCAGTTTCAAAAAGATTGGGCAATTGGGCCCCCAAAGAAGCTAAGCAGGGTTGACTCTGGCAAGTACTTGAATGGGAGACCTCCTTGAAATACCAGAGGTGGGATGCAGGGGCAGGCTTTATTCAGCCACCTCCCTCAATATCCTCCAGGCCCAAAATAGGGGTCAGTCACCAGAGGTCGCCATGACTTTCAGGTGCACACACACTCACATGCACATATTAAAAAATACATAAAAATACAAAAAATAACCCAAAACCAACACCTTGAAGTGGATTCAGTACTCAACCTGAAGCCAGTGTAGCTGATGAAGCATAGGTTGAATGTGTGCAGTCACTGGGGTACCGGCAAGTACCTGCACTATAGGGCTGCCAAATGCCCCCGGGGGGCAAAATTCCCCCCAGTTTCGAGCCCCGATTCCCGCTCCCGCGGAATCGGGGCCCGGGGGAAACCCCGCGTCCGCGTCACCCAGAAGTGACGTCGGACGCTGGGGGCGGAGCCATGCCATTTGAGGGGAAAACAAAGATTATATATGTATTGCTTTCACAACGGACTTTACTGCTAGTCTATTATATCTAAACAAGGTACAAAAAAATCTCCACCCAATTTGAAGTGCTGTAAATATTTTTAAATCTCTAGAAATAAGAGTCAAATCAAACATCTTTTATCAGAAGGACCTGTGCTCAAATAGTATCGATTTATTTACAACTGCAGTTTATAAACAGTAACACAAACATCTTTACATTAACATTATGAAAAAAATCTCACTGCCGAAGTAGGCACAATTTGGAGGCTCTTCAGGAGATTTTACTTTTCTTAAAAAGGAAAACAAAAAAGTAACACAACAGCTGGAGGGGAGGGCAGAACTAAATACAATAGCGTTGGCAGAGGTGCAGTTCATGCAATTAATGTTCAAATACTTCTCATTCTAATTTAGATTTTCGACGCGACGTTGATGGCGGTCGCCTAAAAGATCGGCTCCTGATCCCGGCTCCAAAAAACTCTATCTACCCGACGAAACAATCGTTTTTTCCCCCCGAAGATGGGAAAACTAAATCAAAAGAAAAGCACGCAGCAAACGGCAGCGTCCTCGACGCAAAAAAAATGTTAATGCAATTAATGAAAAAATACTTCTCATTCTAATTTAGATTTTTTTTAGAAAATATGGGAGTTAGTTTCAGAATTAAGGTGCCTTGATTACTATTAAGAATATAACTTAAGAGAGCTGATAGTTATAAAGGTCAGCTTCATATATGGTATAGAACAACTCTTGAGCTGTTGCAAAGCACATCAGATTCCCTCAACCGATTTTTCTCCTCCCCCAAAAGGGTTTACAGTCTTTCAGGACAACACATAAACATTGCTCCAGGATCCTAAGTTCATCTTAAACAGGAGATAAATATTTTGGTCAATACTGCTGCATTCAGATGCCTTACCTTTACTGTGGTAAACTGAAAATGTGCACAAACTCAGCTGGTTGCTTGGTTCACACTTTGTGCTCCTCATGTGACGAACTACAGTTAAACCAATTCCATTATGTAGCTTAACTGGAGTTAGTTTAAATCCTGATTGAGGAGCCTGGTTTGTGGGGAAGGGGGAGATTCATCTTAAGAAACCCCGTTAGTGATGGGACCTAACTACTCCCCTGAATTCATGCATCACAGATAACCATAGTTTTTAACACTGATTCTTTGTGCAAGAAGGGTGGAGTAAACTGCATGCACGCAGGGCCGGCTCGCCCGCTAGGCGAGCTAGGCACTCGCCTAGAGCGCACCGGTCCTCAGGGGCGCCAAACTGCGCCCGCCGCATGATGCATGAGCTTGGCAATAAGTGAAGTTCATGCCCATTTTTACTTAATCACAATTAAGCAAGACATCTGAATGCTGTGTGAAAGCTATGGATCTGTAGCAAAATGTTTAAATTCTTTAACACTGAAGATATTCTATAAATACACACATGCACTCAATCTTCATGTCTTGAAAGAAAAAAAAATCATTTGCCACATCCTAAATGATCATAAATGTGCAGCTCTCTGATCACTTTGCTTTATTAGCATTCAATAATGTTTCAGCCTGTGTCACACAATTTCAGGAAAAAGATATCCCAAAGGAATACATTTACGTGTGTCACTGAAGCTACCTCCTAGATCCCATCTCATGAAACACCCCACTCCTCTGGCTGTATTTCTATTGCCACACTGACCTTGGCTCAGGGAAATGTTAGTTTTTATAGTAGTAATAACCACTGCCTGTGAGCTCTTCATTACTATACACATTTTAGTTTGGTATTTAAAATTTAGTAACTGAATTGTTCAGTCTTTTTAAACCTGATAATGCACAGAAGGCGTTTAAAAAATCACTTACAAAGATATAGTGTCTTTTTCCCTGTTCGATAGAATACACATTTCTTTTGATTAGCTCCCAATTTTTTCCCAGGAAAAAAGTACAATTTTTATGGAACTCTAGTTTCTGACCCCATATATTCACCCAGCAGATCAAGCCGAACTTTCAGTGCATAAGGATTGTAAAAACATTTGCTACTTTGCAATTTGCAAAGTCAGCTAAGAGCTCAGGAATTTCAAATGCTTTTCCATAAGCCAAAGTGCTCTATAGCCTTAATACAACTTTTCAAAAACCTTTTCTTCAGAAGCAGGTCAGCTCTTCTAAAGCTACTTTTAAAATAGCTGATCTTTATAATAAGCAGCATTAAAGAAAAATTTTAAATGTTCAAAAATGGTTTAATTTATCTGTATCTTAAGGCGGCTTCTCGGCACACCTATCAGTAAACTGAAATGACATCTTCGGTTAGTATTCAGCTGAGAAAACAGTCATTTTAGGTCAGTGAACCATTTTCCTGGTTATAATTTTCTTTTGGGGAAAAAACCCTGTTGAAAATGAATTTTCTTATTAGCTTTCCAGTGCATCCAGAACTTTCATAATCTGTTGCTTTATGGCTTTGGTAGCATCACCAGCATTTGGAATCAGGTACCTTAAGAAACAAAAAAATAAAGACCATTTATTAACATAGTACTGCCAGTTCAGACTCCACCAGTGTGTATGTAAAGCTGGGGGGGGGGGTGTCCCAGGGTGCATCACTGAAACTCGGTTGTTATTCTTGAGTCATAAAGCTCAACACTTTGGCGGAACAATTTGCAGTGCAATCTTGAGCAAAGTTATTCCTTTCTAGGTCCACTAAAGTCAACTTGACCCTTTGCTGGTCCTCCCCCACAATTCCATCAATACATTAAACAGCACCAGTTTTAATACAGATCCCTGGGCACAGCTAACTTCACTTCGCTGTGAAAATTGTCCATTTATTCTTACCTCCTGCTTCCTGATATTTAAATAGATACAGAAAACCTATTCTGTTATCCTGAAACTGCCAGGTTTATTCAAGAACCTTTGGTGAGGAACTTTATCATAAAGTTTTTCTATAAGTTCAATATATAATGTCTACCAATTCACCATTATTGACATGCTTATTAGCATCCTTGAAGAAGTTTGGTAGGACATGACTTTGCTTTGCAGGAACTATGATTTCCCCCCAGTAGAATGTATTCTGTCTTTAATAACCATTTCCACCTATTTACCCAGGACAGGCATTATAATTTCCTGGCTCTCCTCCCCTCTTCTCAGACCCCCTTTTAAAAATTAGCAATATGTTTGCCACTTTCCAGTACTCTGTGGGAAAGGCTGCTTTTGGTTACAAGTTTCATATTTTTGTTGACCTCAACCCTTTCACATTTCTCCAAGAACCCTGAAGAGTGTGCCCTCTGGACCCAGTGATTTGTTAGCTTTGAACTTCTCAATTAATCCCAGAATGTTACTTATGAACTTATACTTGATTCAACTCTTCAGATACTCTCTCTGAAGAGAGCAATTCCAGTGCATGTAGATGTCCAGCCTCTTCTGTGGGAACAACCAGTGCAACAAATTCAGTCCCTCGCTTCCTCCTTTAGCTATTCTTTCAACACCTTTGTTGTTTTAGTAGCCAACCACCACCCTGGATAGTTTTCTGCTTCTGAAAGGGAACTTCATAAAGCTCCAGCATATATACACATCGCAGATCAGGTTTCTGCATCATAATCATCTCTAACTTGATTAGCGCTACTCCAGAGCATAAAGACCATGTCCTAAATACTGCAGAAATGTGTAGAAACATTTTAAGTCAGAGAAGGCAAAATGAAGCTTGTCAGAAGATTAAATGTGGCATGATAGGCTGCTTGTGCCTCATTGCTTGTTACAAGTCCCCGAACACAATGGCTGAACCTAGAGCACCTGGCACTGCAAATGACTGGAGACAGTAGAGTGTAGATGAACTCCAATTTAATAATAAAAAGGACAGAGTCTTACCTCTCAACTGCTAAGATCTCTATGCCTGTAGTGGTGCTGTTTCCATATTTAAAGGTAATCAATTCAGGATGTTTCTTCTTGGATGTGATCTTAACAACAGAGTTTAATGCCTGTCGAGACTGTATGTAAGCCAATCCCTTTCGAGATGGAATCTCCCGCAAACAGTACATGTGTGTTGCGGTTACTAGAAGATGACTCAAGAAAAGAAAAACAGATGCTAATCAGAAAAAGAGCCACTACTATTTGTCAGAACAAACATAAATGGGGAAAAACAGAAAATACGATAGTATTAACTGTGCTTTAAAATACTCTTCTAATCACTTTTACACACTCCTTTCAGAAATTAGATGCTATGTCTGTGACAGAATATTGCCACTTCACCTTTTCATCCAAGATTACTTACGCTGATTCTAACACAGATTCAAATCCGAAGGGTCTCCCGAAAAGGTGTCCCTAAACCGGTATCACTACTGTGATGTTACTTTCTTCAGTCATACAGCAGTGACAATCTGCACTGCACCTAATCATTCAGCATGTTAAATACAGAATAGGGCCCAGTCACTACGCTCTTGGCAAGCTTCTACTTTGAGAGTTAACACTGTTCAATGCTTAAAGCAGGGGTCCCCAAACTTTTGCGCCTGTGAGTACATTTGTAATTCTGGTACAGCATGAAGAGTGAAGCCACAAAATGGCTGCCAGAAAACGACACCACAGAAAGCAGAGCCAGCCCTGCACTGCACCTAATCATTCAGCATGTTAAATACAGAATAGGGCCCAGTCACTACGCTCTTGGCAAGCTTCTACTTTGAGAGTTAACACTGTTCAATGCTTAAAGCAGGGGTCCCCATCCTTTTGAGCCTGTGAGCACATTTGTAATTCTGGTACAACATGAAGAGTGCAGCCACAAAATGGCTGCCAGAAAAAGCCACCACAGAAAGCAGAGCCAGCCACAAAATGGCCACTGCACCTTACCTTCAGTCACACTGTGGAGATTATTATGCTGTGGTGGCAGTTGGTGCCAAAGCGACATTTTAAAAATCTGCACGGCCAATTAAATCGCCAATGGCCAACCAGAAGCCTTGCTGGGCAAAAGCCCAAACTGGCTTTGCCGACTTTCTAAAACACTTGGCAGGCACCAGGAAAGGTATTGGCAGGAGTCATGGCACTCACGGGTACCATACTGGGGACCCTAGGTTAGAGTTTCTGGCTAGGATCTAGGAGACCCAGTTTTGAATTGTCACTCTGCCAGGGACACTTGCTGGGTGACCTTGCCTCACAGGGTTACTGTGAGTATAAAATAAAGGAGAATTATATAAGCTGCTTTGGGTCCCCACTGGGGAGAACAGCAGGGTATATCTAAATAAAAATACATAAATAGCTTTTCTTGGGCATCAAACAGTGAGGCCAATTGTTGCCCCACTGCTAAACATTTATTCTAAAGCAAGTTCCACAAAGACTTACTTCCTGGACCGTAGCCAGTGTGTTGAACCCATTTACAATCAGGAAAGTTCCACCAAGGACACAACATAAAAAAATCCCCTTGTAGTGGGAAAAAACAGATCCCCGAAGCCCTACGATGTTTGTCACCTAAAAAGCAACCACTGCCTTTGCTAAATCATCCACTTTATGTGTTCTTGTATTCATGAACACATGAAGCTGCCTTATACTGAATCAGACCCTTGGTCCATCAAAGTCAGTATTGTCTACTCTGTACTATCTCCTCAGCCTGGCAGCAGTTCTCCTGGGTCTCAGGCAGAGGCCATTTACATTACCTACTGCCAGATCCTTTCACCTGGAGATGCTGGGGATTCAACCTGGGAAATTCTGCCTGCCAGTCAGAGGTGCTACCACTGAGCCACAGCCCCTCCCCAAATTATATTAGTGCATCAATACCTAGGAAACATGTACCCGTTTTCTTTCACCTCATTGCAAGGGAAATGATGCTTTATATCTGGTTTATTTATCCAAGTCTGAATGTTGACAATCTCTTTTCGATCATCGTCTGACATCGAGGAGCTATCAATTTCATCTGTGGGGGAAAAGGGATCAGTGTTACATGGGCACAACAACACATAAGAGCTTTTACAGTGCTGCTACATTTGGCAAATCATTTTCATATTGGATTGGATCCAACCTGGTGATTTCCTCCTGCTAAACTGCATCCTATGATTTCCTTCTCCCAGAGGAACACTGAACTGGAGAAATTGAATCCAACCTATTCTTAATTAAAATTTAAAATGAGATGTACTATGTATTGCAAAGTTCTGAAACTATCATGTATTTGAATCCTCACACCACCCTGGGTTCTTTGCTTGTGGTCTCAAAATGGTTTGTGTCTTGAAACAGAGGTAGGGCAACTTCCAGTAAGCATGCCAAGCAATAGCATGCCAGACCATTTTGCTCAACACGCAGGATTGGCTCTCCACCCAAGGCAAGCTCCTGAATTCACTCAGAACTATCCCTGGGACTCAGTTTGCCCCTAGTGTGTCTAGCCAGCCAAGTGCAACCCTTGTTTGCCTCTTTTGTTGCTTGCCAGCACACCAACATCTTCAGAGGTAGCTGTTAATGGGATTTTGTTTAGTACCTGGGCCAACAAGAGTTGCTTCCCCTTGCTTTGAAGGGACAGTAGCTCTAACAGAAATACAGCATGTATGTTAAGGGCTTAGCATGCAGACCCCGTCTGTCCATTTATATTGCTTGACTGTCCTGGGTAAACAACATCAAAGAAGGTGCACAGGAAATCCTTCCTCCTCATATCAAGAGAAGGAATTCCATTATGTTTGTTGTGACCATAAAGACAACACAGTCCCAAACCAAAAAGCTTACAGTGGCAGACGTTCCTTAACTCAGGCTTCAGCATTATTCACACAACAGGGTTTTTAGTTCAAACTAAAGAGTACCAGTTACTATTACACAGTATTGATCTGGCAGCAACTGATAAGAGATGGTGGTGCTCCCCAAATAAGGCATTTCTCCCTTCAGTTTTTCCATCCTGCCTTCCTGTCCTAAATAATCTTGCATTCTAATCAATACAATACAGCTGAATCCTAAAAGCCACTCTAAATATAGCAACTGGGAGACTAGTCAGCTGCCATGCCTCCGTGACTGGAGATCACAAGGCTGGTTTGTGAACAGACTGTTCTTAGCTGCCTCACCAATTCAATATAGGACTTGGCAGTGTTGACAGACCCCTGAACCTTCACATCTCATTCACAGAAGCCAGTACTAACAATCCTGGATGCCAAAGTGGCTGCTTGGTTATACTCCAGCATGGCAGATATTTTTAAATATTGTTTTGGGGCTCATTAGATGCTTCATCATAAGTATTTCAGTGAAAAGATCAGTACTGGTAGCAAGCAGCCCCCCTATTATAAATCTTCCCTTGCAACTTGCAGATGCAAGAGGGAGCTGGGTGTGCTCAGGGAAGATCAGGCTCACGGTTCACATGGGGCAATGCTGAGACCACACATGCAACTGGTTTCTATGGCATATATGCAGAAACCTCTTAGCAAACGAATGGAGGGAGAAATTATTCTCTGCCAGCGGGAAGTTTCCAAAATCTTGTAGTAACATGACAAGGTCGTTACCCAAGGGCAAGTACAATCCAGTGACCAGCACCTCTACCTTGACTGCTAAATTCCAGTGTAGGTTTCCAGTAGTAGTTAGAACATGTCTTCAGTAAGGTATTTGGTAATTTAGCCAAATACACTTTGAGACATGGAACATGCTTAAAGAAACTAGATTTAAGACAGAAGTGTTTCCTACTATACCAGTATCATATTCTTCTTCGTCACCAATGCTGAAAACAGGTTTCACGCCTCGGTAAGGTTTTCCCAGTCTGTCACTGCTGCTGACATGCCTGTGGCAGGTCAAGGGCACAAAGAGAGAAAATATTTGCCATGTTAAATATTATACCAGCATAAAAATTCTCCAAACAGCAGCATGCAGTAGCGACCAGAGAGCCTGTGTGCACTGCCAAAGAATTTCAGATGCAGAAAGCAGAGAGTGGCCTGAAAAAGCCTCACCAAATTAGAGAAAGCAGACAAGGTTATCAACAGGGCTGGAGGGGATGACATGTGTGGAGCGTACGTTGAGCAGGTGCAGCTGTTCTCTCAAGAAGTCTGGTGAGAAAATACAGCCTTCTATAACAAGCTGAAAGTCAAAAGCATCTTAAAGGCTCTCCCAAAACATCAAGGTATGAGTTCACACAGCACAGCTTTGGTAGGCGAACAAGTTAAGGAGTTTGTTTTTAGTTTGACATAAGTATCATCTCTGGAGAGAGACCTTTTGGTCAGATATCACAGCAGCCTTCCCAGCTACAGCATGAAAGATAGTATTCCCTTTTTCCATTATTTTCATGGACGCTGGCGTCTTGCCCAGTCATTTTTAACCAAGTTACTAAAAATATAAATTTGCATAAGGAACAAACATAGCATTGAACTAGGCCCCATAAATCATGGCAAAGAACCCATAATAAATTTCAAGCACGCTATGCATGCTCTACATGTCACAGTGCCTAATATGTTTCAATTAAGGCTTCTTCTTTTTTTAAAAAAATGTTTTTGAAACCAGATCTGATTATGCACATATAGACATACTGCTGTTGAACTGGCTATAACAGAATACTTTTAACAACCTATAATGGGGGGGGGGACACTGTTTCTCTATACCTGAAGGCAGGTCTTAAAGCTTTAACTCTGCTGTAACTTAATCAGAATGACAGGACATTAAAGTACTTGGGAAGACAAATTGTTAAAAGCAGAAACAGAATACATGTGCTACCTGATTAAGGCAAGAGGAGGAGTGCTTGTTAGTGACTTAGACAATAAGCATCAGTAACACTGACAATGTTCACATGAAATGGTTGGTGTGTGAGAGAGGTCAACTGCTACATGACTCACTACAAGCCATTACAGAACGTTCACCAGATTTTGTTTTGAATATTTATAAAGAACAGAGTTTAACCACAGTGCATGTTTGCTTACTAATACAATGTTATAACAGTCACCTGTGTATCAGTATGGTTTCTTGTACACTGAATCATTTTAATATGAAATCCTTCAGGAGCTCTGCCTCCCACAATAGAGGCTATCACAGGCCTGATGTGGGGAGTCAGTATGGTGTAGTGCTTACACTGTCAGACTAGGCTCTGGGAGATATGGGTTTCAATCCCCATGCTGCAACAGAAACTTCCTAGATGCCCTTGGACCAGTTACATTCTTTCAGTCTAATCTATGTCAAAGAGGTGTGAGGATAAAATGGAGAAAGGGAGAATGATGTTGTAAGCTGCACTGGGTAGAACAGCAGGGTATAAATTTCTAAGTAAATAAATCAATAAAGTTAGCACTACCATGCTTAGTTAGCTCAGCTCTAATTAAGATCCCAAAAATATAACCAACCCCAGACTGTTTGATGGAGAAGCGAGCCTTAATCAAGATTAACACAAACCATGGTTTGCAGACCTACTTGCTGTGTCCCCTCTTGTAGGCTGGCTGCTGCTGGTGACCATGCATTTTTTGTGAGTGCCCCTACATTGTAGAATGGTCTGCCTGTCAGGTAAGCATACATTTAGTTTTCTAGGAAATAATTCGGCAACGTGCACCTGAGCTTTTTAGAAGGGTCTTTCCACTATTGTTTTGATATAAGTTTTAAAAAGTAGTAATAGTCTAGGGGGGGGGGGGGGGGGGGTGGATGGCCCATGATAGCCCGATTTAATCAGATCTCAGAAGCTAAGCAAGGTTGGCCACGGTTAGCTCTTGGACAGGAGACCACCAAGGAAGTCCAGGATTGCTGCACAGAGACAGGTAATGGAACACCACCTCTGAATGTCTCTTGCCTTGAATACCCTCTGGGATCACCATAAATTGACTGTGACTTGTCAGCACTTTCCAGCACCATGTTGTTTTTAAAATAATCCGTTATTTTAGGATGATATTGTTAGTCCCCTTGAGTGATGTACATATGCAATAAACATATTAAAAGCATGGCTTAGATATTTAATAGTTAACAATGGTTCAGGAAAGTAGATCAGAGTTAAGTATTGTGTCTATACAGCCCAACATGGGTAGTGCATAGAGTTGCCAACCTCCAAGTGGCAAACAGTGATGAAAAACAACTGTGATGTAGTATTATGAAAATATATTTAGACTGCTGTATTGCAGTGAGTAGCGTTTCTTCAGCAAGTAATAAAGATGTACGCATACACACATAACATTAATTTACACGTCAACAATTCTAATCTGTGAATTAACACTCAAACATTCTTCCCACTCCAATGAAACAAATTCTTTCCATGCTCTGAAAGAACTTGTTTCATTGGAGTGGGAAGAATGCTTGAGTGTTAATTCACAGATTAGAATTGTTGACGTGTAAATTAATGTATTAATGTTATTTGCTGAAGAAACACTAGTCTTGCTGAAGAAACACTACTCACTGCAATACAGCAGTCTAAATATATTTTCATAATACTACATCATGGTTGTTTTTCATCATTGTTTGCATCCTTCCCATGATCTCTCTGTTGTTTCTGCAAACCTTCAGGTGGCAGCTAGAAATCTGAGATTACAAGTAATCTCCACGCGACAAATCTGCTTGGAGAAAATGGCCACTTTGGAAGGTGGACTCTATGGCATTATACCCCATTGAGCCCCTCCCCTCCCCAAACTCCACCCTCCTCAGGCTCCACCCCCAAAATCTCCAGGTATTTCCCAACCCAGAGCTGGCAACCCTAGTGGTGCACATGTCTGATTGCTTGGACAATTTTATTCTCAGTGTGTATTCTGGAATCATGCATGATACACGTTTTACACCCATTTGATACATTTCTGGCACAAAAATATATGAAGCCATATAGCTACTGCTTTAAGTGAAAATTAATAAATTTGCAAAAGTGCCAGAAACATGTCTTACACCTCAGAGATTACATAACTGTTAATATAAATAGAACATTTCTTCTGAATGTGATCCTCCAAAACCATTATTTCACATTACTATTTCCTGAATTTTTGCTAACACTGCTAATAGCTCCATGAGAATTTAATAAAATGGTTATGACCATTGCTTAAGCTGGTAATCTTTTAAACTGCTGGTGGGGCAGGACAGAAATGCCTTTAAAAAAGCAAACAGAAGTTATTTGGGGGGGAAACCTATTGCATATTTATCTAATGTGTAAATTGATGGAAAACGGTTGCACTACTGTTTTTTCAATGGCTGGGACAATGGTCCTTGGGGGAAAAAGGGTGGATGTAATGCAACCGTTTTGTTACAAATTCAGGTTGAAATTGTTGTTATGGGTCATTCCCATATGCTGGAACTCAGAGCTGCTGTCAGAAATCTTAATACCTGCTTCAAGATACAGAAATAGGTAGGGCAACTATCAGCTTTATGGAAGAACCTCTCCCCAATTCCCAATGCTATATCCAAAGATCCTTTCCCATGTGCAGATGAACAATACACACAGTTTAATTACTGAAGCATTAATGTACACAGTTTAGTTACACACAGCTCCTGCATGTACTCTGTGCAACTGTGCAAGGGGCTTTTGTTCTTTTGATTGTGGTTTCTAGATGCTGGTGACCATATCTATATTGCTTCAAATTAGAAATTGTACAGGGAAGTCCAGCATTAGTGAGCATCTAGCACTAGAAATGTGGGTCAAGTAACACTTTGTTTTACAAAGAAATATGGATTCCATCTAATGATTCCATTTTACAGGTGGCACAGTTTGCTGAGGAGGAAGGGGCTTCTTATGCTGGCAGAAAGCTCAGCTAGTAGTAGAAGAGAAACCCCAGATACAATCCTGTCATGATGTTTAGAAATGTTTATGACACATCTCTACTGAGTATAAACTTCACATTTAAAGTATATAAGCTGACTAGGATGAAACAGAAGACAGTATTTATCAATAGACAGGATAACTTGTTTACATACACATAAATTTTAGAGCAGCGCTCTCCTTTCCAAATCTGAAGGTTCAAACAGTAGGTAAAAGGTTACAAAACTATCAAAATTGTCCAACAAGGCAAAACCCATTATTTATTCTGGAAATTTGGAGTTAATCACCTCCATGATGAAAACAAGCTTTTTTCATCTTTGGCTTCATGATTTGTTTCAGGATATCACCTCACCCACCTCCCAGTTCCTTTCCAAAATGCATCATCTCTGGAACTGCAGAATCAGGATAGTGGTAGACTGTAACCCTATAAGGGAATATTTTTACTTTACAGAAGGAGCATGGAATCACAGGGGACCAGCTCCTGTAAAATAACAAGGCCAGGCTTGGATCCAGTGGTGTGCTAGCAAAAACATAAACTTACTTAATGCAGTTCTACTTCCACAAGATCTTGTAAAACACTTTTCTTTGCTCCTTATATATTATAGTGCCCAGAAACTGGTTGCACAAGACTTTGCACATGCAGAAACACCAGTGCTGGATCCAATCCGCTGATTCTCATAGGGCTAGGCAGCCATCTAAACAACTTGCTTGGGAAGTATGAGGAGCCCACTGTGTGAAAACTCTTCACTTCTTCCAGTCAATAGATCAACAGATAATATTGATCTACCCCTCCCTGTTGAAGATCAGTGCTAAAGGTCAATGCAATAAAAAGACATCTATTTTTCACATGCATTTTGAATCCCTAAGGCTCTCCTATAGGGGGACATCGAATGGACACAGATTTGATCACCTTCTTTCTCAGATCAAAAGAGAGAGCTTCTTGCCTTGCTGAGATTTATTATGATCAAGTTTGTAAAGTTGTTGAAATCAGTTCCCAGAAGTGGAGCTGAATTTCCATTATCACAACAGAAAGCATCTCAAGTAGAATTCAAATATTTTAACTGAAAAAATTATGGAGAACAACTTGAAAATTTTACCTTCCTTGCACCTTATCTGAAGTTCAAAACCCCCAAACTGCTTGCAGGGCAATCCTAAGCATGCTAAGCATGTATACTCAGAAGTAAGTCCTGATGAACTCCATAGGACTTGCTCCTTAGTGATTGTGCCCAGCACTGCATCCTTAAGTGAGCCTCCTACTAACACAAACGAGATTTAAAAGTATGAAAAAGAAGAAATCAACATGCTCATGAGGTGGGAATGGGGAAAGACGTTTCAGATCAGGCAATGAAGTGGGGAGAAAATGGAAAAATGCAAAATACAAATGAGTAGGCAGTACTGTGTGTACAGCTTCTTCCTCTCTAGTTTCCAAGATGACACTTGAAATGATTAGTAGATTGATGTTACGCAAACCTTAAAAAAAAACAATCTGAGAGATTGTCAGTGTAACCAATGCTTACAAACATTGTGAAGTCATGCTAAAAAAAGGACAAAAAGGTGGCTTCAGCCAGATGGTGCTACACAGTGGCTTACCGCAGCATACTTGCTCTCTCAGGCCAGGATAGATTGAAAGAAATTCTATAGCAAATTGGGGCAGAGGATAGAACAAAATAATTAAAATATATAAGAGAGAATATCTGATTTATTTTCCCCACATTTACAAACGATTGTCCCAAGCTGACTTTCCAATTCCTGGGCAGCAAGCACAAGATAATTTGAAAAAATGCTTTTTAAGAGCCATTTTTAAAAGAAGTGCAATTTCCTACAAAGCTACTTCAGAGATTTCAAGAGGCACAGGCTTGGATCCAGATTAGCATTTCCATGGGTGCAAGCTCTTCTGTCCACAGAACATGATTTTCCTGCCCCACACCCCGCTTCTGGACCCTCTCCAGAACATAATTTCAGGGGATATCTCAGACTGCCATAGGTGAATCACGCTCCATGGAAGAAAGTCCCTGCTACCATGGAAGGGTTAGGCTGGATCCAACAAAGAAGTAGAAGCTTTTCATAGAGACAGTCTCAGATCATGAGGCATTTATTCCAGTGCATATAACAGACTCTCTGAAGAAAAAAGTGCCTATGATTAATACTAGACTTTTTCCTAACGTCTAATCCTTAGCTTTAGTATTTATGCTTGCAAAATGTATCTCAAATAAAGAAACATAGCAGCACATTTATTCAAAATGAAGTCTCTAGGGTTGCCAAGTCGACTTACCTGCAAAGCGGGTGGATTCCTGGCTTCGTTGGGAGTCTCCCTGCCCGCGCGCACCACGGTAACAGCCCCGGAAGTTACGTCATCGCGTCGACCACGTTGGGGGCGGGGCACCGTGACTCGAGGGAAAACCACAGAGTTTTCCCTCGATTCACAGTGTCCCCCCAACAATGTGGCCAGCGTGATGATGTCACCTCCGGGTGACATCATCATGCTGGGGACGCCCTCCGGTAGGGGGTGGAGTTCCCCCTGGGGCCCGATCCACCGCGGGCAGGTAACGGGCCTCCCATGTGGGAATTTACCCACCCCTAGCGGGGGCTTGGCAAGCCTAGAAGTCTCACTGAGATCAACAGGGCTTGTTCTCAAGTAAGTGTACATAGGATTGTAGTCTTTAATAATCAAAATCAATTACACTAAAATGACTCACCTATCTACAGGAGCTGATGTGTTTTCAATAAAACTAATAACTTTTTCTCTCACATTCACAGATTTAGTCTTCAAAGCTACAGTCATCTTGTTTACCAAGGACTTGACACCCTTTCCCTCACTTGAACCATTAGAAGAATCAACCTGGAAAATAAACTTCTTTTATTATTAAGATTAAAACAGTAACTGGAAATTCAATCTGGCATTGTATGGTCATGTTTACCTACGTGACATAACCTAGGCCTAAGGAAATTGTTTTTCTGTAGAAAACCTATTGTGGTCACGATATTTTTATTTCACTTCTTAGCCGATTATCAAGAAAGTCAAAACCAGGTGACATTCCTTCAGTTTTATGTAACAGGGACTGGTGCAATGGCGCCATGCAATAATGGTTTATTAAATAGAAGGAAGGAGGAAAAGGCAAGAGGAACCTCAAGCAATGTTTATATATAGCGTTATGTGAAAATCCCCAGAAACCAGTTTCTTGAGAGGCACATGGTACAGGAGGTGACTCCAGTGGAGAAACTGCATATCTCTATTGTCAAGAGGTAGGAGTATGTGAAATAATCCTTTCAACAGTCACGGCGTTTTATGGAAATGTACACTCACCTCAGCTAAGGAGTTAATACTACTTTTTGAGCCTGAAGTGCTAGCAATCCAGTGGCCATATCCATTCTCAGGTCCTTCCACATTAATATCAGCTAAGTGTTGTTGCAATGCTATGAGAAAGGGCATTAAAATGTTTTGTGTCAGAACAGCATTGGTGCTTCTGCATTACCCTTATAATAAGATATCCACTAATGCAGGACTTGTTCTCATGGAAACAACCATACCCCCAAACAACCACCGGGAACAGGAAGATGGCTAATACTTTCTATATGGTATCCATCTATTTTTTCCTTGGCAATATATAAAGCTAAACATAACTCCAGATTGAAAGGCCTTTAGAAGTTCATTATATTCAGACAAACAGATTGAAAGGCCTTTAGAAGTTCATTAACTTCTAATCTAACAATGCTATAGTAATTCATAACTTTTAAATAGTAATAGTTCAATGCTTGCTCAAGGTGGGGAGGAACACTGGACAGTACAGTGAGGGTGTGGGAATTTCACCCCTGGCTAGTAACTCCTGCATATCAAGAGAGGGGCCACAGCTAAGATCTGACCAGCTGGCAAGGATGAGACCTGGCCTGTCTCCCAGTATATACTGGCAGCATGGGGGCTGAGGCCCCTGGAGGGCTCTCCTGGCCTGGTGCCCTGCAGCCGAGGAGCAGGGGAAGAGTCAGCTCAGAAAGTGACGGCTCCTGGCCTCTTGTGAGGGAGGAGTCTCTTGCCAGGGGGTGAGGATTACAAGAGAGCATGTGCTGCCTATGAGGCTATATTTAAAGCCAGGTGGCAGCATCATTCTCTTGCTCCTGGGGCAAGAGAAGAATGACAGGGGCTACCTTTCCTCTTGTATGTAAGTCTTGGGGAAAGTGGGGATCTATCTGAAGGACTGGAACTGCCTGAATGGAAGAAGTCAGCAGACTCTCCCACTCATAATTGGTTCAGATTTCCCTAGAATGGGTTGTTGTGACCCCACCAGCATTGCTAAAGGGGAAGAAAGGCTGCACATTTCTTTCTTTTTTAAAAATATTTTTTAATTATTTTATTTTGTCGAAACAAGTAGTAACAATCTATTGCCAATAACAAAGATACATCAACATAAAGATGCGTCTCAATAAAACTTGAAAAACAATGTCAAAAGTATTGTAAAACTTAACATTTCAACATAAAGATCCTCTATTCGTCGTAAGGTTATTGTTCTGATGATTTAGAGAAGTAAGGGTTACATATACTGTCTTTTCCCAACAGAGATTTTCATAGTAATGTTTTACAACGTTAACCATTAATGATATTGCAAATTTGCAGGTAGTATATCATGTATTGTGAGATATGAAAATATTGGAAACCATGTTGATTCGAATTTGGAATTGGATATCTGGGTTGTTTGTGCTCTATGTATTTTATCTGTGATTTTTGCCATCACAAACTGTTCCCAAATTTTTTCATGCCAGGCGGATAATGGCAGCAGGGATTTCCAACGCGAGGCTATTGTCAGGCAAGCTGTTGCTAGGAGTAGAGAGATTATTTCCTTATTTCTATTGTCTATGATGGTATCCCAGTGGTTCAATAACAGAATCTCAGGTTTTAAATTAAGATTATGCAAGGTTATATTGTTGATCTGTTGCCGAACCTCATCCCAAAATTTGCCGAGTCTTGGACACTCCCACCAACAATGTAGATAAGTGCCGACCTGCCCACAGCCTCTCCAACACTGCAGGTTGTTATTTGAGTCTATTTTCTGTAATTGATATGGGGTTATGTACCATCTAGAGTAGAGTTTGAAAAATTGTAGTTGAATATTGAATATGTTAGAGCTATTGGCCGGTGAAGACCATACAGTGTCCCAGTCTGCATCATTCCATTGTACCCTCAGGTCTTCTTCCCGGCAGTGTTGATATTTGAGTTTTATATGGCTCAATGGCTTTTATATGGCATGATGATCGTATTATATAATTTAGACAAAATGCCTTTCGGAGAGTTGGGGTAGAGTTTAATAATTTTTTCCAGTTTTGTTAGCTCTCTTTGAAATGTACCCAGTTCTGTGAGGTGGTCAATGAGGTTTTTTAACTACAAATATTGAAACCATGGAATCTGTAAGGCTGCACATTTTTTACTTGTGCTAGAGATTAATTGGCTCAAGAAACTGGGTGCAAAACATATCCTTGAAACAGAACAGAGGGAATGGAGAAGCCATCCAAAACTGCTGTTGGGGCAGGGGCAGAGAAGATATATAGGAGAGGGGGGAAACTTTTAAAAAGGGGTCAGAGATATACAGGGTTCAGTGTATACAGATTATGTCACAACATACAGAGAGACTGGGGAAACAAACAAAGAATCTTTAAAGTCTCCATCATTCAGCAATGACATATTGCTACTATAGCCAAGGTACCAAGAATAAGCATTACAGTCATGCAATCTCTGCACAAACAAACATTTAAAAAAGGTAATTGCATAGTAACCATTCAGTTACCACATTCTAAGAAATACCTAGGACAAAATGCATTTTAAAATATTTTGAATGTGAAAAAGTAATGTGATGCAAATCTCACCCATAAATCCTCCTTTAGCAATGCTTACATATTCTTTATTTTTCTGCAACAAGAAGATGGGGGGAAATTATGGTTAATCCTAACATTTTGGTGTTAGAAGCAAGCCTATTTCAAAAAAAGATGAAACATATATGGCCCCAGCACAATTATATTTTTTGTACCTGATCTTCCATAAAAAATAATTATACTTAAACTACTTAACATGAGACCCTAGAGCAGTATTCAGAATATGCTGTTGTACATATGGTGAGCCTTTTTCAAATTACAGTTGAGAATGGTTTATTTTCATATATTATTTTTCTACAAATCTGAAAGCTGTTAATGACACCTTTTCTTCAACAATGTAAATTACATTGTAGGATGAAACCAAACTATAGAAGTGATTCAATATGTATCTTTGTGAAATGCTCGAACTACTCATAAAATTCATCACTCATCAGTTTCTGTAAAATGTTAGTATTTGACTTTAAAATTGGATGTAGAAAGTCAGCCACCATTCTAAGCAGCAGAACAAAGTTTGAGTCCAGTGGCACCTTTAAGACCAACAAAATTTAATTCAGCGTATAAACTTTCGTGTGCACACAAAAGCTTATACCTTGAATTAAACTCTGTTGGTCTTAAAGGTGCCATTGGACTCAAACTTTGTTCTGCCGCTTCAGACCAGCACGGCTACACACCCCCACCTGAATCTACCATTCCAAGCAGTAATAGATAAGCAAGTTCTTTAGTTTAAAGAACTTACCAAGATTAAAACAGAACATCATTTAGTTTAAAGAACTTACCAAGATTAAAGCAGAAGAAAAACCAGAGGAAAATCCTATATTTCAGTCCCCTACATATTGATTTGGAAATCGGCCTTACCAATTTCAAGCGATACCAACAAACGTCAATGAGTTTCAATTCCAGAAACAAAAATTACATGTTTGCACTCATGCATAAATTTCCTAAATAAACGAATAGGTTTTTGATCAGTCATATAGCCACAAAACCTTCAAGAACTTTTTGGACAAGAGTATTCACAATTAAGCCAAACGTGTAGGGTGGGAATGGATGCACAGCCCAGTATATTTAGAAATTTCTATGAAAACTAATTGGGAAGGTTTTTTGCATCCCAAACTTTCAAGTATACTTAGAATGAGAACTTTAGTGACTACACATTGTGGGGCAAACTGTGCAATCCAAAGAACGCTTTCGTGGAAGTAAGCACCACTGAGTAGGATCCCAAACGGCTATGCTCAGGATTGCTCCAAAAGTTAGGAAATATGCTTAAATGCAGTGTTCTAATGTTTTAGATGTACCTGCAAGAAGTGTGCTAGCACCATGTTCATATACATATCCTCTTCTTCCCGGCCACTTCCCATGAAACAAAGATGCTCTCCACCAGCTATTGAGCCAGATTCAATAGACTGTTTTTGTGCTTCTAACAGAGATTTCACAGACTGGGCAAATTCGGATGGGTTCTGGAGCATCTATGGAACGATTTGAAGAGCAGACAACTAAGAGCTAGGTCAGCGTGAACGGTATGAGATTAATAATCACTTGCAGTCAAACTGAGATGCTTAAAACATTAAACCAAATGCAAGACAGCTTCTGCCTAACAGACATAGCAATCAAGTTTAAAGAATGTTTTACAATCATTTCATATATTAAGCTTTATCCATTACAGGTCATAGCAAAGCTCACTTCTGAAGAAAGGTAGTATGAACTAAAAGCCACAACCCAAGTATTCTTAATACTTTATTCAGATAATCCTTGCATTCCACTTTTTTCTAAACACTAAAGAAATGGAAAAAACCCAAGCATATTATCCCACCAAACAATATGCTTACCAAGTCTGAATCTAAATGAAAGGCAGTTGATAAATGTCCAGCATTATACTGCTCTGCAGGGCGACAGTCCACCACAAAGAACCTTACTCCATCCTGGAATTAGAGTCATATACTTTTGTTAAGTTTAAAAAATTTAAATTTTGGAACTATTGCTATGAAATTCACCATTACAGCCAACTTGTTGCCTAGATCCTTAGAAGCTCTCAATTGATTAAGCAATTTTGTTCAGTTATCCACATTTTGGGAAAAACCAGTTTTTCAAACTTACTAACCCCTTGCTGCTGATTTGCTTGAAGAATCTCTGATACAGAAACTGCTAGACACAGAGCTTGGCTCAAGTCTGAATCATCGTCTTTGAGACCCAACAAGCTGCTGCCAAAAATACTGTGGTTGTCCTGTTTTGATAAGAGAAAACAGTAATTATGACCATTACGGAGGCTCCAAACTAAGATGGAAACTGTGCCCTATTTGAGATCTCCTATAAGGCTGTGGTGGCTTAAGTGGTTAAGACGCTGAACTGCAGACTGGTAGGTCGGTAGTTCAGCAAGTTCGAGACCCGAGTGCCGCATGACAGAGTGAGCTCCCATCTCTGGTTCCAGCTCCTGCCAACCTAGCAGTTCAAAAGCAAGAAATTGCAAGTAGATAAATAGGTACTGCTTCAGTGGGAAGGTAACAGCGTTCCGTGTGCCTTGGCATTTAGTCAAGCCGGCCACGTGACCACGGAAACGTCTTCAGACAACACTGGCTCTTCGGCTTGGAAACGGAGATGAGCACCGCAACCCTAGAGTTGGATTTGACTGGCTTTCGAGCAAGGGAAACCTTTACCTTTACCTATAAGGCTAATATGCACTTGTGTGAACCACAGGAAATCCAAATTTTAAAAGTCAGCTCATAAGAGCAATTTCACTCTTATAATGTGAACAGTGAGTAAACTCAACTCCTGTAGAATTGGGTGTAATTACTGTCATATATAGGTTCTCGTCTACTCCATCAAAATGAACACCAAGTTCATGAACCATCTCCAAAGTGGCCTGCAGACTGTATTATTTTAAATAACAATTCCTGTATCTACAGACAAATAAATGTAACAGATCCAATCCACTGCCAGCACAGGTACCAAAGCCCTACCATGCCCCATATAAACCTGGTTAGTCGGTATGGTAAATGTTACCATCAGTTCCCCAGTGCTCACTAGGAGATCTGGCAACTGTTCCCACAGTAGGGCTATTCCAGGTCTGCAAAAGATAACTTCTCCAGTTACTGCATGAAACGGTAGCACAGAATTCGCATTAGCTTTACAGTACAATCCTAAACAGAGTTACATGCTTCTAAGTCCATTGACTTGGATTTAGAAGAGCCATGACTCTTATTAGGATTGCACTGCTAAACAACTTAATGTAGCACCTGGGCTACTTGAACACATCCTGTTCATAGCAGCTTTCATATTTTAAAAAGTAAAGTGGAAAAAACATCTGCTTGATTCTCCGGACTCATGAAATTTCACGGGATTTCATAGGTCTGTCACGAGACAAGACTAAGATACTACCAATCCAAGCATTAGATGTATCTAAATATACAGACTGGGACATAATTTTTATTATCTGTTTCATCCGAGAATAGATTAATTCAGACAATGCCGACTATAACAATAAAATTACAGAAATAAAATCCTAATCACAATCTGTTTGCTTTCATATGTATACAGCTTTCGGTCATTAGACCCCACCTGCCCTGGCTTATATCAATATTACAGTACTGCCAAAAAGGATACCAAAATTACAAAAATACAGAATAAAATTTATGCATATTCCTGGAAGCTTGAAATTTAAGCTCCTATGTCTTCCAGAGGAATATTACAAGTACAAAACTGTATTTTTCAACTGTATTTTTCTCTTGCTTTGTGGAAGTGGATGCAGCACACTGGAAATTAAAATGTAATTCTGGAACAATGCAAACTATTACATAACCTACAAATCAATGGCTTTTCAAAATCATTGGAATCTTGGCACAGGCTGCTCCAGGATGTGTTCCAAATTGCGAGAGGCACCAGTAGCAGTTGAAAAATGCCACACAGGCACAGTATCAAAAAGAAAAAGCTGCATCTCCAGAAAGGCAAGGAGTTAATTCAGTATACTGTGCCAAGGTCAAACTTGGCATAATTGACTCAGCAGCAGAAACTCATGCTGAAACTGCCTCTACAAGTGCTGTATTATATTGTGGTAGTAAAGAAGCTCTCAAGTATAGTTTCATTATTACCTCAGTGATGCAGCGAATTAACCGTAAAATTAATATGGCAATACATATTTGTGAAAGTTCAGATTTCTGAAATGATTTATTTATGGGATTTTTAGACCAATTTTCTGCTACCAATTGCAAAACTTTGCACAGAACACTCCTGTAAAAACCTCTTACAATTATACATTAAAAACATATAAAAATGTGACTGAGCCAAAACAAACAACAAAACACTTTTCCAAGCCAAGTCAGCTGGTGTGTGTGTTGGGGGTGGAGAACACATCTGAAATTAAAGTTGTTTTCTTTCCACCTCTCCCTTCCCCCTCCCTCCCCATGTATTTGCTTTCCTTCAACCTCTCTCTTTCCCCCTCTTCCCTCCCCATCTAATTGCTTTATTTCCACCTTTCTCTCTCTTTCTCCTGCTCTTCCTTTCTTTTTCTCTTTCTCTCTCCCTTCCTTCCTCCCCCTCCCCATCTACTTACTTTCTTTGTTTCTCTCTCTCTTTCATTCTTTCCACCACTCTCTGTCTTAGACAAATAAATATCAATGGACAAATAAATATCATTATCGATATCTGTTTTTACCTCATTTGTTTTTATTTTTGGCAGTCTCATTTAATGTTAATAAAAAGCAAATTTGCATATTTTCCAATAAAAACATGTGTGTGATATTTGTTCACGGCTTGTGGATCTCAAACATCTGACGTTTAGTCTATGTGGCTCTTACATGAAGCAAGTTTGACCACCCCTGGTCTAGATGCTTTAGGTGCTCTTGGATGAAGTCACGTCCCCCAGGAGAGGTCTATCGACCACTTCTATCAAGGTGAACATTTGGCAACACTCACAGAATGATGCATTAGCCACCAAACTGAACAGGCAAGACAAATTTTCTTGAAAGAGTCAAGTGGGAAATGCTCAGCCCAGATTTTCCCATGAACCTTGCTTATGTCCTCAGGTGTATGCAAGCAACTACCACTGACAATGACAGGGACCTTGGATACAGAATGAGAACTATCAACAATATTTCTAGTCTGTGCAAGCAATCATAATTGCAACATGTCCAACAAATATGTCACACCAAACTACTGAAGACTTCATGGGTTTATTTATTTGTGTGTGTGTTGTGCTGTCAAGTCACTTCTGACTTATGATGACCCTATGAATTAATGTCCTCCAAAATGCCCTGTCGTTAACAGCCTTGCTCAGGTCTTGCAAACTGAGGGCGCTCGTGGCTTCCTTTACAGAGTCAAGCCATCTCCTGTTGGGTCTTCCTCTCTTCCTGCTGCCTTCCACTTGTCCTAGCATTATTGTCTTTTCCAGGGACTCTTATCTTCTCGTAATGTGACCAAAGTACGGTAGCCTCAGCCTAGTCATTTTAGCTTCTAGGGAGAGTTTAGGCTTGCTCTGATCTAGAACCCACTTATTTATTTAGAGTATTTATATACTCCACCTTTTTCCTGACAAAGGATCCAGGGTGGGTAACAATAAATACAAAAATAATCTAATAAATTAACTAAAAAAGATAGTGAAAACAATCCAACCAGAGCCTGTTCAAGCTGCCCCATACCCTGCTTTAAACAGTTCTGTCTTGCACCGTCACCAAAAGAGTAGATGTTTGCCTCACTCCCACTGAGAGGCTGTTCCCTAATAGTGGGGCAACAACATAAAAAGTCCAAGCATAACAGTTCTTGTTATGTATGCAAGAGACTGAATTAACCTCTCAACTGCCAGTAAGAGTTGGATCACCCACATGTCCAAAACAAAGTCTCAAATGGCAAAAATGATCCATATGATGTGCAGGGCCTACAACATACTATTAAGGCAACCATGATCTCTCTAAGTATTCTTATCAATTTATTAAATTGATTTATTAATTAAAACATTTATATTCCTCATTTTGGTTCAAGGTGGATACTTGGTTCAAGTTTGTATACTGAGCAAACTTGTATGACTTTTGTGGAGAGCAGAACTCATTCTTTGCATGCACACAAGGATGAAGCTGAGAGGAAAGAGTATGCTGACCCAGCCTTCCTTCTTGGGCTGCCAGACCACCGGTCCAACCAGGGTATCCCCCAATCTTTGCGTTCCTTCAAGTTGGTGCCAGCTTCGGAGGTTAGGAGTTTGGGAGTGCTCCTGGACTCCACCTTATCGATGGAGGCCCAGGTAGCAGCCACTGGTAGCAGGTAGCCACTGCCAAAGCGGCCTTTAACCATCTTCGGCTGGTGCGGCAGTTGGTTCCCTTTCTCAGCCGTGAAGACCTAGCCACAGTGGTCCATGCGACGGTCACCTCAAGGCTAGACTACTGCAACGCTCTCTACATGGGGCTGCCTTTGTCGCTGATTCGGAGGCTGCAGCTAGTGCAGAATGCGGCGGCCAGGCTGGTTGCTGGTGTCTCGAAATGGGACCACATCCAGCCTGTGCTCAAAGCGCTGCACTGGCTGCCTATAGCATACCGGATTCGCTTCAAAGTGCTGGTCGTTACCTTTAAAGCCCTACATGGCCTGGGTCCAGCATACCTGAGGGACCGCCTTGCCCCACATAGATCCCAAAGAGCACTTCGGTCGGGGTCGCTACATCGTTTGGCGATCCCGGGCCCGAAAGAGGCCAGGCTTGTTGCCACTAAGGCTAGGTCCTTTTCGGTGGCGGCTCCTATCTGGTGGAATGAGCTCCCGGAGGAGATCAGGGCCCTGCGGGACTTGTTGCAGTTCCGCAGGGCCTGCAAGACAGAGCTCTTCCGCCAGGCTTTTGAATAGGAGCCGCCGCTGTTACCACCACCACCAATGAGGACCGTTTACAGCACCGCCGGAGGTTGAGTGGCAATGAACATCAGGGGGCCACAGCAACCTCCCCTGGAATGGAAAGGGTATGTGCAATGGAGAGAGGGTTTAGTCACGCGGGATCCTTGGGCGTGGCCCATGTGTAAATTGTTTTAAACTGTTTTATTGTATTTTATTGCACTTTGTGCTTTATGGTTGTAAGCCGCCCTGAGCCCGCAATGCGGGGAGGGCGGGGTATAAATGAAATAAAATAAATAAATAAATAAAATAATTGGGGCTCCAATCCACTGTCAGCCAGCTGGCTGGTGGGAAAGCCCCACCCCCGAAGAGGCCCATCACGTGTCAACATGGTCATCGCGATGACGTCACATGGAATTGATGGCATCATGCCGTGTCAAGTGTCGACATTCTAGCATTTAGGCCAAAAACTCCATGGTAACCAAAGAGTTTCAGCCAAAATGCTAGTGCATCAATGTGCGACATCATTGCTATTAGGACATCACTTCCATGTAACATCACTGCGATGGCCACATCATGCACTGTGACGTCACCCCACCTCCCCATACTCCTGGATGGCTCCCTCACATCCCCTGCTGCCAGGACAATCGGACTTGGCAACCCTACTTCTTTCACCCTGCCTCACTTCCCAGTCTGCCTTAGTAGCATCCCTGGCAAATAAGAGTTATGGGCAAGGAGGAAGATGGGAAATGCAACACATTTCCTTCCTCTTCACCCCTATCCAATTTATCAGGTATCTAGATTTCACGTGTTTAGCCACAATCCGTACTTCCAAGCCAGCAAGTAGCACAAGCAGTACCATGTGCAGGGCTTACTCCTGTTCCTGGAATGTCACTCCCAATGGGAATAGCAAGAGGAAAGTTGCTACGATTTGCCACAACACATTATTGTTTCTGGATCCTGTCCTCACATTACTGTTTCTGGATCCTACTGTGATGCATTATCCTTCACAAATAAAATTTGGCCCAAATAAAAATATTATCTGGCTGTTCCCCTCAGGGAACATTGGAAAAGTGACCTAACCACCTACCAACCAAAAATCACCCTAATTTTAGATACTGAATGGCATGCGAAATGAATTGGCTTCAGATGGGAGATTTCCGTGTTATGCTCAGTGAAAAGTGGCAAATAAGAAGAAATGGTAAAAGGCCCCTGAAAGCCCTTAATGGACTGGGACCAGTGTTCCCTCTAAGCTGCGTTAGTGTGAGCTAGCTCACAGGTTTTTAGCCTCCGGCTCACACTTTTTTTCTTAGCTCAGAAAGGATGGCTCCAGAGCAAACTAATTTATGCAGTAGCCAAATCGCTCACTCACAACTTTAATGCCAATAGCTTACAAAGTAGAATTTTTACTCACAAGACTCCACAGCTTAGAGGGAGCATTGTCTGGGATCCTCATGCCTATGGGACTACCTCTCCCGTTATAACCCCCCACACTCCCTTCGGTCGTCTAGGAGTCTCTTGCAGGTGCCTGGCCACCAGGGCAAGGGCCTTCTCAGTTGTAGCTCCTACTCTAAAGAATGCACTCTTGGATGACACCAGTGCCCTGCTAGACTTGTTTAGTTTCTGCAGGGCATGCAAAACTCAATTATTTAGGTTGGCCTTTGGAGGGAAACCACGTGTTTGGGCTGTTTTAGTAGTGGTATGGTGATAGCCACATATTTTAATATTGTAGTGTTTTAATATTTTAATGTTAATATTTTACAATTGTTATTTGTTTTGTATTTTTTTTACCTTATTGGTTTTACTGTTGTAAGTCGCCACAAGACCCTAAAATTTTTATTGTATTTAAGAAAGAAGTAAGCCAAAGAATATTATTCCAGTAGGTTACAAGAGGAGATAAAAGGGTAGATTTTAAAACATCAACATAACATCCTACTCATCGATTAACACAACCTCTGTGCACTGGAATTTTCTCATGTAAGCTTGAGCACCTCGGTTTATACTTAGAAGAAGAGAAGAAGAAGAGATTGGATTTATACCCCGCCCTTCACTACCCAAAGGTGTCTCAGAGCGGCTTACAAATTCCTTCCCCTTCCCCTTCCCACAACAGACACCCTGTGAGGTAGGCGGGGCTGAGAGAACTGACAGAAACTGCTCTTTTTCAAGAACAGCTGTGCCAGAGTTATGGCTTGCCCAAGGTCATCCAGCCAGGTGCAAGTGGAGGAGTGGGAAATCAAACCTAGTTCTCCCAGATTAGAGTCCGCGCACTTAACCACTACACCAAACTGGCTCTCTTAGCAGCATGTATTAGGCACCCTATTACTAAAAAACACCTTTGACTTTCACATTACTAAGGACTGACCTTAGCCATATCTCAGGAGATTGAATTTGACTACATTGGCACTTCCTAAATTCATTTTACTATAGCCTAGAGTGTCTAAGACAGGGAACCAAATATCCAGAGGGCTGGCTAACTCATTGGTGTCACAGTCTTTGCTGGTGATCATATGAATTTTCTCTAAGAACCTTTACCTTTACCTATCAGCAAATTAATCAGTTTCTTTTCCATAGGAGGTGGGCTGTCTTTCGGCCAAAGCTGGAGCAGGAACAGAGCTGGATCCAGAGGTAAAGAATGACCAGTGATCGTTTGAATTTGTTCTGAAATTTGAGCCCAAAACTGAAAGATAGCTGGGCACTGCCACCAGGTGTGAAAAAATGTGGCTTTGTCACCACATTGCTTCCAGCAAAGTGGCGAAAACTGAGGGTAAATTTTTGAAAGTTCTGCAGGAGTTAAATACCATCTGTGGAGCACTTTGAAAGCAGATTCTTGAATCGCCTGGCAGGGTGATATTTTAACGTGCGTATGCCATATGGACTCCCATTAGGTAGGGAGTAGAGGGCTCTGGATGTATTTCTGTCAGGCGCTTTGATAGCTCAGGATTTTCATTTCATTTTCGTCTTATAGAATATGATGCAATTTAGAGATCAGTCCTTTTTTCCCTTCACTTTTCAGCAACAATTTTTTCACTCCTGTTAGAAGTTTGTAAAGGTTAGGTCTTGTTATGGGGTCTTCTAGAAGAGAAGACCTTTTGGGTAACTGGTGACTAAAAACACTAATAAATAAATTTACTCCAAATGTTTTTTGCTGTGGACAGCACTCACTGTTTTTCATATAATATGGAAGGGCCCCAGGAGCACTTGTATGATCTTGCACCCACAGAAAAGTTCCCAAGCATTTGACTGTTACCTTTCGGAAAGAAGCTGGAGTTTTGCTACAGTAATATTGTGCCAAAGAGAAAAGGTCTTCTATATCTTCTGACTCCAAACTGGCAGGGGATCTTTCTAGAAATTCTGAAAGCAAGTAACATAAGGAAATTAGGATGTTGGACATGTAAACAAAACACTGCAAACAGGGTTTACCTTACAGCTGGAATTATCTTTATTTGGGATACTTTATATACTCAATGCTAAAGGCCAGACGTTTGTGTAAAATAGGGAATTTGCCTTGCTGTGCTTTGCAAAAGTAGCAAGAAAGAGGCAAAGGCAGGTGCCGAGGTTTTCCCAGAGCATGTACTCATGAAAAGTTACAAGCAAAATATTCTTCTGGGCTTGAAGCAAAGAAGGCTCACCAAAAAGAAGAGTGCAAAGTAGTGAGTGAGATCCCTGAATCTCATGGAAATAAAACTTACAGAATACAGAACTGGAACTGCAACCAAATGGGACTGCAAAAGGTCTCAGGGGTTCCACACAGAACAACAGATTTTTTTTAGAAACACAGTTAAAAGGCTTTTAAAGTCCTGTACATGGCAATGGGAGAGAATTAAATACCTGTTGAACCCTTCCACCTGTATCAGTGGGACTTTCTAGTATTTAACATTGACTATACTGTACTGAAAGACAGTATCAACATAATAAGCATCAACTTACGAACGACTTCCTCTTTGCTATTTGATTCTTGTCCTAAGATCACTTCTCTGGAAAGAGACATGGATATATTGAATAAATGAAGCAGCAACATTAAAAAAAACACAGAATACGTTGCATCACATGCTAATTATATACTTACTTTGCATTAACAAGGATGATAAGCATTAGGAAATAAATGAAGAATGGATCCGCTAGCTGGAGGTAGCCATCCCATATTGCCTGAGTGACTTCATATGAACAGTAGCAGGAAAATAAGCTGCCAAGCTGGAAAGAGGAGAATGAAAAGAAAGCCAAGCATGATTGCAGTAGCATAAATTTGTTGATAATATAGGGATTAAAGACTTTGATATCTATTTATATAGGCTGGTTAGCCAGACTTAAAATCCCACTGGAATCTGTATATGTCGGTCAGAAAGATTTCTTTTCAAGCAAATGACTGAAAGCCTAGATGGCTGGATAAATAAGGTATATTTACTGTGGGAGACTTAGTAGAATAATTGATATCCATTTTGACTCTGAGTGGGAAGACTGGTAAGAACTTCATGCCAAAAAAAGGTAATCTATGTATATGACTATAGCATACTGATCTTCAATATAAGATTCAATACTTTTTTCTGAATCAGAAGGCTTATCCATTTTTTCTCACATGCCAAGAAATCTTACTTTCATACAGACTGTTTTCTTCCTCTAATCTAACTCTAAACCCATATACTTGGATGCTGGCCCCTTTAACTGCAATGCTACTTTCGCACATTCAGTGTGCTGCATTCTGTGAATGCCTGTACTGCAAAACGTGTTCTTTTGTGGGACAAAAGGCTCCCAACAGATTCTCTCTATTAAATACCGTTCACTAGGGTAGCAGAAGAAAGCAGGTGTTTCTGCATGGGGAGGGGCGTCCCCCAACAAGAAAACGTTTTAATTTTTAATAAAGAAAAAAAATAGCCTGATGAAATCGGATCTGCCTTATAGGAAGCATGGAAGACCAAGATCAATTATTTGCCCATTTTAACCTTGTCATTAAAAAAATTAATCATCAAATATGTCTGGCATGTCAAATAGCTCAGATGAAAAAAAAGGTAAAGCAAAATTACAGAGAGTTGAGTTGTACTGTTAGAACACATCTACTTTGCAAACAGCCACCATACCATTGCCTCTAGGAACCCTGGGAAATGCCATTAATTTCAAAGGTTCCCTGGGATATCCAACAGCAGTTAATCAGGTTTGTCTTAGGTATGACTATTCTGCAACTTCTACTTAATAAAATGAAATATGAGCAAATTCTATAAAACATTTCATTTGTTGCAAGACATTAAAGGCACAACATTCAATATAGAAAATTTTATGGGAATATAATGCCCTCACAAGCTATGAATACATTTTTGTCAATATTTACATATTACTACAGAAGTTTATTTTTCATTATGTTTCCCTACTTTCACTTTATTACCCAGTTGAGTGTGTACGAGTCGGGTGTTATCTTTTTGGTGTCAAGAAAGGAGCAGAGTTCAGGCTCATGATACTGGAGGAGCAGCCTAAAGAGATGAAATGGTCTCCCTTTCAGAAAACAGTCCCTAGAAGAAAAGAGCCGTGAGAGAGTATTTGTGAAAATGGCCACATTGATAATGATATGCAATCATTTCAACTAGGTAAATATGTCACTTAAATCTCTCTCTCACACACACACTTGTGATAAAAGAGTCATGTGAATTCAGCAGCTTTGTTTCAATATAATCTTACTCTTGTGACAACAGAAAGCACAACACAATACTGATGAGAGGATGTTACCCTGTTCTTCAAAAACAGAAAAGCTTCTCTACTTGGAAGAGTATGGAGGGGAAGAAATCACATTTTATACCAAATACAATGTAAATGGAGTATTATTATTTTTTACCTGGGGATGTACTTATTCATGATAGCATAGAAACAGTTGTACAAGTCACATCGTGGAAGTTGAAGATGCACCAGTGGTTTAAGCAGATATGTCCAACTAAGACTAGAACTGTATTTAACATTACGAGATTTACAGTAAAAGGTAGCCACAGATTCTACATCCAGAAGTAATGCTGATTTCTCCTCCTCTGGCATTGCCAACTGATCTGAAAATAAACATTGTAAGTATACTGTAATCAAGATAATCATTACTTATTTCACTTATAATCATTACTTATTTCACTTATGCTACCAAGTAGAATGAAAACCTCAGAAACAGGGTTTGCAAACAGGGTTTTGCAGTGTGGTTAGAGGGTCGGCACTGATTAGATATACCATCTTAGATAGAGATTAGATATACCATCTTAGATACACCCTCTTGATGTTTAGAACATCTAGAGCACTTAATATGTTTCTGTAATTTTTGTTTAGAACATCTTGTTTAGAACATCTAGAGCACTTAATATGTTTCTGTAATTTTTGTAATTTTGTAACAAATGTTTTATGGTTTTAACTGTTTTATGTGTGGCGTATGTCTAATTGTGAGCCGCCCTGAGCCTACATTGCAGGGAGGGAGGGCTATAAATTGGAATTATAAATAAATAAAAATAAATAAATAAAATAAGTACTTCACAAATGCTGCTGCCATAGTGCTGTACTAAAACAGCATGGCAACCATAGTGCTGTGCTAAAACAGCATGGCAACCCCTTGCATGCACTGACACTACCTTCACATCCATTCAAGAGTTCTGCCAATTGTATTTTCTAGCTGTGTTTCTTGGACTGTATCAGACACTGTTCTGACAGATCCACTAACATTAAGGACATCTTTTTGAGGTGTGAAATGGGGGCTGAAAAGCCCATGTAAAAGCTCATGTACAACCCTTTGGATCGCAGCCAGTATTATGGAAGCTGCATGATGGGAAACTGTGGTTTGCAATCCTGCCTTGGAAAGCAAATGCAAACCCTAGCTTACTGGATTGGTTTGTGCTGAAGTAGAAATAGCTAACTGAACTGCAACCATTGAGGGGGGAAGAGAGTATGTGCAAATGCATGGTTCGCTCACAGGGTACTAAACTATGGGTTGTCATTGCATCTGACTAAATTGAACCAATGTGTTGTCTATGAAGGCCAGTGTGGTTAGAGGGTCGGCCTAGGAAGCTGAGAGACTCAGATTCAACTCCCTATTCAGCCATGAGGCTTGCAGGATGAACTTGGAGTAGTCTTGCTCTCTCAGCCTAATCTGCTGCATAGGGCTGTGGTGAGGAAAAAATGGAGGAGGGGAGGACTGTGTATGTCACCTTGAGATTCATGGGACAAAAATGCACCTAAATAAATCCCAAAAGCCTGCCAGCAAAACTGCCCACTTGTTCAACCTAAATGGTACTTTTGTCTTACCAATCAGTTCTTGACAGTCTTTATGAATCAGTGTCTGTTCTGGCAGATCTAAACAACCATCCCAGGATGCCAGACTATCCCCTTTGCCTACGACATTCAAAGCAATCTAAAAAGGAAAAAACAGGGACAAACACCCCTCAAAATAAGCATTTTGAAATTCAGATACTAGAAGCTATGAAAAGTACTTCATTATAAATGATCGAACATTCTAATACAGCATTCTTAAATAAGCTTCCTCAACATTTATATGCTGTTATTAAAGTAACATTTTTGACTATAACAAAGCCTATTCTATAAATATTCTGATAAATTCAACCGTGAATTAAATAAACCTTATTATATAAGCAGGGTGGGAGCTGTTGCCTCTGTGTTCAAGGGTTATATCACAAGTTACATGCAAATGCGTGCAATGATAGTTCAATGTCCTTTTAAAGTGGAAAAGCCAGAAGAGGACAA
>NW_015160216.1:692423-699805 GCF_001447785.1 Gekko japonicus
TCCCTACCTGCCTTTTCACTGTTCCTAATCACTCTTCCCAGTTGCCCCCCTGTAAACCCATTCACTCTTGCAAACATGGAGTTTGGAACACTACAGGAAGAAAATCCACTTGGACACAGAGTTTTAAAGCACACATGTAGCAGACAAGCAATTCAGAATGCTCTGAATTCAACTGCCCATAGCTGAAGTGGCTTGTCAAGTTTAAAAATGCACACCAGGCTACCATTACATATGTTGGTGCATAAGAGCACAAGTTTGGCCTTAAAAAGACACCTGCAGAAGGCAAGTGCATATGGCAACAAGAGCACTGATTTTTCAGATTCATAATAAATGCAATTTTAAAAGTTACAGAAGAGGCCAATTTGTGCTATTAATCTAAATCAGATCATTAGATGTGGCATTATTAGTTTGGTAATTAAAAATGTTAAAGATGCCTAGAAGTTTACAATAAGCCCACTCCAACTTTTTGAAAAGAGAACTGAATCCCTGATATAAGTCATCATCACTGCCAGAAAAAACATGCCATTAGGTTATGAATATTACCTTCCAGACCTTGGCTCTTAGAGAATCAGGTAGAGGTCTTCCTTGAATTATGTTTCGGACAGTTTCAAGATCACAGCCACCTTCTTCAAGTGCTTTTGCAAGGTCTATTTCCCTTGAGAGGGAAAAATGTATTTAAGAAAATACAATGATATTTCCATATCTTAATATAATTTATACATAACATTAATATATATATCTGATTAAGATCAGACTCATCTGATCTTAGTGGGTCAGTCTAGATGTTCTCAGGGGAATCCCCTGAGTGGTGGTAGCCGTTACCAGGTACTTTGCCAGGAAACCCTTAGTCTAAGGGAGTTTCTCAGCAAGGAAAGGCACCTTCCCCCTTCCTTCCGACAGACACAGTTTTCCATCACAAGAAATAACTATTTTACTGTTTCACAAAAACAGTTAATTTGTTTCTGAAAGACTTGCTCATGAATAAAGTATTTTTGTCCTAATGAAAGTAATGTCTTAATAGTAGTTAACTACTTTTTGACAATATTTGACCAGTCAACTGGCAGAATCTATTTTGACTGGTAAATTTTCAAACCTACCCTTTTCATCTCCATGAGCTGTTCTGTCACTGAACTTAAGTTTACAATTTTATAAAACATGTACAAGAATCAAGATGATATATAAATGCCTACAGCAGCAATGTGGGGTGAAAAATTTTCACACTAGATTTTCCCCACATAAAGTTTTCCATTTATAAAAGGGCATTGTTTTATAAAATTATTGGGTTGGATCAAATCACTCCCTTCCACTAAGCCTTTCTTTGTCCAAGGCAAGGGGGGAGGACTTCAAAGGAATGAGTCACTGGAGCCTACCCATAATGAATGTCAAATCAGGCAGTTTCAAAACTCTAATTAACTTTTCAAATGACTATACCTAGAAAGCATGCATATCTACATTTCTCACACGCATACACAAAGAAAAATGCATTAAATGTTTTTATTGAATTTCCCCCCTAAAAACTCTTATTGGCTGTTGAAAAAAAACTTTTCAGAAGTTTATATAGCATGTAAAATTAACATGGCAGTTTTCTTTAGTTTAGTCTACTGAATACAAGTCAAGTAAGCATGCTGAATCAGATAACAATTGATTTAAGGCAACAGTAAAATTTTCATAGAACTTTCTACAATTTGTCCTAGAAGCATCTGGTGCAAACAAATACTCCAAAGAAAGAAGAATGCATTGGCATTATTAATTGGGGTGGGAAGGGATCACATTTTTGAATGCTCCCTTAAGTAAAAATACCCTTCCCTGCAACACTGCAAAGAGAAAACTAAGCTAGAATCTCCCCATTTGTTTTTAATCTGTAGGAAATTTTTACACAAGAAAATATGACATTAAATGCACCCCCTCCCCAGCTCTCTCTCATGTCTCTGTGTTTCCTGATTTCACCGTAATGAGCACTTATTTTGAAACAGCTCTTTATTTATTTAGGATATTTCTATGCTACCTCTTCAGAGTCATGTTCAATCACTCAACCAGCTGGAATCTCAGAAAATTAATTTCTACCTAGTCTGCGGCAATGCTCACAAATGTGATGATACATTCATCCCCTCTGTGACAACAGCACAGATTGTATGCTTCCCAGGGCTTGAGCCCCTGTCAATTCAACTGTCATGTTTAAAAATACTGCTTTTCATCTATTTCCTTGTGTGATACACAGTAAGAAAATGAAAGCATTTCTCTACAAAGGAATAGTTTTACATCCCAGACACACAAAAAATGCACAGATCAAAAGCCCTTTCTTCACACCTTCTTAGCCATAAAGTATGACCCAGGTTTTTCAGGATAAAAAATCAAAGCCGGTGAATTTTTTTTTAATAAATGCTATTCCAGATAAACCTAATAATTAACCCAGGAAAGACCATCTGATCATCTTTTAAACAGCATCCGTATATCCACGTCAATCTTAATATGTACTCCAAGTTCCGTGCATATACTAGTGCCCCTTTTTCTACTGGTGACTTACATTCTCCTATCACAGCCCAGAATCGTAGGTAGACAATGATACAGTCTTGGTTTCAGAAGTGCACCAATCAGGATCCAGCTCCAAATCCACCAATGACAGTTAGGTTCCAAGGTTCTGGTCCAATGCCAGAAAAGATCCCAATATTAAGCCAACAGCAATTCTTCCCTATTGGAAACCAAGGTAAATAGAGGTGCATAAGAGCTCCCTGAGCCCTTCATCTTTTGTAGATAGCTCCACCCACCATGAACACAAAAACATTTGACCCTTCTCGTTCATGACAGGCAGTGTCTGATTTCTTCTCTCCCAATCTGCTTTTATTCTCAAATTTAATCTTCCGTGCCTTTCTTCCTGGTTCCCCTAGCTCTTGCACGTCCCATTACATCCCACTGTATCCTAGTTAGTGGCTCCTTTCCCCTTATCCTAAGCTCCATCCCCATTTCCCCCACCATACTGTCTGATCCCGATTTGGGCAGCCCATCACCTATCTCTTCTGAATTGGTTTGCTCTGGTTCAGGCAAGCGGGAAGCACATAATTTGGATCGAAAGTGACTTTAATTGCCCCTAGCTCTCAATAGGCTCTCAATAGGCGTTGTAGTAAGGGCATTCCAATCAACCTTTTCAAATCACATTGGCAAAGTGTGTCTGAATAAAGGCAGATTAAAATATCTCCCATTAAGGACCGCTGAGGGGGCAGCATTTAGATGTGTGAGCATGAATTCTCTACAGTAATGAGGGACTGTTAAAGTGTTTTATATAGGCTGGAATGGTTGGAGATGGAAGGATACCAAAGAACTGGGTATAGCATACTCTTTTAGCTCATATAACTTATCTGAAGTAATCTAGGTCTTTTACATAGTTCTTGATAATTTGCAGTTTCACTTTTCCCATCTCAGTTTATCCTCCATTTTTAGACCAAGACAGGATAATTTCTTATCTATTTCTTGATCACGATTAAGCTCATAGAGCAGTCCATACTTCTTTGTGGGGAAAATAACCTTCAGTCTATGTTTAAATGCGTGCAAGCACATTTTGGCTTCAATGGCGCCCTGACCCAAATCTAGTCTTAAAGCTACTCCAGCTACACATTTTGGGGTTCCTGTAACACAGTGCAAAAAGTGGCAAAGAGGGTGATCTAACAAGCGAATACAACTAAATATAATTCAACTTCAACTCTGCTTTCATTAAAGCAGTACGGAGAGTACCAGGAAAATTTTACCAAGCCAAACAGAGCCCAGTATCATTTATCCTTCCAATATTGCTTTAAAAAGATTTCTGGTTTTGATGTATTCACGAATGAGTGGCTCTTTTATTCTCATTTACATCTGTTTGTAATGTTTAGAACTATACTTCGAGTGGGCTGCCGATTTTGGGCAATGATAGTGAATGTATACATTTACAGTACTACATTAACACTTCTGACACCTTTTTCAGGTAGCTGTCTTTGAATATTTTCTCTTCCATTATGCAATACGATTTCCTTTAAAACTGTTTGCTTAATACTTGTTTTCTTCATAAATCTCTCGTCTTGGATGGTGAAAAGTACACCCTGCTCTCTGCAACAAATGACATGATCAACACAGAACTGGACTGTGAGATAAAGCTATTGGGCGGCTACTATCCAAACAGAGCTCTCTGCATGACTGGTTGTATTAAGGAAAGCTGTAGAAAGATGGAACAATTTTCAAAGGCAAACAGGCCAAACCCACATGTAAGTCTAAAATATTCCAGAGCCCAAATAGTTTAGTACAGGGCTGGTCCCTACATATCTGGTGCTACTTCTTATATATGTGATGCTTTTCATTTTGCAATTCTTCTGAACATTTCCAGTGCTTACTTTCATCAACATCTTCTCCCACACTTCATAGAAACTTATATGAGTTATATAAAATACCAACAAGTTAGTCTTTTAAAGTATTTAGGAAGTGATAACACCTGTATCTACAACTTGCAGATGTGATGACTTTTATCTTCATAAATTTAGCACTTCATTATCTAAGATACATAATTCTGCAAATTCTGTAGCATGGATTCTGAAAATCAGTTTGGTTGAAAACAGTCTTTAGAACTGATTTTGGAAGGCTTTGCCAGTTTCAGATTCTGTGATTGGAATTATATGTTTTTTCAATGATTTATTGCGCAGATGTGGGAATTCATGAAACAGTTCCATCTTTGAAAAAGGGTGAACGCTGAAATGGGTCTCAAGCTGGCTGCCCATCAGTTGGATCTTGCAAGTTTCTAAACGTTGTGAACATCCTACACAGTCAGATCTTCCTAATAACTGCAATTTTTGAACATCTTACATACAGAAACTATGACCTCTTTGGCAGCTGGATTTTGTGAGTAACTACAATTTTGGAATAATTTCTACACAGAATTTATGACTATTCTGATTGCATCATACTATGGATTGTGATTGTCGAACATATGCTTGTAGTCTATGAGGAAGTGGTTACTTATACTACTGAATTTTTTAATCATACAAATTTGATTATTTGTTAGATGGTATATGAAGAAATTCTATTTTTATTCATTTGTCAACTAACATTTGTCATGGTTATTGGTAATTTTTCATCTATGCAGTGATTTCTGATTCTCTCTTTGTTTATACTGGCATGTGGAAACAGCATCTAGATTAGAATTTGCCAAATTGTGGGAACAGAAGAAAATTCCCAGTAGGAAAGCATTCTTAGAAAAATGAAAAACTTATAAAGGAGGACATGATTAAGTTAGGAATTCTTGTACCCTATGGAGTTAACCATGGTAAAGGCTTGAATGTATTTGTTTGTCAGTGTGGAAGCTTTGTGATTTGGAAGATCTAAAAAATTGACTATCCTGAATAATGACACAACTATTTTGTGGGAATGAACAAACTCCTGTGAGGCACGCCCGGGACGAGTTCAAGTTCTCACCGGGGGATTGGCAAGCAGTGCACAGAGTGTGCTGAGTCTGCATGAGTCTGCTGTAAGCATGAACTTAACTACATTCGGGCAAGATAATATGAGCTTCAGCATAAAGAACATTCTGTTAAGAACATAGTGTGATCTTAGCTTAGAGGCTTCTTCTTCTTTGTAACATTTTCACTATACAGGGCAGGGGGGAGAAATGTGTGAGCCTGCTCTAAATAAAGTGCTGCTGACAGGCAGTTGAACACAGAACAGTTGGGACAGAGAGAGAACTAAGAGCTTGGTCAGAGAGCTTCAACAGATCTCTCTGTGTTGTGTCATTTATTTGAACCCTCGAACCAACGCTATTTTGTTATGGTTTTCCATTAAGTCATGCTCATGTATCTATATTTTAAGATTATGTGCTTATGTTATGTTATCTTTGTAGTGCCTGAAGATCTGATCATAGGCTACAGTTTTGCAATATTTTACCACATATACTGTGGCTTCTTTGTAATATTTTATTTAACACATTTCTAAGCTACCTTTCCACCCAACTCATGATTCTTGGTAAAACAGCATCTAAAATACAAATATACATGAAATATATAAAACAACAAAATGTAAACAAATAAATGAGGCAGGCCAGCATGGTGTAATGGTTAGAGCAGGGTTCCCCAACATGATGCCTTGGGGTGCCATGACATGCACTACTACTTCCCCTAGCACCCATGATGGTTTTAAGAAAGCAGCCAGGCTTCCCTTGGTCAGTGTGTTCTTTGGGTCACCACTGAGGAGAAACGAAGGGTATAAATAAAGTAAATAAACCAAATACTGTCTCAATATAAATACTAATAATAACCAATTATACAATTATTATGTATTCAAAATAATATGGTAATAGCCCATCCATTTCTGGATGCAATTAAATCAAGTGTAAAATATATCCTAAAACAAATAACCGATTCTAGTACTGAGGCTCAAATCAACAGTGCTATGCTTAGTTAAAACACAAGTAATTTACAAGATGATAAAGACCAGAGTTTGACCTTCTTGGAATTTAGTCAGTTTTATGCCCCTATAATAAAACAGACACTTCCAACATCACAGTGCCCTTTGACAAACAGATTGCATTATTTGCTGCAATTACTCATTGGCTTATCACACAGCACCTATGCTTTCCTTAGGGCACTCTTTCATTCAGCTAACATCAAATGTTATTAATCTTATAACACACAACCAAATTGCAACTCTGCATGCTGAGAATGAAGCTCGGGATTTTCTTAATTTTCCAGTGGTAAAAAATACCATATGGGAATAGCCACCTGGGGCGCAGGTAGTTTTCTTGTTCTTCAGTTGTCAGCATGATAGGGCTAAAGATTTTGGAAAAACTGAATCAGGTTTTATGCCTGAAATTCATTGTGTGCTCAATGGTGTTAGAAGCAGGTGGTTTAGTATATTTTCAAATTATCAAGAGTAAGATGAATGTGCTTAAATACATGCTTTACATTAAGATGCCCAACCCAATATCTACATAAGACCTCCGCTTGAGTGTGAAAAGCTGGATCTGAAATCTGGTGACCATTAAACACACTACTGCATTTTACAGTGGCTATCCCCATCGCCCTCCCCGGGCCCCCCCATATCAGCTCCCCTCCCACCCTTCCTGAGTTCTTCTTGCTCCTTTACTTTACTTTACATTTCGATTTATATACCGCCCTTGACCCCGAAGGGTCTCTGAGCGGTTTACAGATATGTACTAATTGATTCCTAACCTAGGGCCGCAATTCATATGGGGAGGGGCTGCCTACCAGCACCCTAGCGGCACGTTCTGGTTGGGGTCCTCCCCCACTCCACCAACAGGGTCCCCTCAGCAATGTATTGGAGCATCTCCTCTTTCCTGATAGTTTCTCTCATCTCTTGCCTCCCCCCCCCCCCTGCACCATTTTCTTTGTGCTTGGGGGGGCACACGTGGG
>NW_015160216.1:699827-704416 GCF_001447785.1 Gekko japonicus
TGCTGAACCTCCTGATGGTACCTGGTATTTTGGGCCACTGTGTGACAGAGTGCTGGAATGGATGGGCCACTGGCCTGATCCAACATTGGCTTCTCTTATGTTCTTATCAACAATTTTAAGCAGAATTACACTGATCTATCCAGTGGGCTTAGAAAGGTATAACTCTGCTTAGGACTGCACCGTATGCTGCTTAAATCTTTCCCAACACATACTGGTATTCAGAACTAATACCACCAACGTTTGCCATTAATATGACTAAATGCACACTAATGAATACAGTATTCAGCTGTTTGCTGGAAACATGTCTCACTTGCAAGTCTACAAATTAACTTCTTGGATACCATTTCCTAGAAGCAGCCATATATTAAAGGCAGTAAAGAAGGGAGATCTTGTACTGAATCACTGGAACATGGTGATACCAGAGGATGGTGTATGTCATGTATCAAAAACACACAGCTGATTTCCCCATACATGGACCTAAGCCTAAAGGAGAAAACTATTTCCTTCAGGCTGTCTTTTAAGCCGACTCGTTTGTTCCTCTTTTTCTTGTCCTCATTAGACTAAACCACAGCAAAACGAAATGGACAACTCTGACCTCACGCCCCAAAAGCAACCATTTCTGAATCGCCCGAAATATTAAACCAGGGAGGAACGACTCGATCAAAGCCGGCGACCTGCAGTCAGTTCAAATTGTACCGGCAACCTGGATTGGTGGGTGGGTCGGCTTCTGTCTTGGGGCAAAGGGGATCATAATGGTGGTAGCCGAAAGGGCGGAACTACAACCTCTCTGGGGAGTTGATAATGGGAGGCAGCGCTGGAGGAGTCCACATTCTCTTCCTCCCCCTTAAACGAGCGGATTGTCCAACTCACCAGCTGCTCAGCGGCGGCACTTCCTCCCCCTCCGCCATAGCTGTTGACGTGCCTCACCACCGTGCCGTAAGTCATGACCGAAATTTGTCGCGAAATAAACACCAACCCACTTCTTTCCTACATGGCTGCCGTAAAACTCCCAGTATACTTTGTAGTGGTCTATAGTAACTTCTCTTTGTGCCGATGTGGAGATAGATTGACGCATCGCGTGCATAGAAACTGTTTGTGTCTCTCCCCACCACTACTGTTGTAAAAGTTCAAACTAGTTTTCCATAATCCCATTCCATCTTTTAGAAATTTCAACACAGAGATGTAAGAGCCTAGAGTGGTTTATCGCGGCCAACGATCCATTCTTTTACCGGAAGTTTAGGCTCTCTTATTTTAAACTCTATATGATTGGTAACGTCTTCTCTACACAACAAGGGGCAATAATCTTTGTGGTTCTCTAGAAGGTCTTCCGGTCTCCGATTGAAGTTGCTGTAATTCTCCATGTGCGGGGCAAGAGAGTTGGAAATACGTAGAAAACATTATTAGACACAAATAAAGAACTTCGGGTTAGCGACTTTCTTTTGCCGCGCTGTCTTGAAATAAAATGTCTCCCTGGTAAAAATGTACAAAATAAGCTAGAAACGGCTGATCTTTCCCGCCTGCTAAGCGTAAGCATAACAAGAAAAAAATATGTATACAGATGCAGAAGCCGTGATGAATAGAGCGTCACCTGTTGAATTTCAACCTGTTGTCTAGGGTTGAATGGCAAAGGAAGCAGCCTGACAGTGTGCGGGTTGAATTGTATGCAGACACTACGAGAGACTATCTGATGCGCCTGTCCGGTGAATCGTGTAACACGAGCCCCTCCAGACTCAACCACAGGAGATGTAGCAAATTAGATAGCTTTTAAAGTGCCACAGATTTTGCCATTTTGACACCAGAGACGCTAGTAATCCTTTTTCCTTTTCAGGTCTCGGTATCGCAGGGGGGTTGTTTCGGTTGCCCTCATCGGTACAGTTCCAGAACCAAAACGACCTAGTAATTGATTAAATGAGGCTTAAATTTTAGCTATTCGTTAGAAAGCTGAACTGAGAATAATAAATATTTTTTAACTGATTTCTAGACGGAAATCTTAAGACTTCAGTAGTGTATATACTATGATTATACACCTTCAGTTCCGCGGTTCCGAGCTCTCCCGGTTAAAATACCATCCGAAATTGGTTCAATAAATTTCTGATTCCCACGGACCAATAGTGCCATCCCATGACCATTCAAGTTTACTACACATAAAACAAGTTGTTGTTGTTCAGTCGCACAGTCGAGTCCGACTCTTCGCGACCCCATGGACCAGTCTTCCGCCGTCCTCTGAAGTTTGCTCAATTTCATGTTCGTTGCATCGATGACACTGTCTAACCATCTCATCCTTTGCCGTCCCCGTCTTCTTTGACCTTCAATCTTTCCCAGCATCAGGGTCTTCTCCAGTGAGTGCTCCCTTCTCATTTGGTGGCCAAAGTATTTGAGCTTCAGTTTCATTATCTGGCCTTCCAGGGAACAGTCAGTGTTGATTTCTTTTAGGATTGACTGATTTGATCTTCTTGCAGTCCAAGGGACTCTCAAGAGTCTTCTCCAGCACCATAGTTCAAAAGAATCTATTCTTCGGCGCTCGGCGTTCCTATAGTCCAACTCCCGCAGCAAGTGAGTTTCTTCAAAATTAAACTGCTCTTTATTTTGCATCCGTACTGGAAAGAAGTCTGTCTCGGTGACATCGATGTGGCTTTGCTGCGTACAAACTTTAAGCGTTTGTTAAAAGTGAGGAATCACAACACATTCTCTCCCTCATCCCGCCAATGCCAAATGTGCAAGTATGGTTATTATAGAGAGCGTGGTGTATTTAGTTTATTGCAAAAAATTAAACAGGAATCCAGCGGCATCTTGATGATTAACAAAATTTATTTCAGCATAAGTTTTCATGACTAGGACATCACTTTATCAAATGCAGTAGAATTCTTGTACAGACAGCGGGCTATACCTCGGAGGCAAGGCGTCTGCTTTGCATGATGCAGGAGATTGTAGATTCTCAGGCAACTCGTTAACAGATTCGGAATGTAGACGATGTGACAGGCTGATCTCTACCTAAAATCCGTGGCAAGCTGTCGCCAGTCAGATTAGACAAAACTAACCTTTAATAGTTCTGTGGCAGCTTCGTGTGTGTTTACAACCGAATGCACACCTAAGCAGAGTTGTTCCCTGTCAAGCATTTAAATCAATGGACTTAGGACAGTAAACAGGCTCTGTGTAGGATTTCTGCTCTGAGTTTTTCAGCGCCTCCTCATTTCCATTGGTGGAACTAATTTGTGGACTGAGTTTAAAGTAGTACGGAAACTCTTCGACCCAGAGGTCACCCCAAACACACCATCAAATCACATAGCTCATCCATGGCCACAACTTGCACCACAAAAATCACAGATCCTCAGCTTCATGGTGAATCCATTCTGCAAAAACATGATTCTAAAGCACGGGTCCTTATGGATCGTTGGGATTTTTGTGTTCGGACATCCCAAACATACCATTAAATCCCATATCATGTCCATAGCCACTACTTGCTCCACAGAATTCATGGATCCACGGCTTCCTGGCAACATGCTGCACAAACATCATTCCGAAGTACGGATCCCCATGGATCCTCAAGGCTTTTGCATTGGGTCACCATGAACACACCAACAAATCCCATCTCATGTCCATGGGCACAGGTTGCACCACAAAAGACATGGATCTACGGCTTCGTGGCAACACCATAAAGCCACAACATGGACCCTCAGGGTTTCTGCATTGGGTCACCATGAACGCACCATCAAATAACATATAATGTTGATGGGCACAGTTTGAACCACAGAAATAATTGATCCACAGCTTCGTGGCAAATCCATGCAGCCAAAACATGGTTCTGAAGCACGGATCCTCATGGATCCTTGGGTTTTTCATATTGAGTCACTCCAAACACATCATGTAATCACATAACATGTCCATGGTCACAGCTCTAACTGCAAAAATCATGGATGCACAGCTTCATGGCAACACCATTCTGCAAAAACATCGTTCTGGAGCATGGATCCTCATGGATGCTTTGGGGTTTTGTGTTGGGACACCCCAAACATACCATTAAATCCCATATCACGTCCATGGCCACTACTTGCTCCAGAGAATTCATGGATCCAGAGTTTCGTGGCAACAACATACTGCAAAAACATGGTTCCGAACTACGGATCCTCATGGATCCTCAGTGTTTTTGTGTTCAGTCACCATGTTCTCACCATCAAATCACATATAATGTCTATAGGCACAGCTTGCACCACAAAAATCATGGATTCACAGCTTTGTGGCAATGCCATGAAGTCACAGCATGTTTCTGAAGCATGAGTCTTCATGGATCCTTGGGGTTTTTGCAATGGTTTACCCCAAACACACCATCAAATCACATAGCACATCCACGGCCACAGCTTGCACCACAAAAATCACAGATCTACAGCTTTGTGGTAACACCATTCTGCAAAAAGATGGTTCTGGAGCACATATCCTCATGGATCCTCAGGGTTTTTCCAGTTGGGTCACCCGAACATCACCATCAAATCACATATCATGTCCATGGGCAAAGCTTGAACCACAGAAATCATGGATCCACTTCGTGGCAAAACCATGCAGCCAAAACATGGTTCTGAAGCACGGATCCTCAT
>NW_015160216.1:704915-705027 GCF_001447785.1 Gekko japonicus
ATGGGTCACTCCAAACACACCATGAAATGACATAACATGTCCATGGCAACTGTTTGAACTGCAAAATTCATGGATCCACGACTTCATGGCGACACAATTCTGCAAAAACGTG
>NW_015160216.1:705956-712301 GCF_001447785.1 Gekko japonicus
ATCCATGACTTCGTTGGCACAAGCTGTGGCCATGGACATGATATGTGATTAGATGGTGTGTTTAGGGTGATCCAATGCAAAACCCATGAGGATCCATGAGGATTCGTGCTTCAGAACCATGTTTTGGCTGCATGGATTTGCCACAAAGCTATGGATACATGATTTCTATTGCTCAGGCTGATGATATGTGATCTGATGGTGTGTTCATGGTGATGCAGTGCAAAAACCCTGAGGATCCATGCTTCAGAACCATGTTTTTGCAGATTGGTGTCTCCGTAAAGCTGTGGATCTGTGATTTTTTTGGTGTAAGCTGTTGCCATGGACATGATATGAGATTTGATTATGTGTTTGGGGTGTCCCAATGCCGAAACCCTGAGGATCCATGAGGAGGTGACCCATGGTGATGCAGTGCAAAAACCCTGAGGATCCATGCTTCAGAACCATGTTTTTGCAGATTGGTGTCTCCGTAAAGCTGTGGATCTGTGATTTTTTTGGTGTAAGCTGTTGCCATGGACATGATATGAGATTTGATTATGTGTTTGGGGTGTCCCAATGCCGAAACCCTGAGGATCCATGAGGATCTGTGCTCTAGAACCGTGTTTTTGCAGAATGGTGTTGCCACAAAACTGTGGATCCATGATTTTTGTGGTACAACCTGTTGCCATGGACACATTCTGTGATTTGATGGTGTGTTTGAGGTGTCCTTATGCAAAAACACTGAGGATCTATGGGGATCCATGGTTCAGAATCATGTTTTTGTTGATGGTGTTGCTGTGAAACGGTGGATCCATGATTTCTGTGGTTCAGGCTGTGCCGGTGGACATGATATGTCATTTGATGGTGTGCTCATGGTGACCCAGTGCCGAAACCCTGAGGATCAATTAGGATCCATGCTCTAGAACTGTCTTTTTCCAGCATGGTGTCGCCACGGAGCTGTGGACATATGATTTTTGTGGTGCAAGCTTTTGCCATGGACATGTTATGTGATTTTATCTTGTGTTTCGGGTGACCCATTGGAAAAACACTGTGGATCCATGAGGATCCATGCTTCAGAACCATGCTGTGGCTTCATTGTGTTGCCACAAAGCTGGGGACCCATGAATACTGTGGTGTAAGTAGTGGCCATGGCCATGGTATGGGATTTAATGGTATGTTTGGGGTGTCCCAACACAAAAACCACAAGCATCCATGCTCCAGACCCATGTTTTGGCAGCATGGTGTTACCATGAAGCCGTGGATATGTGATTTCTGTGCTGCATTCTGTGGCCATGGACAAGGTTTGTAATTTAATGGTGATGTTGGGGTGACCCAATGCAAAAAGAATAAGGATCCATGAGGAACCGTGCTTCAGAACCATGTTTATGCAGAATGGTGTTGCCATGAAGCTGTGGATCCATGATCTTTGTGGTATAACCTGTTTCCAATGCAAAAACCCTGAGGATCTGTGAGGATCCATGCTTCAGAACCATGTTGTGGCTTCATGGTGTTGCCACGAAGCCATGGATCCATGACTTTTGTGGTGCGAGCTGTGCCATGCACATTTGATAGTGAGTTCATGGTGACCCAATGCAAAAACCTTGAGGAGCCATGAGGATATGTGCTTTGGAAACATGTCTTTGCAGCATGGTGTTGCCACAAAGCTGGGGACCCATGAATACTGTGGTGTAAGTAGTGGCCATGGACATGGTATGGGATTTAATGGTATGTTTGGGGTGTCCCAACACAAAAACCACAAGCATCCATGAGGATCCATGCTCCAGAACCATGTTTTGGCACCATGGTGTTGCCACGAAGCCATGGACATATGATTTCTGTGCTGCATTCTGTGGCCATGGAGAAGGCATATTATTTGATGGTGATGTTAGGGTGACTCAATGCAAAAATCATAAGGATCCATGAGGGATCCGTGCTTCGGAACCATGTTTTTGCAGCATGGTGTTGCCACAGAGCCGTGGCACCATGATTTCTGTGGTGCAGGCTGTGGCCATGCACATGATATGGGATTTCATGGTATGTTTGTGGTGTTCCAACAGAAAAAACCCAAGCATCCATCAGGATCCGTGCTTCAGAATCATGTTTTTGCAGAATGGTGTCACCACGAAGCAGTGGATCTGTGATTTTTGTGGTGCAAGCTGTGGACGTGGACGTGTTATGTGATTTGATCGTGTGTTTGGAGTGACCCAATTGAAAAACCCTGAGGATCCATGCTTTGGAACCATGTTTTTGCAGTTTTGTGGTGCCACGAATTCGTGGGGACATGATTTTTGGAGTGCTGCCTATAGTTCAAGACATGGTCTGCAGTATGATGGTGGTTTTATTTTGTTTTAGTAAAAATCATATGAATTCATGAGGATCCGTGCTTTGGAATCATGTGTTTGCGCTGTTGTGGTGCCACGAATCTGTGGATGCGTGATTTTTGTGGTGCCCCCTATAGATTAACACATGGCCTACAATATGATGGTAGTTTTATTTCGTTTCAATGTAAAAATCATATGAATTCAAGAGGATCCATGTAGATCCGACATTTACCGTTTCCCATAGTTTTAGAGCAGGCTGGTCACCCCCGTGCCACCCACTCACAAGTGAAGCGAATCCCAAAGGGCTAATACTAGCCCCTACACAAACAAGCATGGCGAAAAAAATCTCACGATGCCGTCTCCGCTTCTGGTTTTTCTGAAGCCCGGCCCACAAGGCTTCCTCTGGGCGGGCTTCTCTGGCTTGAAGCGGCTGCCGGCAGTGGCTCCTCCTCCTTTGGTAAAGAGCAGCGTGGCCTGTAGCAGATCGGCAGCATGGGGGACGCTCTGGAGGAGCCTTGGTGGGAATCCACGGGGGAAACACGCGAAGGGACCGACAGCGGCCCAGGTACCAGGAGGTCCAGGGGAAAGCCAAGGAAGCTGGTGGCTGCCGATAAACTGTCATTATTCCATACCCTCGTGTGTTGCGCCCCCCTCCCATTTTCTACCCTGCTTCCTGCTTCTGTGCCCCCCTCAGCTGTGTTTCTTCCCCCTTCACGCTTTCGCCTAGTGCTTGCCCGGTCACTCGCTTTCTTCTTCTCCTACCCCTTTCCTGCGTCTCGCCTTGTTTGCCGGTTTTCTTTCGTTTGGAAATGTGCAGTTCAAAGTTTCAACTTGGAAGCCCACCAGAGACTGCTAACTGGCTCGTCGCAGTGACGCTTTTTGAGGACACGAGAGCTGGGATACCAGGCGAATTCATGTTAACCTGGCTACATGGCGCACGCCGAATCATACCCGTCATGTACTGAATGCATATGCATGCTGCCTTCTGATTGTGTATTAGCATGGGGAGAGTGGTGCTTTTCTGTAGTCCGTATAAGGGTAGAATGTCTGGCTGTGGCTTGAAAGGGTTTCCCTCAAGAATTTTGCTGTGATACCTGAATTGCTTCTGAAACTATGGTGCAGCAAATCGTAGAACTAGAAATAGAAATGTCCTGCTGTTATTATTGTATTTTCATGAGGGAAGCAAGGGTAGAGGTTTTGCTTTCCAGGAGCTGTTCCTTTTCTCCTGGTAGTATTGGCTTATCTTTTGGGGATTGGTATGCAGAAATTTGGTCCTGTCAGAGAAGCAGCAAAGGACAGAAACAGTATAACATTGTAAACATTTAAAATTATATTTTAAATGAAGATTAAAATAATCTCTTGTCTAATGTGAATTCCAGGCAACAAAGCATGGAAAGAAAAAAAATATTTTTGAGTATTGTTGCAGGCTGTCTGAAAACTCATATGTGCAAGAGGGCTGTGGGTACTGAAAATTCCTAAATGATAAGGACTGCAGGTAGTATGTATCTATATAATGTTCCATGTTTGCTCTGTTGTGTTTGAGGATATTTACTGTTTGCCTATGTGTGGAATTAGCACTCCAGTGGCATTCCTGCTTAGGCCATCAGTCACAGGAAATGTTCCCTCTAAGCTGAGTTAGTGTGAGCTAGCTCACAGTTTTTTAGCCTCCAGCTCACACATTTTTGTCTTTGCTCAGGAAGGATGGCTCCAGAGCAAACTAACTTATGCAGTAGCCAAATTGCTCGCTCACCACTTTAATGCCAGTAGCTCGCAAAGTAGAGTTTTTGCTCATAAGACCCCACAGCTTAGAGGTAACATTGGTCACAGGTATGGTAAAGCTACATGTGAATGGTCCAGTGACTGTGATTTGGGGCATGCATGGGACACTTATCCTTAACTTTGATATATATGCTTACATCTTACAGAAGTAAGGTGGCAGCAAATCAGAGTTCCTGCTTTTAAGGCAAGGGAAGCATATCTATATTTAAAAATGGTTTCATATAAGTTTAACTGCTATGGGTTCCCTAAAGGAATTCTTGAATTGTAATTTTCCAAAGGTGTGGAGTATGCTGTCCTAACAAAATCTCAGACTTCCTTGCCCCTTCTGAGTGACATTTCCCAAGGCTTCTTGAGGAGACGGAGGTATATTCAATCAGTTTAAGCTTGTAGTATACAGATGCTGGATTGCCTGGCATGCCCAGGAGCTTTGGAGGTAGGCAAGGGGGCAGAAATGACATCTTGAGACTGGTCAATATCACAGCTGGGTGAAAGGTTAGATGTAACGTTGATGTGTTGTGCAGCCTCATTTCCGCTCCCACATTTCTCCCGCTGACCTGGATGAAAGGGCAGATGCGAAGGGCTGAGCCGCCAAGAGATTGCCCTCCCAAAGCAGGCAAATGGCAAACCTAAGATATACCCGCAAAACACAATCTCTGAGGCATTATGAATGTTCTGGCATTTCTCAAATGGAGCCTTTTTGGACAAACTGCTTTTAGGGTCATGAATGTTTTAGCTATTACAAGGGATGGGTTGCTCCCCCCCCCCATTTGAACTGGGTTTGGCTGAAATGAGTTAATTTGGCTCAGTCTAACTCTGTTACAGGTACAAGAGTGTGCTCCCTGTGACCCTAATTGGTGAGGATTCTTCACCACTGCATCTTCCATGGATCCTTGCATCAGGAATGCAGTTGTCAGGCAATCACAGGGCTCATATCATTTTACAGAATGTGCAAAACAGAAGTGTTCTTCAGCAGGGCATTTTTATAAAGGGATTAGCACTGTAACATAATGTAACAACTCAGGAGGCCACTTGTATAACAAAATAGGATTGTAGTTTATTACACGGTTTATTTTACTGTTGTCACGGGCTGGGGTGCCAGTCAAAGGGAGTCCAGAACAAGCCAAGGTCAGGAGCCAAGAAGACAAAGTCCAAAAATCCAAGCTGGGGTCAGGAGCCAGGAACACAGAGCCAAGTCCAAATTGCTAGCCAGAAATGTAGTCCAAAGCCAAGCTGGGGTCAGGAGCCAGGAACACAGAGCCAAGTCTAAAGCCAGAGGGTCTGAAGGTCTGGGTGCAAGAGCCGAGCCAGAGTGGATGCTAGCAGCAGGAAGCTGAGTTGCTGCTTCCACAAAGAGTATTGCCCAGAGTGTGGAGTTAAATGCTGCTACCAATTAGCCAGCTGCCTGATCGGCCAGGCTCCTGTTAGAACTCTGGGCTGGCTGAGCGGCTCCCTTGTAGCCTGGCCTCTCTTCGCCTGGTTGCTAAGTTTTGCCGCAGTCATAAGAACATAAGAACATAAGAGACGCCAATGTTGGATCAGGCCAAAGGCCCATCCAGTCCAACACTCTGTGTCACACAGTGGCCAGAAATACCAGTGCCATCAGGAGGTCCAGCAGTGGGGCCAGGACATTAGAAGCCCTCCCACTGTTGACCCCCCCCCAAGCACCAAGAAGACAGAGCATCACTTGCCCCAGAGCCCCTAGCTATACCTTGTGGCTAATAGCCACTGATGGACCTCTGCTCCATATGCTTATCTAATTCCCTTTTGAAGCCGTCCATGCTTGTAGCACCCACCACTTCCTGTGGCAGTGAATTCCAAGTGTTAATCACTCTTTGGGTGAAGAAGTACTTCCTTCTATCCATTCTAACCCGACCGCTCTGCAGTTTCATGGAGTGCCCACGAGTTCTTGTATTGTGAGAAAGGGAGAAAAGTACCTCTTTCTTTACCTGCTCTTTCCCATGCATAATCTTATAAACCTCGATCATGTCACCCCTCAGTCGTCTTTTCTCCAAGCTAAAGAGCCCTAAGCGCTTTAACCTTTCCTCATAGGGAAAGTGTTCCAACCCTTTTATCATTTGAGTTGCCCTTTTCTGCACTTTTTCCAAAGCTATAATATCCTTTTTAAGGTGTGGTGCCCAGAACTGCACACAGTATTCCAAATGAGGTCTCACCATTGATTTATATAGGGGCATTATTATATTGGCTGATCTGTTTTCAATACCCTTCCTAATAATCCCCAGCATAGCATTGGCCTTCTTTATTGCAGTCA
>NW_015160216.1:713157-748395 GCF_001447785.1 Gekko japonicus
AGGAGGAGGAGGAGGAGGAGGAGGAGGAGGAGGAGATGATTGGATTTATACTCCGCCCTTTACTTGGAGTCTCAGAGTGGCTTACAAACTCCTTTCCCTTCCCCTCCCCACAACAGACACCCTGTGAGGTGGGTGGGGCTGAGAGAGCTCTGACAGAAACTTCTTTTTCAGGAACAGCTGTGCCAGAGCTTGTGACTAACCCAAGGTCATCCAGCCAGGTGCAAGTGGAGGAGTGGGGAATCAAACCCGGTTCTCCCAGATTAGAGTCCACACACTTAACCACTACACCACTACAGTATGATGTCACATCTTAGAGTTTTTCTATTTGGTTATTTTTCTGCATAATTTTGCAAGCCTGTAACCCTAGTCCCACAACACTGTTTATTCAATGTCTTATACTGAATTATTTCCCCCCCTATTTTGTAATCCACCTTGAGTTTCAGCCAGAATGGCAGGCTAAAAATGAAGTAAATTAAAAAATAAAATAAAATGGGTATGGATGATGATACTTGTTGTTGTTCAGTCGCTCAGTCGAGTCCAACTCTTCACAACCCCATGGACTACTCCCTCAGGTTCTTTTGTCCTAGATACTGCCATGGGTGCAGTAGAGATTTAATGGTACCCTTGTAGGGAGGCTCCCTGAGGTAGTTACTTGGGAAATATGGATGGAAATGGAAGGGCTGGGACTGAATCAAGCCCATTATGAGTCAGAAACAAATGCTGGAAGGACTTTTAGGCTTCGTAATAGGTTGTGTGTGTGTAGGGGGTCAAAGATGAAGAAGCTATTTCCAAGCTGCTCCCTTCCCCCAATTTCCAAGCTTCACTCCATCAATATTTGATATTATTCACTTGTTAGGAGCAGTCTATACATTCTCAAGGTTGTGCTGTTGTGGGGATGTCACATTTCTCCAGAACTTGGGTATTCTGTTCTGTACTTGGGACCTGCAGTTTTATGTTGCTGTAGTAGGGAATGTAGTTAAATGGGTGTTTCAGGGATTTCATTGATACGTCCTATGACACAAGTGGTGATGAGTGATACTGTTATAATAATTTGTGTGCTATCAAATTGCAACTGACTCATTAGATCCCCAGCCCTGTTGGGTTTTCAAGTCAAGAGATGAGCAGAGGTGTTTTACCATTGCCTTCCTCTGTGTAGCAAGTCTGGTTTTCCTTGGTTGTCTCACATCCAAGTACTAATCATGGCCAACCCTGCTTGGCTTCTGAGGGCTGATGAGCACGGGCTTCTCAGGGCTATTCAGGCTGCTGATACTACTATACCCTGAACTTAGGTTATATTAAGTTTGTTTTGAAATATTTCAGGAGTCCAGTGACATGCTAAACCAGGGGTGGCCAAAGTTGCTTCATGTAAGAGCCACATAGACTAAATGTCAGATGCTCGAGAGCTGCAAGGTGACTTTGGAGGAAAAGGCAGGCTTAGGGGAGTGGCTTGAAAGTGGCATCACAGGAAGGGGTACAGGATGTGATTTCATTGAAAGGGGTGGAGCTTAGGAGGTGATGTCACCTGATCTTTGACCTGGAAGCAACATCATAGGACATGACATCACAAAGTGATGTCACATCCTTGCAAGGCACCACCCCCAAAGTCTCCTGGCTCCACCCCTGAACAGAAAAACAAGAGTAGTAAAAACAGACATTGCTGGGATATATTGCAATACTTTGCGAGGTACCTCCTGGCAGAGTTACCTCAGCCAGCATGGACAAAGCCATCTTTGATGGCGTTCTGCCTGCTATTCCCACAGTCCCCTTCATGATACTGGTGGCAAGAGGACCATGAAGAGCCTCTCGCTGTGCTCTGTTTAAAGGCCTGCATGGGGGGGGAGGCAACCGTGTACCTTGGCTGGTGCCCTCCTTCCCCCCCAGCAGAGGGCATCCCCGCACCCCCCATGGTGCTGGCAGCAAGAGGTCCATGAAGAGCCTTTTGCCGTGTTCCTGTTTAACACCCATGGAGGGGGGTAATGCAAACATGCAGCCTGGCTGGGGCCCTCCCGATCTCCCTCCCCAGCAGAGGGCATCCCCCCCCACACCCCATGGCGCTGGCAGTCTGACGAGCAGGGTGCACAGAAACTGGCTTCCCTGGTGGCACCAGCGGCTCTCTTAGCTGATCCCTCCCCTGCCACTGAGCCCCCGGCAGCTGGGGCTACTGCTGCTCTTCCTCCTCTCTTTTCTGTGCTCTCTTCCAGCAGCAGGAGGCAGCAGAGGGGAGGGAGTGACTTTCAAAGGGTGGGGGGAATGCAGGGGTGGTGGCGGCAAGCTTTTTGAGAATCATAGACTCATAGAGTTGGAAGGGGCCATACAGACCATCTAGTCCAACCCCCTGCCCAATGCAGGACCAGCCTAAAACATCTCTGACAAATATTCGTCCAGCCTCTTCTTGAAAGCTGTCAGTGAAGGGGAGCTAACCACCTCTCTAGGCAGCTGATTCCACCTTTGAACTACTCTGACAGTGAAAAAGTTTTTCCTAATATCCAGCTGATACCTTTCTGCATGTAATTTAAACCCGTTACTTTGGGTCCTATCCTCTGCTGCCAACTGGAACGGATCCTTGCCCTCCTCCAAATGACACCCTTTCAAATATTTAAAGAGAGCAATCATGTCCCCCTTCAACCTCCTCTTCTCCAGACTAAACATCCCCAAGTCCCTCAGCCTTTCCTCATAGGGCTTGGTCTCCATGCCCCCTATCGTCCTCCTTGCTCTCCTCTGCATCCACTCCATTCTGTCCACATCCTTTTTGACGTGAGGCCTCCAGAACTGCACACAGTACTCCAGGTGCGGCCTGACCAAGGCAGTATACAGAGGGGCTATGACCTCCTGCCATTTCGATGCTGTGGCTCTTTTAATACAACCCGATTGAATTTGCTTTTTTTTACCACCACATCACACTGACTGCTCATATTGGTTTACAGTCCACTCTTACTCCAAGATCTCTTTCGCATACACTATTTGTGCTTGACATTTTTGTGGCCCAGATGTAATACTGTGTATTTATCTTTGTTGAATTGCATCCTGTTTGCAACTGCCCACTTCTCCAGAGTATTCAGGTCTTGTTGAATTTTAACTTTATCTTCTTGGGTGTTTGTTTGGAGAGGGCTCCAAGAGCCGCATGTGGCTCCTGAGCCACAGTTTGGCCACCCTTGTGCTAAACACTACCATGATTTATTCCAGCATAAGCTTTTGTGAGTCAGAGCAAAAAAAACCTTATGCTAGAAGAAATTTGGATAGTTTTTAGGTGCCACTGGACTCCCGTTATACTTTGCTGCTCAGCTACCTGTCTGAAATTCAAATTCTTCAGATGCTGAGTAATGTCCTGCTATACCACTTTAACTAGCAGCACTTCTCTAGGTTTTAAAAAGGTGCCCAGTTTGGGGAAAGCAGAGAAGTGGATTGCTATTTTATTAATATTTTGATATGATGTCCTATATTTAGTTACTTGAAGCCAGTGGACTGTTTCTCTCCATTGCTGAAGCAAACATCTGCCCTGATGGAGAACAGTATGGTTTTCCATATGGTTCCCCGGTGTGTGAACTGAATTAGTCTGTTGTCTTCTAAGTCTTGTGTGGATAAATTGTGCAAAGGCTAAAATTCAAGTGGTACTGCACTGTCTTCTGGATGTGCCCATAAAATGGGCTGGATTAGGACTAATATGGGCACACCTGAACATATTTGAGCTCAACCCTCCTGTGTTTTGACAGGATTTAATGTTCAGCATCCTGTCTGGCAGTCCCAAGCTTTGCCTTAGCGAGCTTCAGGAGGAGAAATGAACTTTTTTAGGCCTTTCTAAGTGACAAGAAGAACAGCAGTTGCTGCTCATGCCATGCTGCTCATGCACAAGGCAGTAAAATCACCATCTAAATTTTATTACTGGATCTATAATAAACACAGATTCAGAGTGATGGAATGTGCCGTGTTAAACTAACGCAGGAGGCAGGCAATCCTTAGTACAAGAGCTGAAGAGCAGCATGCTTGACCAATTTGCTTGGCTTGCAGAACCTTTTCTTGGCCCAAGTAGCAGAGGCAAGCCCTTGAGGTTCTAGCAGCACTGCTGGGCCCAGCTACATGGGAGAAGGTATGGTTATGACCAACATTGTTTGCTGGACCTAGACAGGTGCTGCCTGGGTCCAAGGAGAGCTCTTGAGGCACTGGAAATGCTGATGTTGTATTGTTTTTTGGGGGGAGGGGTGCCCTGACTTAATCTCACACATGCTGACGGGATGTTATCTTGTGCATCCTTTACAAACAGCTTCTGCCTCAATCTGGTAATCATTTAGTAGAGAGAAAATGTGAATTCCAGGAATGAAAACAATTTAGTATATTTTTGCAGGGTTTTTTGCGCTTTATTTTTCATATTTGCTTTTCACCACACTGTTAAAAAGTAGTATTGGATAGCACCTTAGGAATGTTGTTCAGTGTTTTATTATTTTCACACAAACAAGTAAGAAAATAGTTTACTGTCAGCGTGATACAGGACAAATGCTTGTTGCCTGGTTTTTTTTGCGCAAGTTGATTTTAAAATAATTTCAAGTTTTAAAAGGTATTTTCTAATCAACCTGTTGGGTTAACCTTTTTTGAAACGCAAAATACATGGCAATAATTAAATACATGACATCTCAGCTTTTAAAATACACAGCATGCTGCAAATACGCATTTTTGTAGACAATCACCCATTTCCTTCATATATGTTATCTCCACCTCGGTTACACTGCTGCATTTGAACACTTCTTTTTAATGAGGAAGGATAGGATCAAAGACCCCCCCCCCGCATCCCCCTATGTTCCCTCTGCAGTGTTTTGGGATTGTAAAACTCACACATCTCCCCTTTTTCTTTGCTGAGAGCTTGTTTGTATGGAACCAAACCCACCTTCTGTAGAAACACAGTAGAGAATTTTCTGGTCTTTCTTCGTTTCTAGCTTTAAACATCTACTGGCCCTTTAAGGCTAGAAGGGAGGAGTCATGAGCATGGGTCAGCATCATGCTGAGTCTCTCCTCCTGTTGATAGCACCATGTTATCTGGCAGTTCAGATTTTGAGAATGTTGCTGTGGCAGTGTGAGTTGGGGACGAGCAGGCAAGCAGGTTGATGTCAATTGCTGCTCACCACAGATGAGTGGCAAATCTGCTTGGCTGATATATAACAAAACTTACTAGGTGGCGAAATAAATATCCATATCAGTTACCTTCTCCTTTTTTTCCACCTTCCCCCCATTTGCAGTGTTGTTTCTACCATGGTCAAATCTAAAGTTTTATTTAATTATCTTTCTGATTTGATTCATCAAATTAAAATAATTATTTAAAAAAAAATAGAGCACCAGGAAAAAAATCCTGTTACAGGTACATATAGGATTCTGTCTTACTATTAGAGAGTACACGTTAATTAGTAGTAGACCCTACATGTCGGGACATCTTCCCTTCATTGTGTGAGGGAAGCTGTATAGCTAACATTTTAACTCCTTTACAACCTTATTTCCCAATCCATACTAAGAGATAAACTGTTGAGCTGTAGCTGGGTACAGATCACAAATGTGGAGCAGCTGAGTTAACTCAAGATTATATGGATTGGTGGATAACACAATCACGCCTTTATAGTTCCAGTGTGATATTTTCTACCTATCAATGGAGTTTCACATGTCTCGGAAGAAATTCTTGCATTGTATCTGCAATAAAAGTTAAATATTTTGTGACACACTGGGCAGTCACCTATCTTTTCCCACCACTTTGAGTGACAGCATTGGGTATGGATCTTGTGACGTGCAGTTTCCCATCCTTACTGTCCTGGAGTGGTGTCTTGAGTTGTCCAGTAGGTATCTTCACTGGTACCACAGTTGTGGTTGTAGCCTTTGATTTAGGGATTCGAGTAGGAATTGCTTGACGGAAGACATCAGCGATCTTGGAGTAAACAAAAAGAAGGGGTTGGGATTGTTATGGCCACTAATCTACACAGCAAAACAAAACTTGTCAGAAGGGCAACATTACAAAACAGAATAAGGCAGGAATTCAAAAGACAACTTAGTTAATTCTAGTATATAGATCCTAATAGCTATGCTGGTTGAACCCTGACTCACCGGTCCCTTAAATACTGCCCATGCCAATTAGTTAAGATAGCCAAAGAAGACCAAAGAGCCAACCCTAAACTGAGGATATTGCTAGCGCTTTATTATGTTTTACCATGTCTGAGTTTTAATATTGTATGTATATTAATTTATGTAATTTTATGCATTGTATTGTCTGATTTTATTCTGTTGTAAGCTGCCCTGAGCCGGCCTAGGCCGGGAGGGCGGGGTAAAAATCTAAATCTAAATAATAATAATAATACATTTTATTTATTTACTAAATTTGTGTCCTGCCTTTCTGTCCTCACAAGGGCCACCAAGGTATCTAACAATTTAAAACATAAGTGATAAAATCACATTTTAAAACCATTAGAATCAACCACCCCCAGTCAAACATCATTAAAACAACAGTTAAAATACATACAAAGACATAAATACAGTGTTTAAAACATTGGCTTGGAAGGAAGGATCACTGAGGGAATGCCAAACAAAACAGCCTTCACCCACTGGTGGCTACAGAAGGGGACAGACGAATCTCCGATTGGAGAGAGTTCCAGATTTTTGGTGACGTGACTGAGAAGGGCCTCTCCCGGCCTGCCACCCACCTAATCTCAGAAGGTGCGGGAACCCAAGTAGGGCCTCCGAAGATGAGTGTAGTGGTCAGGCAGGTTCATAAGGGAGTAGGCAATCCTCCAGGTATGTTGTTCCCAAACTATTTTAAGCTGTTTGCTCTTGATTGGGGAATAGCAAGAATAACAATTTGTGAAATAACTGCTAAGTTAATCATCTGCTAGACAACTAATGTAAAAACTGATGGTTTGAACAAATGATCAAAGCTTCAGTGCATCTAAGTTGTTCTTGGTGGACACCTGATGCCAAGTGAACAAAATTGGAATATGTATTGGAAATAATAAATTATTGATTCCACCTATTAGAGTCCTGTCTTTTACCTTTGCCTACTTACTAAACTTCACCACAAAATGGTCTGAGAAAGAACCTTTTTATTATTTGTGTGGTATTGTTTTCCCTACGGAAAAGTGCTTTGAAATACTGGGGGGGGGGAGTTGGAAAAGAAAGGAAAGAACATGTCAAATGAGACAGAAAAAGAATTTACCACTTTTTTCTGTAGGTGGCAGCCCAGTTCAATAGTTAAGGGGAAATATTCAGGCCCCAAAACATGTTTTTAAAGCAGCCACCACTGATGTCCTATTGCAAAGCTAATTGTGAACCATGGAGAACCGTGATGAAGTACTTTTTAAAAAGTGTTCTGAAGGTTACTTTCAGGAACAGCAGTTTTATTTGCTTCCCTAGCCATTAGCACCAGCTTTGAACAGTGTATCTGTGAAGTTTAACTACTGTGTTCCAAGGGAAAATGGGATTAAGCAGGTATACCACTTCTGTTATTGGTCAGTCTACAATCTCAGTCTGTGGTTTGACTCTCTAGCGCTCCTGCCACACGGGGGGGGAAAGCACCAAAAGAGACACACGGTGGCGGGATCACATAGATCCCCTGAGCTGCCGCGCACTTCCTCCTCAGCACAATCAGATGCTGGGGGGAAGCCACTGAAAGGGGAGTGAGGCAGCTGAACTGCGCATGTGTGCGCATGCGCAGTTCGGCCGGGAGCCTGGATTGCTCCGGATGACGGGCGCGCCGGTGATCCCACGGCTGTGCTTGATGTGGCGTTTCCGGTAAGTCCTCCTCTGGGGGTGGTTCTTTTTTACTGCGGGTTTTCGGCCTGAAGGGCCGGATCGGGGACGGGTGCACGCCGCTTCCCAGATGTTGCGGTGAGATCGGGCCCGTTTGCTGCGCCCCCGATCTGTCCCTCTCCTGGGCCAAAACCTTCCGTGTGACCAGGGCCTAGGTTCTTCTCATCATTTGTAAAATTAGAATAATTGGGAAGAGCATTGATCTCCTGCATAGATATAGAAATGTTTTTTTGAATGTCTGGGCTAGACAGGACAGCTACTGGAAAATAATAATAAGCTATGATGTTTTTCTGTCTAATTTCTAGGTTGAAGTGAAACGTGATATGGCATTCTCCAGTACCAGCTCTTTCTTGAGTGTGTGGGTAGCTGGATCAATTAATATCTTTGGGCTAGAAGAGAGATGTATGTTTTTTGCCATATGGATGATCATATTAGCAGGAAGTGACAAAGTGGCAGTAGATAAGTCTTATCTCCTGCCTGTTCAGCCATGGCCTCTAAAGCTGTACCAAAGATTGTCGAAAGAGAGTTTCTGGTTGATCTTGGAGATTGTGATGGAACATAAGGGGTTTTATAGGTGAGCAGACCGCTGGTTCATTTAGCTTAGTGTTTTCTGTTCCAGCTAGCAAACAGCTCTCCAGGCTGAGAAGTCATTCCTAACACCTCCTGCCTGAGATCTTCTCAACTGAGACGTCAGGAATTGATTCTTGGACATTCTGTATTTAAAACAAGGGCTCTAGTGCTGAGCAATGTCCTCCTTTGCTAATTGTCTTATGTAACTGCCGTATCACTAGTCCATCAGGTTCACTATTTCCACTGACTTGCAGCTGCCCTCTAGGGTCTCAGGCAGCAGTCTTCTAGGGTCTGTCACCTGTTGTATTTGGCATTAATTGCAACTTCCAAATAGTTGTCAAGGACAGGCCCCTAATTCTCAAATAGTAATCTCTGAATTTCAAAAGTCTCAATGAAAATATGATTACTAAAACAAGCATTACAAGTATTGCTGGTTTTCTAAAGAGGTTGATCATCACATTAATAGGGTACTTCTTCTCTAGGCAGTAAGAGTTCTTGACTACCACGACTGTTAAGTAGCTTAAGCAATCAAACCTTGAGATTGTTTTACTTAATCTTTACTTTTACTGCAGCAGTTTTGCTTGCCAGTACCATGAGTAAACACAAATTTAATCCATGAGAATGTAATGAAAATGTATAGTGGTGAAAATCTAGTGTCTAGAGTTTTTTCAGTATAAGGGCTATTTAGCTGATAAGGATTGGACAGCAGAGGGCATAATTGCATAATTTGTGTCTCACTCTCACTCAACTCTGTTAAGTGTTAAGTAGTAGTGTTTTCAAGTTTGCACACTAATATTCTTGTATAGCTTGGCAGATTCTGGTTTGCCCTCAGGCTGTTTTCCAGCTAGAGAGAAGACCAGGTATGCGGATAGGAAGGTTATGTAGTGTGTGAGAAAACCTGGAATAAATGCCTTGGGTCTTTTCATTGTTTTTCAAATGCTTCTGTCTGCCTTGCTTAGTCAAGTTTTACATAGGGACTCATTCAAAATAGGTACACAAACACTGCCTTATACTGAGCCAGAGACCAATGGTCTATGAAGGCTACTATTGGCAGTGGCTCTGAAGGGTCTTGGGTCTTTTTCACATCACTTATTACCTGATGTCTTTAACTAGAGATGCCAGGGATTAAACCAGTGACCTTCTGTATGCAAAGCAGATGCTTTACCATGGAGCCATGCCCCTTATTCTATCCTTATTTTTGTATTTATTAATAATGATAAAAAGTCCTTGGGTAGGCTTGCCAACAGGCCAAGAGAAAAATATCCTGTCCCTTTAACAGAGGTTTAATGTTTAGAAATGAGTGGTGAAGCTTTTCATGGAAAGGAAGTAAATAACATCCATTAAGGTGATATTAATGCGACAGGACATTTTTTTCTCCAGGCAGCTGGCAACTCTATTCTCGGGATTTTTTTTGTTCTTTTCTTTTACTTTCACATTTTAGTTCTGCCTTGGAGGTGTTTGGCAATTTCCCTTCTCTGTGTGATTAAGTTCTTCATATACTTACTAGTAATATTTTAATTTCCATGCTACAGGGTTTGGGAGGATTTGTAGCATAAACAGTGTAAGATATCCTTCGTACGGTAAAAATGGAATATCATTGAAATGAGAGGTAGTAGAAATAATGAGTTATGTATATCATTGCTACATCCTGTTTTTAAAAATTCATTGATAACTGCAGAGCATTATTGCAGAAGGGGGTCTGTTATATACCTCTACTCAAGTGTTTCTGGACAGAAACTGGTATACTCTGAGAAGCCTTCAGAAGTCAGGACACTCAAACACACTCATCCTGTAGCTATTTATTGACCACTGCCCTATAAATATGTAGGGTCTCTCATATTTTTAAATACTATTTATTGTAGGTAGCTGGAATGCCAGTATAAAAGCCTCAGTAAGCTAAATGTAGCTATAACTAAATCTTGTTGAAATCAGTCATGACTAACCTGATGCATTTGTTTTAGTGGGATATAATTATGACTAACGACAGCTATATTGGTCTAGTGCAGTAGTTCTTAAACTTTCTGGAGTGAGACCCACAACTAATCTTATGATATTTTTTGTATCCACTTGAAATGTCATTTCACACAACTTTCTTCCTCCCTAACATAAAACATGAATCTCACATCTGTATTTCATGGGAGTTTCACATGTTACAAGGAGGCAAACCAAACATTGCCACGTAGCCTCCCAAAACCTCATCTGCTAGATCACTCTGTTCTTCCTTTCCCATTTGGCCTGGTGACTCCACGTGTGAAAGAGTCACAATCTCTTTTTGGATTCTGGTCCATATGGTATGATTCTACAGTTTGATATTCTGGCCTGGCCACCAGTTCTTTTATAATCATGCCCAATCCTTTTATTCTCTCTGAGTCTCATTTCCCTGTTTGAAACTCTGTGCTATGATCACATTTTGATTAGACTATTGTATTATCTATGTGGATATACCTTTAAAGATTGTTTGGAAGATTTAGGCTGCAGTCACACACACTAAATAATCCACTTTCAAACCACTTCCAATGCACTTTCCAACTGGATTTTGCCAGTTCACACAGTAGAAGAAGAAGAGATTGGATTTATACCCCGCCCTTCACCACCCAAAGGTGTCTCAGAGCAGCTTACAAACTCCTTTCCCTCCCCCTCCCCACAACAGACACCCTGTGAGGTAGGTGGGGCTGAGAAAGCTCTGAGAGAAACTGCTCTTTTTTCAAGAACAGCTCTGACAGAACTATGGCTTGCACAAGGTCATCCAGCCAGGTGCAAGTGGTCATCCAGCCAGGTGCAAGTAAAATCCAGCTGGAATGTGCATTGAAAGTGAATTGAAAGTGGATTCTTTAGTGTGTGCGACCGCAGGCTTAGTTGGTCCAAAATTGCAGTAGCAAGATTGTTGACCAGCATAAATTAGAGGGCATGTATTTTGTCTATGCTGGAATATTTACTTTGTCTACTGAATCACTTCCAGGCACAATTCAAACTGCTGGTTATTACCTTGAAGTCCTACACATTCTGTGACTGGGATACTTCAGGGACTGCCTGATCTCCTATGAACTGGCTCAGTTACTAAGGTCATCCGACCATCCTGCTTTGTGTACCTGTATTATTGGCAATGAAATGGGTGGCTACGCAATACGGGACCTTTTCTACTGTGGCACCTAGTTTATGGAGCAGCATCTACAAGTGCATTTGGCTGGCACTTGGTCTGTTAAATGTTCAGCACCAGCGGAAGAGGTATCTATTTAATTTCCCAGCTGTACATAAGAACAGAGAGAAGGAATACAAAAACCCAAAAATTCCTCTAGTGTGACAACCGCAACAATGTTTTGTTGCTACATGAGAACCATGCCTTTCTGTTTTATACTGTACTTATTATTGCCATCTGCCTGGCCACTTCTGTAGACAAATATGGATCTTTGATATGGTCAACAATGTGGTTTTTACATGGATGACACACAATATGAGCTATATATTCTTAGATTTTGCTGGTTTCAATTACAGAGTAAATTTAGAATACCTCAGGAAAATAATGGGGAAATGCTTGATTTTAACTTGTTCATATTGTCCTTTTATGATACAAATGATGGTTGAAGAATCTCTCGGGTTTGTATTATAGGATGTTTAATTTAATGTGGGTTTTGGATAGAATTGCTTGATTTCATAGGATGTGGTTACTGTTTGAAGCATTTAGGAAGAAACCCTATATTTAAGTTAAAAGTAGAAAAACCTTAAGGGCAATTGGCATAATCTGTTGCCAACCCATTACAGTAATATTATGATAGGTTTTAACATGGTATTTGGCATAGAAGTGGAGTTGTCAGTGTAAGTGGGCACATTTTATTCTTTTAAACTGTGATGGTATACATATCTGCCTTAATCAGTAAGTCATTTTCAAATCACTATAAGTTACATGTCCTTGTATAGAAGTTTGTACTCATGATAACAGAAAGCTGGGGCTCAGCGTTACTAAATGACCTATCAAAGTGGGTAGCCGTGTTGGTCTGAAGCAATAGAACAAAGAGTTCAGTAGCACCTTTAAAACCAACAAAGTTTTATTCCAGGTGTGAGCTTTCGTGTGCATGCACATTTTGTTAGACGACGAAATGGAATTACATATCATAGTTGAATAAGGGTGGCTTGTTAAATTAGCATGCAAAATAGTGAAGATTTTTTTAAAAACAGATCAAAAGAATGATACGCTTGGTTTCTGGTTATCATCTGTTTGGGTTCAACTGGGTGTGGGAACAATATAGGTAATAAATATGTCAGAACTGGAAACTGATGTTCTCTAAATTGTGACAATCCCGTCCGTAGACCCCACCCATCTCCTTTCTAGCATGGAGGTGAACTTTACAGCATCTTGGCTGTGTAGAGTATTTTCCTTGTCCCCCATATTTCATTGAGTAAGCCTGCAGTAGATATCTAGCTACTCAAACTTAGCAAAACTGTACAGTTTGTCTGTTCTGTGACTTGTCTTCACAAGAAAAGACAATGTGATAAGCCAGTTTGTTTAAATGCTCTTTGTCTAGTGCATTTTTTTAATCCCAGCTTTTTTCCAGACGGCTCAGAGCAGCATACATGGTTCTCTCTTTCCCATTTTTATTCTCACAATAACCTTGTGCAGTAAATTAGGCTGAGAATGAGTGATTGGCCCATTCTAACACAGCAAGCTTAATGACAGAGGGGGGGATCTGGGCCCAGGTTTTCCAGATCCTAAGTACACCTCGGTGGCATCAGTTGTGACGAGCAAACTGGATTGTCTAATCATCAAACAAAATCTCAACAAATTGACATCAAACTGGGATTTCAAGCTAGGGTGTATAGCTAGTTTTGAACTACAGTTTGTGCTAATGGTGGTTTGTTTTGACGTCTGAATTCACAAGCTACAGTTCGTTGAATATTTAAACAAATCGAGGCCAACACTGATTGGTCATTGGTCAACAGCTCTTTCAGTGATTGCCTCGGCTTTGTGGAATAGGGTTCCACATTGTTGAGATTTATTCCACAGGGCTTTTGACATTGATGCTGAAATGTTTCTGAGGTGTTATGTTACTATCTGCTGTTTGGTTTACTGAGATTTTCCTTGTACATTTTTAGTTTATTAATTTATTTCTATTTTCCGTTTCACCTGGTTCAAGGCACCTTATGTATCATGATTTTAAATATTGTGTATTCATTGTAACCCAATTTTAGAGAAAAACAGGCTAAAGTGCTCTAAATAAACGCCATATAAGTTTTCAGTTTGATTAGCAGTAATTAAACCTGATTTTTTTGGTCTAAAAAAATAGAGTGTGCCAGTATGCTGCTCTACACAAATCTTGCCTGTATGATCACTTCATGGCCACATTCTGCAACTTTTCCATTCAAAGAGGCCGGCCATTTCATAGGCCTAGCATTAGTAGTGTGGAGCAGTGGTCATGTGCTACCAAGTCTGCAGTGTGTAACACAAATCACAGCTGGTTCCACCAAACCTTTTGTAATTTTTACAGTTGCTGGGAGCAGGGCCAGCCTTGTTCACTAGGCAGATTAAGTGTTCTATAGATCCCCTCCTGAAAAAAATCAAACTGGAAATCAGGGGGTATGTGGTGGTTTAGTGTTTCTGTCTCTCCTTGTTTGTTCCCACACACAGCATCCAAACCCTGCTTTGTAACTCAACTCTGTCTTTCCTTGGTAGTACCCCCAACTTATTGGACATGAAAACCAGCACCTTCTCCTAAGGAATTACACATCCGGTGTTTTGGAGATTTTGCATCACAATGCAGTCGAAGACTTTCTAATTCATCACTGATTTAAGCAGTGATCCTACATCAATGGGTCATTTATGCTCTGTCACTTAACTTATTGTCGCTGTTCATCTCATTCCATTGTATAGAAACAATTGTGCTGTTCCATTGTTTCCTGTGAACTGTGACTTTTTGTCCACTACTGCACAGGAAGGAAAGAGAAACACACCCTTGTTACATTGAGGAGTGTTCTCTGTGCTGCAGTGCTAAAGAGCAGACGTTTGTATTGCATCCCTACTATTTTGTTCCTTTTCCTTTAAATTGGGACTCTGTTGTACTGGGGAGGAATTTCAGAGATTCTGTTGTTATTGGTAGGACAATCTAGATGTGAAATGCTAACAAAACCATATCAAGGCTTAGCTTCACAGCATATATTACATGTACTACATTTTACTACTTCATATTGTTCTCCGTTGTTTGATATCTTCTTTTTCTAGTAATTACACTTTTATTTTTCTTTCCTTTCTAAACCTTCCACAAGGCACAATCCTGTCCTCCATGCTATTCAACCTCTATGTAAAGCCCTTAGGACAAATGATTTGTAGTTCTGGGATTGGCTGTCATCAGTATCCTGATGATACTCAGCTCTATCTCTCTTTATCCAAATCTCCTCGTGATATGGCAGAAGTCCTCAATTACTGCCTGTCTGCTATGGTTAAATTGCTGAGTGAACAAATGGAAACTAAATCCTGACAAGGCAGAGGTAATGCTGGTTGGGGAGGTAGAGATTTTTTTTATGGGTATTATGTTTCCCTCCTTCAGTGGCATTCAGCTGACCCTTGCTGATTTAGTTAAGAGTTTAGGGATTATACTGGATCAAACATTGTACCTGCAGAAGCCAGTTAATACAGGGTTTCCTCCCCCAACTTAGTTTAGCCCAGAATCTGGGCACCTGGATTCAAGCTATGTTAACATTAAGACTGTAATGTACTCTATATTAGTCTCCCCTCTAAGTCAATTTGGAGACTTCATTTGGTGCTGAATACCATGGCTAGATTATTATCAGAAAGTGGAGTGTGCATATTACTCCCATTCTACAGTTCCTCCATCAACTACCCATCATTTACTGGGTTTAATTCAAGGTATTGGCTTCTGCATACCCTTTATGGTCTTGGACCCTCACATCCATATAACCGCCTCTCCTCCTGTACTCTGCCACACCAACTTTACATGTCTCATCAGGGCCTTCTGCAGGTGTCACCCTGGAAATGAGCAAGATCATCAACTGCCCATATCTGTGCATTCTCTGTTGTGGCCCACACTTTATGGAACATGCTGGCTGATGAAGTCAGGAACTCTCCAAATGTCCTGACTTTCCACAAACTATACAAAACTAAATTATTCAGGAAGGCATTTTTACAAAGTAACAGGGCTATATCATAATGGAATGGTTCAGGAAGAATGCTTTAAAGGGAAAGGGACTGTAGGTTATGCTACTTTGTATAGTACATACTATCTGTTGCTGTATGTATTACCCTACTATGTAGTTTCTGCTTTGTTCAGCTTGTCATATAAATATCTATACTTTGTTTTAGATTTATTCAGGGCTTTTTTTTGTAGAAAAAGTCCAGCAGGAACTCATTAACATAATAGGCCACACCCAACAGCAGAAACTCATTAGCATATTAGGCCACACCCCTGACAGCACAGCTCACTAGCACATTAGGCCGCACCCCCATGTTACCAGAAGTGTGGTTATCCAGCCACACCCACCTTTTGCTTCTTATTCTGTTTACCTTGCTTGTTGTCAAAACCCAGGGCTTTTTTTGTTGCAGGAACTCCTTTGCATGTTAGGCCACACACCCCTAATGTAGCCAATTCTAATGAGTTCCTGCTGTTGGGTGTGGCCTATTATGCTAATGAGTTCCTGCTGGGTGTGGCCAACTTGGGAGCCAGCCGGAACTCCGTTCCTGTGTGTTCCTGCCCAAAAATAGCCCTGGTGGCTGGGGCTGTTGAACCCTTGTGTCCTTGAACATTTTCCAACACTGAAAGAAGTTTGTTGGAGTGTGTCTCATTTTCAGAAAATAAAACTAGAATTCTTTCAGCCAACAAGTATGGTGGTTTTAAATATTTCATCTTGCATTTACTTTAGGTTTTTTCCAAACTTTGAAAAATATTCCTATGGAATTTTGTTGACCAAATTGGCAGAAAACATTTTTTGGGGCTGTGGGTCGGGGAGAATGTCATGCTCTGTACCTGAATTTGATTTCATACTATTGTGGTAAGTACCAAACATGTAGCATTACAGATGGCCGCCCAGGGCCTTAATTGGAAATCTGTGACTTCTTTCACTTCCCTGTTGGCCTTGGATATAACTTACTGAATCAGCACAGTGTTGGTCCTTGTCAGGTGAGAGATTCCATTTTAAAAACATCTAAGTTGGTTCAAATTACACTGGAAGGCCCCTGCCACATGGCAGGAAAAAACATGGCCAAAGTGCGGCTATTCAGAGCTGCACCAAAAAAGACACGTGGCGGCGGGATCACACAGATCCCCTGAGCCGCCGCGCTGTTACTCCCCGGCACGATCAGATGCCAGGGAGGAAGCCACCGACGGGAGACCGAGGAAGCCGGCTGCGCATGTGTGCGCATGCGCAGTTCGGCTGGGAGCCTCGGATGCGCCGGCAGAAAGACGCGCCGGCGATCCCACGGCCGCGCTTGTTGTGGCCTTTCTGGTAAGTCCACCTTTGTAGGTGGTTTATTTTAACAGCGGATTTTCGGCCTGAAGGGCTGGATCGGGGACGGGTGCGCGCAGCTTCCCAGATGTTGCGGTGAGATCGCACCCATTTGCTGCGCCCCCGATCTGTCCCTCTCCTGACCCAAAACCTTCTGCGTGACCGGGGCCGAACTTGACTAATTATAAGCTTTCAAAGCTCTGCTTGCTTGAATGTAGTTGGTACCTGTATCCTACTTATTTGATTCATAAGTACCTTTGTCATATGTGTCCTGTGTTTATGCTTAGTGACAGTGTCCTCCTTAGTTTTTATGTTAACATATTTGTTGCCTCTTGTACTTTTTTCATAGTTTTAAAAGATTTAAAAGACACCTACTTGAGTATGAAACTCTGAGGGGGGAGGGAATGGCTGTATGTTCTCGGACCATGATAGATTGCTCACACATCTTGTTCTAAGGCCTCTCAAGTGTCCTGAGCGGTAAATTATAACAGGGTAGTAGTTGCTACTATTATTGTTGTCCTGGGATGTAGGGACCAAGTCAAGATTGACCTTTAAAGTCCTATAAGGTTTTGGACTAGCATAACCTTAAGGACTTCCTAGTCCTGTATGAACCTACCCAACTGTTACCTACCCATCTTCTGAGAGTTTCCTTACTTTCTGAGGCTAGATAGATCTGAGGAGAGGCTCTTTTTGGTCATGGCACCAAAATTCTGGAACTCCCACCTCAGGTCTGTCTCATTCTGTTCCTGTCTTCTGCCAGCAGGTGAAGATTTTCTAAGACCCAGTATGAAACAAAGTATTTCAATTCAGTACAGTTGTTAATGCAACTGAAAAAGGGTTTTCGTTTGATAAATCTGACCCCAAAGGATGCAGGGTATTTAAGAATATTAGTATTTAATAGAGTTTTGCATTAAAACCCTTGTCTATGTCTCAAATACCACTTTTCTCAATGTCCTAGAATGTTATATTTTAGAAATAGAATCCTGTTATGTTTTAGAAAAAGAATTGTTTTAGTGCATATGCTTATCGGTGATATGCAAAATGCGTTCAATGTTACAAGTTGTGCAAAAGTTCAGTAGGCTTATCCTTGTACTTTGGATTAAGCATGATGCTAAAACCTTTTATTTTAATTGACTCTGGATTGTAAAGCCAAAAAGTGTATATTTCAGTAGACAACAAAAGCTATAAGAGCCATGTCTATGTCTTGTAACCTGGATATGGTTTATACATCTCAATACCGATCAGACAAGTCTCAAATGCTTTTTTTTTGTTAAGTACCGTTCAAGGCTATGTACATTCTTCAAATGTAAATAAAGCACATCTGATGTTATATATACTGGTAGAAAGAAGTGTCATAGCACATGAAGTTGTTTGCTGAATACTGAAACTGTGGTTTAGGTGGGTAGGCTCTACTTTGTCCCTTGAGGCTAGTTTATACAAGCAGGTTTACCCCTTCTCTACTGTGTGAATGCCTACAGATGTTTATTGTGATGTTTCATAAACTACATAAACTAGCTGATAAAGTAGATTCTGCTCAGAGAACTTCAGTTTCAGCAGAGGTACGCCTTAATTGACAATGATTTGTGGAAACAAAGAAAAAAAAGGGCATAAAGATGCTTACGTCATGGGTAGCGGCTGTAAAGGAGGAAGGCAGCTAAATGGGGAAGATGATATAGCAAAAACGAGAAATGAATGGTTGCCATTGACAATGAATCAACAATAGGGGAATTTTCCCACTGACTGTTGAAGGAGAGCAATACAACAGTGAAGCAGCAAGCAACCAGAGCTGGAAAAAATATGTGTTTTAGAAGCCATTATTAAAATATTGTCAGCCCTGTGAAGAGAAACAAAACGTTCAAATGTTTTAGGTGTCGACACATATATCTTGATTTTTCCCGCCCAGCAAATAGCTTAAAACAGTTCTCGAAGGTAGGTGTCAAAATAGGGTTGCCAAATGTGCCCGGGGGGCGGGGAATTCCCCGCTTCAGAGCCCCGATTTCTGCCCTAGCGGAATCGGGGCCCGGGGGGAACCCCGCCCCCGAAGCTGTGTCACCAGAGGTGACGCAGCCACGTTGCTGACGTTGGGGGCGTGGCTGAGCTCGTCGGGGGGGAACCATATGTTCCCCCCCGACGAGCTCGGCCATGCCCCCAACGTCAGCAACATCTGATGTCACTTCTGGTGACGTTGCGGTGGTGCGCGCGCGCAAAGCGTGCACGCACACACGCACACAGCCGGCTCCCGGGCAGAACGGAGCCTCCCCCGCCGGTAAGATTTTAAGACTTGGCAACCCTATGTCAAAAACATGATTGGTGGGATCTCTCAAACTATATTCTCAAGCAAAATACTCCACATTATACAAGAAAGTAGGTACGTTTGCCATGGAATATTTTTACACACACTCAAGGGAACATTCTGCACTAAATTCACCATTAGCTGTTGGTGCCATTGCAGCTATAATAATTAAGAGAACTTGGCTTCCTCTTTTCAATGGCCTTGTAAATCCATCCTCTGGATAAATTGTCTGGAATAGGATTTTAGCTTACAAAGGGTTTTATGTGTACATATTTTTGAAAAATAGGGGTGATAGCAAAAGTGTGTTCTTCTTGTTCACAGATTAAACAGAAGTGCTGAGATAAATATGTATATGTGGGAGAGAAATACCTATCTTTAAAAGATCAGGGTTTTCTTAATTCAAGTAAAATACTGCAATGAAAAGCAAAGTAGGATTTCCTTCCTCACATTTTTACTTGGTATTGATATAGATCTATAGATATGTACACACACATGCACGTGCGCACATGCATGTACACATACACACACACATGTACACACACTTCTTTGATACAAAACAAAGAATGGCCTTAGGATGACCTTAGCCTTAGTGACAGTACGTAGCTTTCCTTTCACTTTCTACAGAGTACATAGCTAAGGTGTGTTTTTAAATGGCTCAGAACTCATTCTTTTTAAACGGAACAAAGTTTGAGTTCAGTGGCACCTTTAAGGTCAACAAAGTAGAAATCAGTGTGTAAGCTTTCTTGTGCATAAACACTTCTTCAGATAATGTATCTGAAGCAGTGTGGATGCACACGAAAACTTAGAATTAAACTTTGTTGGTCTTAAATGTGCCACTGGACTCAAACTTTGTTCTGTTGCTTCAGATCAATATGGCTACCTACGTGAATGTTTTTTAAACAGTTAACCAGCTTCAGGGTCCTGCAGACTTTCATGCATCATCATTCTAAAATACATGCAATTTGTGTGATATTTGGTCTATTAACTGAATCCTACAAGATGCAGGAAATGACTGAGATAGTAAACAAAAGTTAACAGGTTGTCTAAAGCTTAAAAACAGTTTTACATGCAAAAATTCACACAGAGAAGGGGGGGGAATGAATCTGCAAGCAGTGGTTAAATTTTTTTACTGTTCTGTAATGTTAAAGTATTCCACCAAAAGTTGCAATCCAAAATGTCAGTTATTGCAAATGTAAATACATAAAAGATGGATTTATACAGGTGCAAGTCTAAATATTTTACCAAAAAAAGTTATTTAAATGAACAGATAATACAGTAAGTGCACACCTGATGTGATTAGAGAGACAGGTCCGTATGTTAGTGCTCTGTACTGCTGTAGAACACATGCAAAGTACTGTCACGCAAAACTCTACCAAAATTGTCCCAAATTGTTCCTTCTGAGGTGGTAAACATAAGTTTGGGTTGCTGGTAAGTATGTCAGCACAGTTGAAGAGGATCAGTTATAGATATTACTTACTGTAATTTGTGATTGTCGTGGGAGAGGAGTAGCTGTTGGTGTAATAGTAATGCTACTGGTGACTTTGTTGATAGGCTTACTTGGTGTTCCATTAGTCAGTGCTGGAGTTCTGTTATCCTGCACAGGACTGCAAGGGCTAACAGTTTTTGCTGAATTAGGAATAGCTTGAACATAGGAGCTTCCTAAATGAATATGTATTTTATTATCCTCAGTAGTTATCACACTAGAACCAGAACTGTTAGATCGTTGGAACTGCCAGGATGACTGCCTTTCAGGAGATACTCTAAAGACAGCATGCTTGTCACCAATTTCCAGAGGTTGTGGTGAAAGTACCTGGTCTGGGGAGTTCATGGAGCTTGTCAGAGCCAAAGGGGACATTGTCCTTTCAGGAGTCACAGAGCCACATGATTCAGGAGTTTGGGATCTAGCAAAGGCAGCTATAGTAAGAGGTGGCATTATTTGCTCTGGACTTGAGTAACCATCAACTGACTTAGATTTTATAGGCGTTAAAGATCCATTTTGAATGATGGTTATCCTTTGCTTTGGTGTGCCACAGTTTGGTATCACAGCAGTACTAGTGAAAGAGTGAGAGCTCTCTGCAGTAGGGCTAGTTATTTCAAGGGTGGCTGTGTTGTGACCGTGATCTGGAGTAACTTTTATATGAAGCGGTTGGCCAGGCGTGTGACTTAGTACTAGATTTCCAGGCTGAATGCAGTTTCCATTCTGCTTGGCATGAACTTTTCCATTTTGAATATGGTTTTCTTTGGACTTCATCCAGGGGATCCAAAGTTTATTATTGTTTACTGCATTTGCAGCAGATGAATTGCACCCGAAGGACATGGTTTGCTCATCATCATTATTTTCATCCTCTTCATTATCGCTGTCTTCATATAAATGCCCATTTATGACAGCTCGTTCTAAAGGAACAAGACTCTTATAATCAGGTGGTTCATTGTCTGCTGGTTCTGTTTGGACTTCCTTAGAGAAAACCTGCAAGTCAGAAATTCTCCTTCCATTGAAACTTGGTCTGAGGCTCTTACTGAAATGCCTGTACCTGTCTAGCTCTTTGGTAAGGATTTCCATTTCTTTTACTAACTCTTTGTTCTTGTTTTCTTGGTGAGTGAATTTCCTTTGTAGGGCTGTATGATCTTCCCTTAGATGACATATCAAATCTTCAGTAGCCATGTACTCATGGATTTTTTCTTTCAATGCGTCTACTTCCCTAGAGAGGTGACCCGACTTGGCTGATTCTTCTTTAAGTTTTTTGAACAGTCTTTGCTCATGATTGGATTCTGTCTTCTCTGCTAACTTGTACCGAGCCAGTTCTCTTTTTACAACCTCAAGTTCCTCTGACAGAAAGCGGGCCTTTTCTTGTTCATTAATGTATCTACGTTCTAGAGATTCAAATTCATCTTCTGTTTTCATGAGATCATCTTCTATAGACTTCATTTCATTAAGTTTGTGTTTAAGCCTTTCAATTTCTTGGGCTAGTTCTTTAATTTTGTTGTTTTCCTGCTGTAAAACTGAGTTAGGTTTGCTGGTCTCTTTCAGTTTATTTTTTAGGAACTCTTTTTCAATGGCTTCTAGGGACTGAAGCTTTTTCCTTAGAAGATTCACCTTGGAGGAGAGATCGTTTCCTTTATCTTCCTCTCCTTTTAGTTTGTGTTTCAGTTCATCCCTTTCTTTTGTGAGGTTGGACATTTTCTCCTCAGCATCAGTCTTTGATTTTAATGCCTTTTTACTTTCCTCAATCAGTTTTTCTGTAACTGACATGACTTTTTTTTGCTCTAGCTGAAGTTGTGAATTTGCAGTCTGTAATTTTTCTTCAGTTTGTTTTATTTTTTCATTCATTGTTTTCCTTTCATCAACCAGCATTACTGTCAGCGATTTCAGTTTGGTCAGCTCTTCCTTAAGCGTGAACTCTGTTTTTTCCAGCCTGCTTTCAATGGTCTCAAGTTCTCCCAGTCGAGCTTTTAAGCCATCCAGTTCTTGGGACAGCTGCTTTGTTAACATTTTTTCTTTTTCTAGGTTGCATTTCAAAGAGTGGCATTCCTGTTTACTCTTGCTGAAAGCATCCTCCAGTTTCTCAAGCTCCATAATTCTCTTGTTGAGTTTATCAACTTCTGCTTTGAAGTTCTTACCTTGTGAGGCTTCTTTTTCTAGCTTCTTATTGAGCTCCCTGCACTGCTCTTCCATTTTTATGAGCTCCTCATCTTTCCCTTCCATTTCCAGAACTCGTTTCCTTAGCTCTTCCACTTCGGACATAAGAGTAGAATTTCCACACTCCCCTCTAGTAATTTTTTCTCTTAGGTCTTGCAGTTCTTCTTCGGCCTTTCGCAGGGATTTATTAGTCTCTTCAAGTTCATCAATTTGTCGACTAAGAGAGGTTAGTTTTAACTTGAGCTGGCGGTTCTGGCTCTCTTCATTGGTTAGTTTGGCCATCACAGCTTCTTGTTCTTGGGCAGCCTTGTCTGTTTGTGTCAGAAGTTCTGCTTCCAGCCTGAGAACTTTCTGTTCCTCTTCTTGGGCTTTGGTTTCTGTGATAGAGAGCTTCTCATGAGCTTGCTCTGTGGCAGCAGTGAGCTCTTCAATCTTTCGGCTTTGCTGGTTTAACTGCTCTGTAAGTCTTTGGTGTTCATCCACTACCGTTAAAGCAAATGACTTGAGTTTTGTCAGCTCCTCCTTCAGTTTGTTTACTTTCTTGCTGGTTTCCTTGTCTTTTTTTGCCTGATAGGCTGTTTCTTGGTTAATCAGTTTTTTCAATCTAGAAGGGGGGGAAAAACACACACCTTAATATGTGACTTGTGCCTGGCAGATTTTTATTCATTCTCTCTCTCTCTCACTCACACACACACCTTGCCATGGGACAGGAGACAGAAGGTGGTTCATGTCTCATATTTACATTTTTATTTTATTTGAAATACTTATAGTCTGCCTTTCGCACAGGGACTCAAGGCAGATTGCACATGCTGAGGCAGTACAGTCACACAAAAAATGGGACATTCAATAGCCAGTGCATTAGGATTTTAGAAATCTGGAACCACCAGAAAGAACTGAAGCATAGCATAAGTCTTCACGTGACACATTAAGTGGTATAGAAATTACATAAATAGGATCCTACTTACAATAAGCTAAACACAGCAGTATAGACCACAGTCCTTAATCGTTTATCCAAGCATGTTTGTAAACTATTTTGTGTGATGCAACCATATTATCTGTGCAGAAAAGCACTCTTGAATAGTTCAGTTTTGCATAGTTTGTGGAAGGCCAGAAGAGTGGGAGCTTTCCTAACATCCTCAGGCAGGCCATTCCATAAGGCAGGAGCCACAACGCAGAGAGCATGTGTACGAGCAGATGTGGATTTTGCTATGTGCAGGCTGGCACCCACAGAATCCCCTGCTTACATGAGTGAAGTTGTCGTGGCAGAGCATAGGCAGAAAGACAGTCCTGCACATAAGAGGGGCCAAAGTCATGAAGGGCTTTGTATGTGATAGGTAGTATCAGGGGTCGTTTCGTAGAAAAAGAGCTAAGAGGACTCATTAGCATAACTCATTAGCATATGCCACACCCCCTGACATCACCGGAAGTGTGTCATAAGGCCACACCTGACATCACCGGAAGTGTGTCATAAGGCCACACCTGACATCACCGGAAGTGTGTCATAAGGCCACACCTGACATCACCGGAAGTGTGTCATAAGGCCACACCTGACATCACCGGAAGTGTGTCATAAGGCCACACCTGACATCACCGGAAGTGTGTCATAAGGCCACACCTGACATCACCGGAAGTGTGTCATAAGGCCACACACCCCGCCCCCAATGGTCCCGGCCACCACCGCCGGCCTTGCAGCTCCACTGCCGATCCCCCCCGAAATGACCTCTGGGTAGTATCTTAAACTGAGCCTGGTAACAGATGAGCTCAGTTTAAGGTATTGGCTATCGCATACAAAGCCCTCCATCGCCTTGTCTCCTCTTATTGGCAGGACTGCCTCTCTACCTGTGCTCCACCACAACAATCTTGCTCAAGTCAGCAGAGGCTTCTGCAGGTGCTAGCCTGCAAGTGGGCAAAAACAGCAAGTGCATGTTGACATGCTTTATTGTTAACTCACTCATGTGCATATTTGAGTTTCCAGAATACTGGCAGTTAGACTGCCTCACACTTTCTTTGTGAGAAACCGAGATCTTACCCGAGCCATGTAAATTCTAGGTTTTAGTGAATTAAAAACATAAAATACTGTTCTTGCCCATGTTATTTGTTAAGACTTTTGTTCTGTCTATGCCCAGCTGTATTTAAAATATAATACTGTTATCTGCATAGAAGGCGAAAGATTTATACAATCTGAAGAGAAACCAGAGTATTAATAATACTGTTATCAGTGAGGCTGTACTGTACCAGTCCAATCTAATCCCACTGGTTTCATTGGGCTTAAAGTGGAGTAACTCTGCATAAGATGCTACTGTAAAAGAACTAAAAAGCTCATGTATCTTAGTGGGGAACTGCAGACATTTTTGTACTTAGTCAGAATACTTTTGTTTCAAATTATCAAATTGCATATAATAAAAACAATCAAATTGCATATAATAAGTACCTTCCATTTTTAGAGAGCCTCTTGCCTTATACTAGACAGCATAATCATGAACAGTTATACCCTTTTAAATCTCTTGTAATCAGTGGCACTGTGGTTCTCTCAGTCCTGAAAAAACATTGCTGGATTGGGCTGATGTAAATCACTGTGGGACCATACTTGAATGTTCCATTTTTGGGCAAGGTGATCAAATGAGTAAGAGTAGAGCAGCTTCAGGTAGTTTTGGATGAGGCTGATTTATTTTGACTTGTACCAATCCTAAACCATAGTTATTCATATGCTTTCTTATGTAGTTGCTTCCTCTTCTGCAGGGTGCCTGCACACAAGTCCAGCATGTTAACTGTGGCATGGGGGACAGCAGGAGGGAGAGAGTACAGGTACTTATTGTTTTATTTATTCATATCATCCCCCCACAGCACACCTTCATATTTTGTTACTGGCCCCCTCTTCCTTTCACAGACATGATTTTTTCTTTTACCATAAAGTTGCAGCTAACTTATGGCAACCCTGTAGGGTTTTCAAGACAAGAGATGTTCAGAAGTGCTTTGCAATTGCCTGTCTCTGCATAGCAACCCTGGACGTTTTTGGTGGTCCCCCATCCAAATCCGAACCAGGGCTAACCCTTCTTAGCTTCTGAGATCTGACAATCAGGCTACCCTGGCCTGTCCCCTCTTCCTTTCACAGACACGCATAGATGCCATAATTTTTACCTAGAAGTAAAAGGGTATAACTGTTCATGAGGAGCTGCGGTGGCTCAAGTGGTTAAGACGCTGAACTGCAGGCTGTGGAAGGCCAGTAGTTCAGCAGTTCGAGACCCAGGTGCCGCAAGACGGAGTGAGCTCCCGTCTCTAGTTCCAGCTCCTGCCAACCTAGCAGTTTGAAAGCAAGAAATTGCAAGTAGATAAATAGGTATCACTTCGGTGGGAAGGTAACAGCGTTCCGTGCGCCTTGGTGTTTAGTTATGCCGGCCACATGACCACGGAAACGTCTTCGGACAGCGCTGGCTCTTTGGCTTTGAAACGGAGATGAGCACCGCAACCCTAGAGTCGGACTCGACTGGCTTTCGAGCAAGGGAACCTTTACCTTTACCTAAATGGGGATACATTCAGGAAGACTGAAAATGTAGATGCAAAGGTGGCTTAAGATACTTTAGTGCTTGAGGCAAAAAATCCAAATGGTGTATTGCCTCTCAAGTGTTAACACCATAGTTAAGTAAATAATTGCTGCTTTAACAATTCCCTGCTTTTTGTTTGTTCCCTGAAGTCTGCCACCTGAGGTGAACTGCCTCACAATGCTTAGTATTAGGTTCAGCCCAGGGCAGACATATAGTCGGCTCCCTCTACTGATAAAGGGAGGTGCAGCAGGTTTTTCACTGAACTCTGCTGAGTCATCAGTAACAGTGTTGTTTTTCTCCCAGAAGCTGAGAGAAAGCAAAGCAAGTACAATCAAAGACATCACTGAAGTGAAGGGTAAAACTTGTATAACGCAAGAGTCCAGTAGCTTTAAAGCTGGAGAAAGCAGCAAGTATTTCCTTTTGTGGAAGAGAATGTGTAGAGCTCTTTGTATTACTAGGTTTGTGTATACTTGATGAGAGGTATTGGTCAGAGTGTTGGACTGTGGAGTTCTGGGTTCAAAACCCCATTCCACTAGGAAGCTCATGTGGTGGTCCAGTTATGCTCTCCTAGCCTAACTTGACTCACAGAGTTGTTGGAAGAATAAAATGGACAAAAGGAGAGCCATGTATAGAGGAAGACGGTAAAAATCTGATAGATGCTGTCAGGGGTCATTTCGTAGAAAAAGAGCTAGGGGAACTCATTAGCATAACTCATTAGCATATGCCACACCCCCTGACATCAGGGGCCCGGCAGTGGACCTGCAAGGCCGGCGGGAGTGCGAGGAAGCCCCGCCAAGGCCCTCCCTGGCCCCAGGCAGGCAGGGGTGGGGAGAGGCGGGGAGGAAGCAACTTACCCTCCCTCTTCTCCTGCCTCCTCCTGGCTGAATGAGGGCTGGAAGCGGGGCAGCCGGAAGCAGGGGGCGGGGCTTCATCATGTGCCCCGCCCCCTCGCACCTCACCCGGGGGAACTGCGATCCCCCGCGTTCCCCCCCCGAAATGACCTCTGGATGCTGTTCATGGCTTTTCCTGTAAAGACTCCCCAGTTAAAAAATAGAATGAAAGGGGGGGGACTCAGAGTGATACTGGATAAAGGTGTGGGTGGGGGGTTGGTGGAGCAAAAAGATGACAAGATAATGAATCTTCTACAAAGGATAAAGGAGATTTTACATTAAAAGATTATTTCATAATATCTCCTTGCTTCTCTCTCCAGTTCCTGCCTTTGAGAGCTTATCATGAAGCCTGATGATAACTTATTGCCATAGATACTAAACTAGTTGAAGAATAACTACCAGTTTCATTTTTATTTCTTGTTCTAGTTTTGGGAATCCACGCAGTTATGCTTATAATAGTAGTCAGATTTAGTCATTCAATTGCACTTTCATGTTATGAAATACTTTATCATCGAAATGTTCTCTTTAAATGGAAATCGGCTTGACAAAACACTAAAACATGGGTAACAGAATTTCAAACATATGTCTGGCATATAACAGTAACTTCCTGGCCTAATAAGCTAAAATATTTAAATACTTATCTTCCTTTACGTCTCTGCCGTTGGCTACAAAATGTTAAGCAGAATTTTTTCAAGAGTGGGTGTTGGAACAGTCATAGCACTGATTAGGTAATATGGTTCATCATCAATTTTCTGTGCAAGCACACATGGGGACAGCACATGAACAGGCCTCCCATTGGAGAGGTTTTTACAGCTAAAAGCTTCCAGTGGGTGCTGTGTGCCAGAGCCAGAAACGTGTTCTCGCCCAGGGACCACTTGCAGCCCTATATAGTATGGGTTGGACTCAACTTTTGTGCTCAGATTTCACACATTTTGCCTCCACTCTGCAGCCCTTAACTATGTTAGTCCCCAATGCCCAGCAAGGTCTGTTGTTGGTCAAAAGGGGCTCTCCCTCCATGTTCTACTAGAAGAATAGCTGGTAGGATCCAATGCACAGTATTAGCTTAGTAATGTTTAACTTCATGAAGTGTGTGTGTATAAACTGTTACTACAGTAACCTGTTAGTGCTGTAGACAGGTCTGCTGGTGCACATATTTAGTGTAGGGGTATAATGTTGCAAACCCACATACACTTTTACATGAATGCAACTGAAAGTGACAAGATACCAAAGACTATGTGATCTAGAACTGAGGGTGAAATAACAGTCATTCTGATTCTGTAGTCAGTACAGCTGTTTTAATTTTCTATAAAATTAGAAGTATTCCGGGGGGGATTCTTTTGCCCCCCCCAATAATCCATTCAGAAACAAAAAGGGATATCCTCAGCATGCTAGAAACATTTTCTTATTTAGGTTAAGAAAGAGAGTGTGATAGAATTCTAACGATCTAGTGGGAATAAAAAGTAGCTCCTTTTGTGTCTTAAAATACATCTGTTTTTGAAAGAGAGAAAAAGAGGGAACTTATGTAAAATCACTTTATAATGGAAGCATAGGTGAGGCAGTGTGATTCAGTAGCCAACAGTGGGAAAGGAAATGTACTTTTCCTTCCAAAATATAATGCCCAAACATAACTGAATAATATAAAATCCATCTATTGTAAAACAATCCTTCATATATAAACAATCTATCTTTTTGTCTGGGTTAGAACTATGGCATTCTGATCATAGCGATGTATAATATTGAAAATAAAGGTGATGAGGTGCATGCAGTTGGGAAACTATTCTCCCACAGAGACTTATACTGCTTGCAGTTCCTCAATTTCAGAATTATCACTATCCCGAAACGTCAGTATTTTCATTTGAGCCCACCCATTTCTTAGGCTCACTGAGGTTCATTTGGATTCATCCATTTCTTAGGTTCACTCTTGAGAATTTCCCCAAGTTAAGTGTTGGTTGGGGGAAGCACGTAATTTTCCCACACTTAAGCTCTAATGCCATTGGTGGGAAGACAGTGGGCAGGCTAATGACGTCTGAGAGGCTCTGGAATTCTGGGCCAGGGGTTTTAGGTTGCTAGGTCAAGAGCCTAAATCCGGACAGGAATTATGGTGGTTGTGGCTGTTTCTGTCACTGCCATGCTATGTGACCTTGCAGCACGGGTGGGTGGTTGAATTTCATGCACAGGTTCAAACTGTTGGAAAGTGGCAGTTGGTGGCCAGCCAGAGCCATTTAAATGGTTCTAGCCAAGGGTCTTCTGCACTCAAGTTGAAGAGAGAAGAAAGTGGCAATGTTTTCCGTGTTGTCAGTTTTTTTGTGACCTCAAGAAAACCCATGTGTGTTTCCTTACATAAGGAATGGGTTTCTAAAATCAAATATTCACTTTTGAAATTGGGTGCATAAGTCAAAATGCATCATTGGTGGACTGACCCCTCTTAAAAACAAGTGAAAATTTGCAGTTGAAAGGAAAGCAAGGCTGAAAAATAGTTTTGTGTAAGTGAAGATGGAGAAGTTCAATATGGCTAAGTTTTTGTATATTCCTTTTTGGTATTCAGTTCCTTAGTCATTTAGATTGTTACACAAAAACTTTGATTTCTACTTTAAAATTATTTTCCAGATATTTCACAAGCAAATGGAAACTCATCAACTCATTTTTAAAATTAGAAGTTAAACGGAGGAAGTAAGGTTTTTTCCCCTCAGCAATGTGATGCTTTTCAAAGAAAAGCATTTTATTGTAATATTTTATTCTGTGCTTAGAACTGACAGTCTGTTTTTGCAGGCATAAACTGTGAATGCGATTTTAATCTTGTAAATGGTATTTTTTTAAACAGAGAAAAGAATTGAAAAGTTATTGGGAAAAGATTAGCCTTTAAGTGGGGAAATGATTAGTACATAGCAAGCTTCTTAACCGGGCAAAAGCTAATTTTGGCTACCAGTTGTATTTTGTAAGACTGCAGAAACCATGTAAAAAAATCACCATGTAGCCAAATACTTGAACTAAAAAACCCAAGGCTGCAGTCACACATGCTAAATAATCCACTTTCAGTGCACTTTCGAACTGGATTTCTACTGTGTGAACTGGCAAAATCCAGTTGGAAAGTGGATTGAAAGTGGATTATTTAGTGTGTGTGAACGCAGCCCAAGTAAATTCCCACACAAGCCATTCTTGGAATAAAGTTTTATAAACATGAATATGAGAATAAAACTGATTCAGATCTGTGTCTTTTTACTACTTGTCTTTTAGAGACTCTGTAATCCTATATATATAATTCTCTTACATATTGACCATTTCCAGCTCTCCCATTGGCTGTGCAGTGTGCTCTATCAGCCATTGGCCCATCAAGCGCCATTCAATACTCACGTGCCATTGGCTGGGGGCTGGGTCCGCTCCTCTCCCCCGCCCACTGCCAGCCTGGACACTCTTCCCTCACAGAATAAACAATCAAAATGGCTGTCTCTCCTGACAAAGACACTTCTTGGCTCCTGTGGGACTAACTTTTCCCTCAGTGGATGTTGCTATGCAACCAAGCTTGGTTCTGTCAGTAAAAAGGGAAGGAAGCCCTTTCCAGGCCTTTGTGGGGAACTCATTGGGGCCAGTCCTAACTAGGGTTGCCAGCTTCAGGTTGGGAAATGCCTGGATATTCTGTGGTGGAGTCTAAGGAAGCCAGTTTGGGGAGGGGAGAGGCCTCAACTGAATAGAATGCCATAGAGTCCACCCTCCAAAGTGGTTATTTTCTCCAGGGGGAGGAGAGATCTGTTGTCTGGAGTTCAGTTGTGATACCTGGCGTTCTTAAGGCTCCACCTAGAGGTTGGCTACCCTAGGCGTAGCAGTTAACGCTTCAGAGCAGGGTCTGCTAGACCCAGGTTCTTGCTGTGGAAGTTGAGTTGGTGATTTTGGACCAGTCACAGAATTTCAGCCTAACCTACCTAACAGGGTTGTTGTGCAAATCAAAAGGGAGAGAGGAGAATTATGTAAGCCGCTTTGGTCTCAACTGCGGAGAAAGACTGTACCTTTCCTCCTGGGGAACCACTGCTGCCAATCTCCAGGTGAGAGCTGAAGACCACTCAGAATTTTATTTATTTATTTATTTATTTAATTTTTACCCCACCCTTCCAGCCAGTTCCTTCTGGTGAACCATTGTTGCCAATCTCCAGGGGAGGGCTGGAGATCACTCAAAATTACAACTGCTCTTCAGATGGCAGAGAGAAAACAGTAAGCTCTGTGTCATTATACCCTGCTGAGGTCACCACAGCAAATTGACGCTGAGTGTCCAAGGCCAGGGCACCTGCCCAGAGCCTCTTTCTAGAGCTCATTGTATTTATTTCCACAACGGGCCTTATTTCTAGTTTTTATCCTTACCATGGTTTATCATTACATAATGTAAAAGAGAGCCAGTTTGGTGTAGTGGTTAAGTGTGCGGACTCTAATCTGGGAGAACCGGGTTTGATTCCCCACTCCTCCACTTGCACCTGGCTGGATTACCTTGGGCAAGCCGTAGTTCTGATAAGAGCTGTTCTTGAAAAAGAGCAGTTTCTGTCAAGAGCTCTCTCAGCCCCACCTACCTCACAGGGTGTCTGTTGTGGGGAGGGGAAGGGAAAGGAGTTTGTAAGCCGCTCTAAGACACCTTTGGGTAGTGAAGGGCGGGGTATAAATCCAATCTCTTCTTCTTCTTCTTCTTCTTCTAATTGGAGTGGTTAGACATTATAATTTTCAATCTTAAAATTATTAATATGTCTATCTAAGAGTCCAATTATCTGGACTTTTCCTTCCCATTTTTTCCCCTGTTTCTTAATTCATGTTGTCTACTTGTATTATCATATGACTGAATATATTTTGCACTTTTGAAACTGCAGTGACTTATAGAATGTGGAAAGCATCCTACCAAGTACCAGATCAAAACTGGACTATGTCATGTCCTAATTTTTCTCAACTAAGGAAAACAGATGAATCCAATATAGTAGTGAGGTCAGATTAACCTTTTTTTGCCATGGGTCTAGGAGGTCAAGATTATCAGATGACGTTTTATAGTAGTGGGGACAAAGGTAGCTGGGGAGGAGCCTATTAAGTTAAAAGTGGTTCCGAAGAGTTGTCTGGAGTGAATGCGTCATATAGGGTATGCAAGTGTGGGTGTCCTTTATAGAAAAAGAGATAATGGGGGGTAAGATGAGGGAAGAGGAAGCAAAATACTACTGAGAGCGTCTTTGTACATGCGCCAATTAACAGTACACAAATACTAACTTTCAGTGAGGGATACAGGGTTACTTTGAAACTTCATTTTCATGTTGACTTTGCTTATTCCCAGTGTTCTGAACAACTATGAGAAGTAAATACGTGAAAGGCAGTAACTGATCTCTCTGTACAACATTTCTGAAAGTGACTGGTCTTCTTTGTTTGCTTTAGAAAGAAGCTTAGGTTTTGTAGGTTTTGTCCATTTTAAATATATATTTGTGTTTCAGTAAAATTAATAGGAGAAGGAAAAAAGAATTTAATAGCCGGCCAGAGAAGGTGACACTCTCATTCCCTAGCTGTTGTAGCCTCATTTAGTGATATTCAGACATTTATTCCTGAATTTTGCTGTTTGTTTTCCAGTCTGGTGAAATGGCTTTGATCCAGTATAGCTTTGCTTGCTGTCATGGCTGTGCAAGAATTTGCCCCATTCAGAGAAAGATTGTATTTTTTTTTTAATGATTGGAACAGAAATACTGTTTACTTGTATCAAAGTCCCCACTTGTGCTGCTGCTTTTTTTAAAAAAACTTTTCTATATCCTAAGCACATTGGTTGTGAGCCAGAAAAGAGGCAGGCATTTCCAGCAGTAGCTTGGAAAACTGGAAACCTCAGCCAAGAGATTACTACTAAGCACATGGAAGCATAATAGGAGGAAGTGGAAAGATGAGGCACTACATATATGGAACAGTGGTCAGAGCACAGGACTATGAGGAAGGAACTCCTGACTTCTGTTTTATCTTCTCACTGTACCTTCCTCTTTTGTCATTAACATTCTCACTTAATTGGAGGGGGGGGGGAGTTAAAATATTAAAACATCCTAACATGCAGTTAAGTTATTAGTCCATTTTGTCTCTCACCCAATCTTATTATTTACATGTTTGTACAATTGTCAGAGCTGTATTTCTAAGTCTGAAAAGTCTTTTTGCAAGGAGAAAAACAAGGGAGCCAGACTTATACCAAATCAGATCACTGGGGTGTGAAGCTAAATGTTATATGCTTTGACTGGCAGTGGCTTTCCAAGATCTCAGGTAGAGATCTTTCATATCATTTGTTACCTGATCTTTTTAACCAAAGATGGTGGGGATTGATCTTGGGACCTTCTGCATACGACACAGATGCCCTGCTACTGAGTTGATAAGTGTTAAGGCGGTACACATTGGAACAAAAGGCCTAACTTTAAATATATGCTGATGGGTTTTAAACTAGCTGAGTGAGATCAAGATTGAAAGAGATCTTGGGGTTATCATGGATAGTTCAATGAAAATGTTGACTCAGTGCATAGCAGTGGTGAAAAAGGCAAACTCTGTGTTGGAGAGTATTAGGAAAGGAACTGAGAAAAAAATGGCAAATATTGTGATGCCCTTGTATAAAGCCGTAGTGCAACCTTGTTTCGAATACTGTGTACAGTGCTGGTAGCTGTATCTCAAAAAGGATATTGCAGAACTGGGAAAAGTTTAGAGGAAGGCAACCATGATGATCAAGGTGCTGGAGCATGTTTCCTATCAGGAAAGAGTGAAGAAGTCTGAGACTTTTTAGTTTAGAAAAAAGGCTAGAGGGGGTACATGACAAAGGTTTATAAAGTTAGGCATGGAGTGGAGAAAGTGGATAGAGAAAGCTTTTTCTCCCACTTCTGATATTCCAGAACTCAGGAGCACTCAATGAAGTTGATAGGCAATAGGTACAGGACAGACAAAAAGAAACACTTTTTTATTCAATGAGTAATTAAGTTGTGGAATTCACTGCCAGTGGAGGTAGTGATGGCTACATGCATAAATGGCTTTAAAAGGCGGTTAGGTCTATCAGTGGCAAACTAGCCTTGGTGAGTAAAGTAAACCTCCATATTCAGAGGCAGTAAAACTCAGAAACCCAGTGCAGGGAGGCAACATCAGAGGAAAGGTCTCTATGCCCTGTTTGTTAGCCCACTGAGAACAAGAAACTGTGAAATGTTGCTGGTTAGCCCTGCAGGGAATCTGGCTGGTCACTGTGTGAAATAAGATGCCGGACTAGCTGGACCATTGGGCTGATCCAGCAGGGCTGTTCTTATGAGCCATGGCCACCCCTTTATCAACCACATTTGAATAGTGAGGACATAGGCCTTTCTGGAAGGCTGCTTGCAGTAGGGTTGCCAGGTCCCCCGGGAGGGTGGAGGTTCCCCCCACTAAAAGGGTCCCAAACACCGGTCCGGAAAAGGCCAGCGGGGGGAACCCCACTCTCAAAGTGCCCGATTCCGGGCGGCGTGCCCGGCGCGATGAAATCACCCAGAGGTGACATCATCACGCCGGGTATGTCGCCAGCTGACACTCTAGCAATCAGCCTGAAAACTCTATGGTACCAGAGTTTCCAGGCCGATTGCTAGAGCACCAGCCAGCAATGTGCCCAACGTGATGACGTCACTTTCGGGTTACGTCATTGCGGCGTGCGAAACTCCCGGCCACAGACCAACTTTTCCCCGCTATTGCCGGTAAGTGACTTGGCAACCCAAGCTTGAGGTAGCTCGATTAACTACATGACTCGCAGGTTGCAGAATTCAGGGCCATTTGCGCTTTGAGTCATGATTAAGTAGCTGCTGTTCCACTGAGAGGTTCTGTGAAGTACATCTGCTCCTTCTGCACATTATAACTCCCCCCCCAAAGTATTACATTCTGTGTGGATATTTTAAGCAACAGGGCAAATAAAGCAGAATTACGCCACTGTTCTGCTGTGGAGACTTTATCTTCTTTCTTAAATTAGCTAATATTTTTGGATGAATTTATAATTGGCTCTTTGCCAGTAACAACTGATTGTGTTACTCAGAAGGGACAGACTGGTCATCATTTTCCCAGAACATTTTCAGGAACTAGGTGTACTCTGAAACAGTTTTAATATGCAGT
>NW_015160216.1:748407-763907 GCF_001447785.1 Gekko japonicus
GTAGGGAAAAAAGTGTGTGAACTCATTGGCTGCAAGTCTGATGAGCACATGGTTTTCTTCTAGATATTGAACAAAAATTCCCCTTGCAAACTTCTCTTCTCCTTCTCCCGTATCTTGCAGCCCATTTTGTTTCATCCAGTTCAGGGAAGATTTCTCTGCTTCTATGACATGATCATAGATTTGCTACTCTCCTAAGAAGAGTATGATCCCCTTTTTGGGGGGTGGGGGATAAAAATGATATAAATATTTTAATTAATAGACAAAATACACCGTCCCTATTGCTATCCTTTTCTGCCTCCAACCTTGAAACTTGGAGGCGGAAACCTTTCCTTACACTGCATTAAACTCTTGTGATCATAGTTTCCACATTTTCCTTCTACTTCTAATCTTTTCCTGCTTCACCTGGTATTCCAGTTATACTTCTTTGGGCACTAGATCATGGTTGATCCATCCACCTTGGTGTCTTAATCACCTGTCAGCCAGTAGAAAGTTGAAGTGGAACAGCAGCATTCTATCCTTTAGGTTAGCTGCTTGTAATGTGTACTTAGAGAAGGGTGGTTTATAAATTTAAATTATAAATAAATAAAACAATAGCTGAAGTTGCACAATTTTTGCTGTGGAGGAAATATAAATATCTGCTGAGTGGGTTTGTGTGTGCTAAACAAGTGGAGACAGTGACCACTCATAATTTGTGTTTTCTGTTAAGGGGAAACCAAAGTTATGACAGGAGGAAAGAAGCATTGTCTAAGATGGGGGAGAGTGAAGCATCAGTGAGGGAACAGTTGTTTAAACTGTAAGATCTTGGGTTTTTAGAAGTATGACATGGTGGGTTCCCCAAGAGAAGACGTATAAGAGATGTGCACTTCTTCCCATGCAATCCATGTTTCCTTCTTCTCCACTTATTTTGATTACCTGAAGCCACTCTGTTAGTCTAGTGAATCTACTGCCCATCAAGTTCACTGGATGACCCTGAGTTGTAGCATGCTCTAATAACATTCTACACACCGTGCACAATTTTATAAGCCTCTGTCTTGTCTCCAAATACTTTTTTGCTTGGAATGAACCCTTGATCATTTTGATTGTCCCTTTCTGCTTCTTTCCAATTCCGTGATACTCCCCCCCCACCTTTTTAGGTGGAGTTACCAGAACTGTACACAGTTCTTCATATACAACAATGCTTCAGAGTTATATAAAGGCAGTAGGATGCCTGCAGTTTTCTTTTCTACCAGTGCCTGTAGCATGGATTTTTCACAGCCAGTTCGTTGCTTCAAAAGTATAACTAAATTAAAATGTACTTTTAGTTTTTTAGCATCATGCCATACTGTGTAATCCATAGATCCTCTGTATCTTTCCTTTTTTAAAAAAATTACCTGAGTTTCATTTGAACCATCCCCAACCAGTGCCATCTCTCTTTAACCATCCTTGAGCCTTATTATTGCCCCTTTTCAATCCAGAGGCTTCCTGTAGCCAATATAAAATATTTCCCATTCTGTCCTCCCCAACATTCCACATGTCAAAATCTACACCTCTTTCTCCATTGCTTGATCAGCTGCATATCAATTAAAACCACGCCCCTAAACTTCCATCCTTAGCCCTTAATAGCAACACCCTGCAAACAGCTGGCAGCCTTAACCAGCTGCCTGTAGTTAATGATGAGTTTCTATGGGAAAGAGAGGGAAGCAAATTTTAATAAAGTGCTGTAGTCAGGCTTTGAAAATAAAAATGTTAAAATCCATGCTACAGGCACTAGTGAAATTAAGGTTGTGTAAACAGGTGTTTAAATAGCAAAATCAAATAAATGATGTGCAGTATTCCCTTTTCTGATCCATTTCAGCTATTGAGGGATTTTAAAAAAATATATAATCTCTATGTGAATATGGAATTGTACCTCTTTCTAACATGAGATTCTGTGACCTTCTGTGTAGTATGTTATATCTCAGGCTGCTTGAGATACATTCAAAACTTGTCCCTGTGTATCTGCATAGAGTGGTCAGCTTCAGTGAGGTTGAAATGCCAGTTCTCTGAAAACTATATTGGCTTCCACAAGCAGAGTGAAGCATTTGAACAGATTAAGCTATCTGCATAACTGCCTTTTATCGTGCAATATCTTACAACTTCTGAATGCAGCTGGGATCTTATTAATATATGTCCCTTTCATAGTATCCTTGTGATGTGGTTGTCCCTTCTGTGTACTTGGCATCCCACAGGTCAAGCATCACACGTCCTCCATCTGACCCCTTGTGATTCCTGGACACAAATGTTACCACTGTGGCATGGGATCCTTGCCACGCTGAATTGGAAACCATGCTGTGGGGATATGTATAAACTGAAACAGCTCAGAATCTGTGTATAACAGCCAGAGTATGTGTCTTACTCTTATTCACTGGAAAAATGTGTCTTTTGGCAGTCACATTTAAGGGATTGTTTTATGAGGTTGTCAATCGGCTCAACTTTCTTTATGGGTCTGGAGTCTTTAACTTTTATTTTACTTTATGTGTATGTGTGTACAGACATTGACAGGAAATGCATGTAAACCACAGGGGTTCAGCAATTAATTTGTAAGAATTTGAGGTAGAAATTGAAGTAATGCTATCTCAGGTCAGGAGTTTGGATTAGTGGATCTACCACTGAGGTTCTTTAAACCCCTCCCCCCTTTTCTTTTGCTCAAGAGTACAGCTGTTTGCATATAGCCAAAAATTGCTCATGCTGCTAACACCTTTCCAATAAAAAATAACACTACATGACCTCTCCACAGTTCAGAAGTTTTAATTCTTGATTTAACAATATTACAATATTGCAATCTTTAGAAGGCCATTTCATATGACACAGACAAAAAAATCCTGTGCATTACAAATTCCCACAGTACATATATTGTATGAAGGAGAGGTGCCTATCTTGTGCAAGCATGTGGTAAACACATGCCTGGAAGAAGCTGGCCAATTGTGGCTCCCAGACACAGATGCGTAACATGTTTGCAGGTATTAAACTCTCCTTCAGATATCATGCTGTCTGATTTGGGGACAGATGGTGGACACACTGCAGTTGTCTGTGTTTATATGTGCTGAAGTAAAGATAAAAGTCCGTTCTAGTACCCTTGAGTCAGAACCTGGTGTTCAGAATACAGGAGAATAGTGCATGCAGCATCTCTGTTACATCAAATAATACAAAACACATCTGCATGATTTCTCTATCTCTGAGAGGTAGTACTTTACAGATGGGTGGATATGTATGTTAGTGCTGATTTTTATGGGGCAAGAGCTGTTGCTTCTGTGGATAGTATTGATCAATTAAGGCTTCATTTTGTTAATTTAAAACATGTGTAGGAATGCCAAATAAAACCTAATATTGGTAAATCTTTCCTGCTACTTATTGCCATGGTGAATACAGGGATATAAAAAGGTGTTAATGGGTCCTGCACAGTGTTCCCTCTAAGCTGAGTTAGGGTGAGCTAGCCCACAGTTTTTTAGTCTCCGGCTCACACCTTTTTGTCTCTGCTCAGGAAGGAGGGCTCCAGAGCAAACTAATTTATGCAGCAGCCGAATTGCTCGCTCACAGCTTTAATGCCAGTAGCTCACAAAGTAGAATTTTTGCTCACAAGACTCCACAGCTTAGAGGGAACATTGGTCCTGCAGTGGATTTCTAGATGACATTCAGTCAGAGTGTAGAGAAAGTCCAAGTCCTTACTAATGGTTATAGCTTGAAATAGATCTAAAACACAAGCAAGCCTCAAAAGTTTAAGGTAGCAATTTTATTTATTTATTATTTTGCATTACCAGTATGCTATTGGTATCTTGACATTTTGGACAACCAGACTGAGATTCTTTGGACTGGCTTTCAAAGATGCTGTCAATATGGGTAACTCTATTAAGGGTCAACTAGGAAGCCAGAATATTGGCAAAAAAGTAGACAGGTAAAACAGCAGGGAGTAGTAAACTATATATACCATCTTTAGCCGATCCAGTTTGGTGTAGTGGCTAAGTGTGTGGACACTAATCTGGGAGAACTGGGTTTGATTCCCCACGCCTCCACCTGCAGTTGCTGGATTATCTTGGGCAAGCCATAGTTCTGACAAGAGCTGTTCTTGAAAGAGCAGTTTCTGTCAGAGTTCTCTCGGCCCCACCTACCTCACAGGGTGTCTGTTGTGGGGAGGGGAAGGGAAAGGAGTTTGTAAGCTGCACTGAGACTCTGAGTGAAGGGTGGGGTATAAATCCAATCTCTCCTCTTCTTCTCTTCTGCTGAGAATCCTTCCCTTTGGCTTACTCCCAGGAGAGGGTTTTAGGATCATACCCATATAAGAGGTAGTGACATAACTAATTTTATGCACAGATCTGGATTACTATGTGGATTACATTTTTAGCTTCTCTCCCCCCCCCATCACTTTTTTAGGTAGTTCATTCCTAAAAGTAACCACTTTCATCAGAAGGATGAAATCCCAAAATTAAAAGTTGATGTGAGGTTATAAATGAGTTAATTATAACCCAAGATTGCCCTGGTATTACCATGTCTGTCTCCTTCCCTTGCTTCTCTGACATGTGCATAAGGAGAGATGTTCAATCCTCTGTGTTTGTAGAATTAAATTTCTCCACTCCTCATTTCGTTCTGGCTTCTGCATTTCTGTTGGCAGGGTAAACAGCACTAACTACTCACAAGTAATGATGTGTTTTTTCTGTGCTAACCTTCTCAGTTTGAAAGCTTTTCTTTGCCTAACTTTTTCTTGCTGAGACTGAGCAAAAGGCCGACTATGACCTTCTTTGACCTTTTGTGAATGAAACAATGTTGAGACATCTGTATACTTAATAGTTCCTTTACAAGCCAAGCCCCTAATTTGTCAAAGGAGCTGGAGAATTGCCACTGTTAACTAACTTTTGTAAGTTACCAAATTCTAATTTTGTATAAAATAAGAATTCTAGCTGATTATATTGTATTTGTACTTGCTTTTGGAGAATTGACTGTTAATGCATGAGGAGACATACTTTATACGGATTTCATATTTGAGTCTCCAAAAATATAGGAACTAGTTAAATTCTATTAAATTTATTAATGGATGTTGTTGTTGTTGTTCAGTCGCACAGTCGAGTCCGACTCTTCGCGACCCCATGGACCAGATCACGCCAGGCCTTCCTGTCTTTCGTACATATGATGATAAAATTAGTCTGGGTCAAAGAATGACTCCTTCTTGCAAGGAACTTTATTGATCTACATGTTACTGAAATTAATTCATTGAGTTTAATTACCAAAGCTAAAAGTAGTAGGGGGGGACACCTTGGATGGTTGCAACTGAAGAGGTAACTCAGTAACGCTTTTAGTGAGCACTTTACTGTTAATGGCTGCTGGTTGCCACAGTATATTTTAAATCTTTATTACAATTTTTTTGCTGAGGCTATGTGTGATGGAAGACCTAGCTGTAGAGGATGAAATCTGTTGTTTTGTCTTGTCATACTGGTATTAAGCTCATATTAAGCCACTGATTAATAGTTGGAAAGCTAATGTGAAGGGTCCATTAAGTATTTCCTTATTGGGTACAGTACTTTCCTTAAAACTAGTTCCTGTGCATCCATGCTTATTGTATTGAAATAGAACGGCACACTAAACTAATTGCATACACCTTTAAAGTCCCATTAATTTAAGTGGTGAGAGAATGAAATGTTAAATCTCTCAATGAACTCAGTGAAAAATTAAATGTTCAATTTTGACTGAATTGTGACAAATATTTTTGGAACGCCCTAGAACAATGAATTAAAACACATAAGGGTTAAGTAACAATGAGGTTAGAAGTAATTAAGTGTGAATTACTATTTTTGAGTCAATGGGTGGAATTCTTCAAAAGTAACTTTAATAGAGTAACCTAAGGCACTGGGGATAAATGAGAACCAAATAAACCATGTGTCTGAATGAATTTTTTAAAATGTGAAATCTAGTTGTTATTGTGTTGATAGTATAATGCGCTTCTCTCCTTTGGTGATTTTAAGGAATTTGAAAAGTCTCTGGCTGATAGACAGAACTTTTCCATTCACAAAAAAATTTATAAACTTACATCTTGTTGTATATTCAGTATCTCCCCCAGTTGAGATTGCTTTTGGATTTTTCCTACATTAATTGTTAGTGAGCAGTTTCTGAGAGTCTTTGGTTTGAGATCTATGAACTTGCCTTAGGAAAATATTTCTTTAAAGTAATAACTAGTAAAATGGCAGGTAAGTTCATATAAGCTATAGTTAACTTCATATAAGGCTTAGAGAACTAACATTTTGTTGGATTGTTGCACAGGTGCAACTGAAAAGTGATCATTAGGTTTAAAGAAGCCTCTCTTCTTTTATTTTGATTCCTTTCACTATGGAAGTCAGTCCATTGTGCTGTTAGTGAGTCTCCAGCTAGACTCCTGAAAACCTGAAAACACTAATTAAACCATGAGCTTCCCTTAATTATTAGAGGAGAGGGCTGTTGTTTTACATTTGAAGGCTTTATTCACCAGTTGTAGATTCATTCATAGTTGTGAATGACAGTTAAGAATCTGGTCCCTTTTTAGAATACTTAAGCTTTTCAATTTTCTGGGAATCAAAGACCTAATTAAGGAATGGTTTTCACATAATGTGCTACTGGAGGGGGCTTGTAAAAATAAGAGAGTTCTAGATAGTAACAAAATATTATCTGTGCATGATAATTTACACATTGCTTCCCTATCTCCAACAATCTGACTTCCCATTAACACTTAAAAAAATGCTAGTAGTACATGGTTCTAGTTGCCCTTTGAGGTAAAGTATTTTAAAATGAACTTTGATAGGCATGTAGGAAGATCACACATATATTTTAACTATTAACCTACAGTTGGTAAATGACTGAATGCAAACTAATAAAAGTTTTATACCTGTTGGAATTTAACTTGCAAATTGGATCTTTGCTTTCACATTCATTTGATGTGAAAATGAATGAATAAATATTGCTGATATAAGAAATGAGACATGATAGAAAAGACTCAGGATTCTGTCCTTCATTGTCCTGTAGAATTCTAAGAAATGGTGATTGATCTTAATGCCAGGAAATGCAGATCAATTAACATCTTGAAGAAATGGTAATTTGCAAGGGGGGTGGGACACCTTCAATTAGTGTTATTTTCTATCACGTCAACACTACTTTTTTAAAAATTGCAGTTCTTTCCCCTCCCTGCTAGAAACATGCAATTAAATCACAGGATAGAACCAGTGCATGGAACTACGGTCATTTTATCGGTAACTGCACCCATGTTTAGTTTCATTTCAAATGTAGCAGGTCACTGAGCATAATTCACATCTTCCATGTTCACATATACTAAATGTCCATGTGCTTCTAAATAACTGCTAATACAAATTATACATGTATAAAAAATTGCTAAAACTTTATCCAATGTATTACAATGCTCTTGGACCCTTTCCCACCTTCTTTAATGCAGCTATGACTCTGTCCAGCACACTTGGAAACTGTGTGTAATTCATAGTTTCCCCCTCGTCTCAGTGTTAATGCCTCATCTTTTTTACTTGGAAAAATACTATATATACTTCGATGCAGGTCATTAAAACAGTTTGGTAGCTCTTCACCATAGTATTAGATGAGCTTCAGAAACCTGTGTTATGCAAATAGCCATACTTGCTGTAGATCTCTTAAAGTGAACCAGGTTAACTTTGAAGCAAAATGCCTATTGGCTGCTAAAAGAAACTGCATCCCACAACCTTGCTCTTACCTTCAGTGAATGAACGGCAGACTCCCCCAGTTAGCTATTGCTCCGCAATGTGGAGATTTTGATTCCCTTAGACATCAGGGATGTGAGCATTCCAGCAGTTACACCAAACAATGAGAGAGAGACTCTCTGCATGCCCCAAGCCTATGGAGCATTACGTCATGGCAATACCATATAAGGAACTCTGTGTTGTGCAGACTCGTCCTGTCTGTAGGGTACTTCAATGATAGCCAGCACTCAGAAAAAAAAGGCTTATTAATGTGTTCTGGCTCCAGCTGACACTCTGGACTGTGTGAAGCATTTCATTTGTCTGGTCAGTTTGTGGCTACAATGAATGTAGAGAAGGCTTGTGTTAGAGCAGTTTGCTGTCACTACTGATAGAGAAATTAGCTAGATGCAATCTAATGCTTTCCTCCTGGTTTTCCATTCCACAGTTGTTTTGAGGAATTGGGTCTTGCATTGCCTTCTTCTTCTTTTTGGATTACAAAAAATGTGGGCTTAGTTGGAGTCCTTTAAGAAAAGTATGAACACCAAGTCTCCTTTTTTTTTTCTTTCTGTGTTTTATTTCCTGATGATGTAACTAGAAAACAATTCTTCAAGTGATGATGGGAAGGCCAGATGAGAACCTTGTGTATGTTCACTATTTTTCATTTCAACCCGTTTTTATGTTCCTTTGGCTCAATATGATTAGTGAAAGGAACTGATCGCTTTTTAGTAATCTAAAAGCCTTTTAAACAGTACATGACTTTGATTAATATTCTGGGGGGGGGAAGAGTTAAGGGAAAATAACTATTAGAGGGTTAACTACTGAAAATTATCCCAGTTTGCTTCAATAGTCTAATACTGTGTGAAAGTGAAAGAGGGGAAGGATTGTGTTATAAAACTCTTGTGAAAGGGTTAATAGGAGCTATCTGATTTAAATACTGTGCATGCTGAGGAAAGAACTTGAGGCTAGATTAATGGCTTTTAAAAGTTGCTTTGTTGTGGATCAGAGACATATCTGCCTTTATTTATGGATCACTTTATGTTGCATCCTTAGTTGCTTACCTGCATATCCTTTAAAGTTCACATGAACATTATAAACCCTAAGTGGATGTTAAGATAGCTAAAAGGACATAAACAGATGCATCCAAATTACTGTTTCTAAAATACATTTAGTTATAGTGTGAAAATTTAGAGCAGTTCTGTTTTAATCAAATTGTGTTGTTTAAAAATGTACAGCTCTTAGAAATATCTGTAAGAATTATAACAGGGTCTCCCTTTATTCCATATGTATTGAATGAATATTCCAGGATGATCAAGATGGGTAGCCCTGGTAGTCTGTCTGTAGTGATAGAAAAGGTCAAGAGTCCAGTAGCATCTTAAAGATTAACAAAATTTGCGGCATGTGTGCAGTAACTCACGAAAGCACCTACCCTGCCGCAAATTTTGTTAGTCTTTAAGGTGCTGCTGGATTTTTGCTCTTTTCTACTATCCCACTGTGGACTGAGAATCTTCTGTGCCCTGTTCTGGATCCCTACTATATTCTTTATGTAGGCACTATATGCATATAGCATAGCATTAACATCAAAACCAAGTAAGCATTTTCTATTACTCAGTTGGTTTCTTTACCTGTATACGTACTACCTGTTGTTTAATCTTTTTATTTTTAAATGTTATTTATGGACTGGCTCCTGTCTGTGGTGTTCCACTAAATGGGGGAGAGCTTCCTATATCTCACAGGGTTGTTGTGAGAACAGAATATAGGGGAGGAAAAGAATGCTAAGCTGCTTTGGTCACCTTTGTGGAGAATGGTGGGGTGTAAATTAAGTAAAAAAACCAGGTAAAAATATCACAACATATAATAATAGAATAAAACAACGTTCAATTGAATTGTTCAGGAGGGTGTTTTTACTCGAAGGGAATAGGGCTATAGTATAGGAATGGTGCAGAAAGATACTTTTATAAAGGAAACAGGACTGTAGCCTATGCCTCTGTCCATGATGTGTCTTTACTGTATGTACTACATTGTGTTCTCATTCTGTCATTCCATTCTCTGCATTGTTTGACATCATGCCTGACCATATTATGCATTGTATCTGAATTCTGTAATCCTTATCTTATTGCACTGGTTTATTAAATATTTCATGGTATTTGATTGCACTGCTTTATACTATGTAATCTGCTCTGAGTTTCAGTAAGAGCAGTGGGCTATAAGTAAAGTAAATAAATTAATAGAATAAAACAGCAGCAACAACAATAAATAAACTCAACAAGCAGCAATTGAGATACAAATTCAAGTGTCTTGACTATTAAAAAAAGAAAGAACTATATGGACAAATAGTGGAATTTTAATTTGATGTCTAAAGTTTATAAAATTGGTGCTAGTTGAACCTCTTTGGGGCAGTCTTCAATAATCAAGACGTTAAAAAGTCCTCCCTCTGGTCATGAAACCACTATTTGTAGTGCAGGGCACCAGATGGGTGGATTTGTATAGAAGTAGGAAGTCCTACAGGTGCCTTAGTCCAAGAGTATTTAGTGTCTTGAAGATAAAAATCAGCACTTTGAATTGTGTATACGTACAAATAGGCTCTGCCGCCCCCTTCTACTCCTGCAGCCTGAAAAACAAGCAGATGGGCAGGTGAGCAACTTGTCTACAGAGCAGTTCAGTTCACATGAAGCCACATTACACCAAATTTGTTGATTGGTCTATCAAGCTTAGTATTGATGACTTTGACTAATAAGAGGTCTCTGGACCTTTTTAACCGGATATGTCAGGAACTGAACCTGGAAACGTTTCCCTGCAAAGCATGTGCTCCACCACAGAGAAGCAGCCCTTACCAAGTATATAGTGTTTTATATTCCTTGAAGTATAAGTGGAATATATATTTACTGTCGAGTCACAGCTAACTTATGGCAACCCCATGGAGCTTTCAAGGCAGGAGACATTCAGAGGTAGTTTGCCAGTGCCTGCCTCTGCAACACGACCCTGGTATTCCTTGGTGGTCTCCCATCCAAATACTAGGCAGGGCTGATCCTGCTTAGCTTCCAATGACATCAGGCTAGCCTGGGGCTATTCAGGTCAGGGCAAGAGTGGAATGCAAATGTGAGAACACTGGAGCATTATGGAACTGCCCTGGTGTAATGTATTCATTTCAGACCGCGTGCGAGGCAAGGGCTCCACGCAGTCAGGCGAAACGTCCGAGCTTCGCTCCAGAACACAATGGGCTAAGCGGATCCTAGCTGTACCAATCGGTGAGCTAGGCTCTGGGCTGAGAGCCCATGGAACTCTCAACCACTGTAAATAACCAATCACTTGTGTGGGGTGTGTTTTGGGTGTGGCGTTTTCAGGAAATATAAGCCGGCCTGCGAGCTGGCTAGAGTTGTCTTGTTCTGCATTAAATAAAGTATGAGAGCTGTAATCATTCGTCAGTCTCAGTACTTTTCACTGGTGATAAAGGTGGGATGCATCCTCCCCTGAACAGAGACCAAGAACCGAGCACCGCTCCCAGCACCAAGCACCGCTGACCCTGAGAGCAGCATCACACCGCTCCTCACCCGCCGATTGCTGCCATCGTTCCTGAGCCTCATCTCCACGTGGAAGCATAAGATGGCTGCTGCCTCCGAGAGCCTCCCAGCTTTCGACATCTCCCACCCCACACAGTGGGAGACCTGGCTGGAGACCCTTGAGAGCCACTTCACCATCCATGATGTTACAGATCCAGGGAAGAAGAAGGCATATCTCCTCTGGCACTGTGGTATGGAGGCGCATCTCTTACTGAAGTACCTGATAGTGCCTCGGCTGACCAAAGATGAGACACACACCACTTTGGTCAAGGCGCTCTCGGACCACCTGGCACCCAAACCTACAAAGTTTGTGGAGTGGATGGACTTTTTAACACGAGTCCAGGGCCCCGACGAGACTGCCTCTGACTTCCTAGTGGCCCTGTAGCGTGCCGCCATAAGATGTTCATTCCAGGATTTGGCTGACACGCTTCTCAATCAGTTCCTCTTGGGCCTACGGGAGCCCAAACTCCAGAGGAAGCTGGTCAGCCAAGATGCCCTAGATCTGGACAAAGTGCTTTGGGAGGCCACCGCGTATGAGAAGTCTCACCAAGACCACCACGCCAAGGCGGTCCACTGCACACAAGTGGCCGTTGGTTCTGATGTCTCAGACGCCGAGGACGTCCTGCTGGTCTGCCACTGGACGTCCCAGTGCCCTCATCGTGCAGCAGGATCCGTCTCGGCCAAACCGTCATCGCCTGCCTCGTCTGCTTGTGCCAGCTGTGGGGAAGCTCACGAGATATGATCGTGCCGTTTCAGGGACGCGGTCTGCAGATCGTGCAACAAGTCAGGCCACATTGCCCGAGTGTGCCGCTCTCGAGGAAAGCAGCAGAAGGCTTCAGCCCACCAGACCAACATTCCCTCCAACCTCAATACGCTTGCGAACCACCAGCAGCAGCACCAGGTCAGTAACTTGCCCCCGCAAAGTGCACGTAACTGTGATGATAGAGGGGTCCCCCTGCAGCATGGAAATAGACTCCGGGTCATCCTACTCCATCATTTCTGTAGAGATGCTGCACTCTCTCTGCCCAAGGGGGGGGATCCCTCCTGCAAAAGCCACAGGGTCTCAAGTTGCGGGACTTTAACAAGAACCCTGTGGCGATCCAGGGCTGGGGCAAGTTTAAGGTGCAGTTTAAGGACTACTGCGGACATTTAGACTTGCTGGTGGTGAAGGGTAAACTCTCAAGTTTGTTGGGACTATCTTGGTTCGGGCACCTGGGGTTAAGAATCACGGGGATCAATCAGATCCAAACGGTGGACTTTGGGGCAGTGTGTAACGAGTTTCCCAATTTTTTTGATGGCACACTGGGCCGTTTCGCCGGGGCCCCCATCTCCCTCGATCTCAACCCAGCTGTTCGCCCCATCAGGGTAAAGGTCTGTGCCGACTATAAGTGCACGTTAAATAAGGCCCCTCAGGACCACGTGTGCCCAGTACCGATGGTCAGCCACGTGCTCGCTGCTCTGGCGGGGGCTTGGATCTTCGGCAAGTTAGATCTGGCACAGGCTTATCAGCAATTGCCCGTGGATGCCGCCACTGCCGAAGCACAGATGATAGTAACTCACAAGGGGCCTTTAAAGTACATCACCTACAGTTTGGGGTGTTGGTCGCGTCGGGCATTTTTCAGGCTTTTATGGATTCACTCCTTAAAGGGATTCCCGGAGTTCAGCCGTTTCTAGATGACATCCTCATTGTGGCTTCGGATGCATCGACCATCGCGGAACGGCTACGGGTGATGCTTCAACGGTTCGACTCCGCGGGCTTGAAAGTGAAATGCAAAAAATGCCTGCTGGGGGTGCCCCGGGTGGAATTTCTGGGGTTCGCGGTCAATGACGCTGGTATCCACCCCACCGATGAGTAAACGAAGGCAATCACGCAGGCACCACCACCCAAATCAAAGTCTGAGCTGTAGGCTTTTCTCGGACTTCTTAACTTTTATCATTCTTTTCTCCTGCTTAAGGCTGCAGTAGTGGAACTCCTACACAGGCTGCTCAATAAGAGCACACCGCTGCCTTCCAAGCCATTAAGGACCTCCTGGTTTCCAACTTGGTCATTTCCCATTTCAACGAGGATCTCCCTGTGGTCCTGGCGTGCGACGTGTCACCGTATGGGGTTGGAGCAGTCCTGGGCCATCAGCTGCCAGACGGCTGGGAGGTCGCGGTCGCCTATTATTCCAGGACTCTCATCTGCGGAGCATAGCTATTCGCAGATTGATAAAAAAGTGCTCGCTATTGTGGTCGGGGTGAAGAAATTTCACCACTATCTCTACAGTTGGCCTTTCATGGTCCTGACTGACCACAAGCCGCTTCTCGGCCTCCTGGCCCCAGACCATCAGACCCCCCAAATGATGTCTCCCTGGGTGATTCGGTGTTTGGTTTGCTTGGCAGGGTACTCTTCCTCCCTCCTCCACCGGCCTGGGAAAGCAATGGGTCACACGGAAGCCCTGAGCCACCTGCCGCTGCCTGCCATGGACCCGGATCTGGTCCCAGCACATCACATTGCTCTCCTGGAGGCTCTCCCGGACCAACCAGTGCACGTTTGAGAAGTGGCGCACCACACCGCCTGGAACAAGATTCTCTGCCGTGTCTTGGACTGGGTGGGAAGGGGGTGGTCTATGGCCAGAGAGGGCCCTGAATTCGCGCCCTTTGTCTCTCGGAAAGCTGAGCTCTCCACATACATGGGTTGTCTGATGTGGGGAGGTTGGGTGGTGATTCCAAACCCCCTGCAACAGAGGGTGCTGGCAGCGTTGCATGAAGCTCATCCCGGGGTTGTCAGGATGAAAGCACTCGCTCACAGTTATGTTTGGTGGCCAGGGCTAGACAAGGACATCAAGGACACTGTGAAATGATGCACAGCCTGTCAGGCAACACGGCCGGAACCTCCCAGGGCTCCGGATCGTGCATGGGAATCGTCCCATCGCCCATGGTCCCGCTTACATCTTGATTTTGCGGGGCCCTTTCAAGGCCAACTGTTTTTCATCCTTGTCGATGCATACAGTAAATGGCTGGAGGTGGTACTGGTGCCTTCTACCACCTCAGGGTCAGCCATTTGAGCGATGTGGAAGATTTTCGCAGCCCAGGGCATCCCCGACACTTTAGTCACCGATAATGGCTCAGCTTTTTCCTCTGCCGAATTTAGATACTTCACTGTGTACTACGGGATCTGCCACGTCCGAGCGGCTCCCTTCAACCCCGCGACCAACAGACAACTCGAGCGCATGGTCCGGATGACCAAGGAGGCGCTCCACCATTTGGAAAGTATGGACTAGGAGTATAAGCTGGTCACCTTCCTATTCGGTCAGCGAACTACTCCCCACACTGCAACTGGGCACAGTCCAGCGGAGCTGCTCCTGGGGCAACGCCTAACAACCAGACTGGACCGCCTCCACCCTGATCACGCCACAGAATCCCAGGAGGCAGCAAAGGGATTCTTCCCGGAGGACCCCGTCTACACATGGAACTACGCAAAGGGGCCGCCCTGGATTCCGGCCCGGTTTGTGAGAATCAAGGGTCCATGAACATACGAGGTCTCGGGTGAGGATGGGCAGATATTCCACCACCATATCGATCAGCTATGCTGGCGAGTACTACCATTGGATCCCAAGGACTTCGAAGACCCAGACACCGCGGAGCCTGCAGAGTCTCCACCATGACCCTCGGTTCCGCAGGCCCCAGATCCTGTACCCAGTCAACCATCAATCAACCAGCCTCCAGACAGCGCGGCCACACTGACCGAGGCACCGAGGGGTGACCCAACACCGCCAACGCCGACCAGCACCCCGCCGAATGCATTGGCGTCGTTTTCCACTCCCAACATCAGAGATATGCCGCTCCACCCGCGAACGCAAAGCACCCGACTATCTAAAGGACTTATTTATTTATTTATGTCAATATTTCATATACTTTTACAAATAATGCCACCTTTACCTGCAACTACTAAATAGGGTAGTATTAATCAATAATTTAAGGCAGTAGATAAAGAGTCTATCTCATTAAGATTGTCGGAAGGTTTTGTGCAGAATGGCTAAATAAAAAAGGTATCTTTTTGGTGTTAGAACATAAGAACATAAGAGACGCCAATGTTGGATCAGGCCAAAGGCCCATCCAGTCCAACACTCTGTATCACACAGTGGCCAGAAATACCAGTGCCACCAGGAGGTCCACCAGTGGGGCCAGGACATTAGAAGCCCTCCCACTGTTGACCCCCCCAAACACCAAGAAGACAGAGCATCACTTGCCCCAGAGCCCCTAT
>NW_015160216.1:764401-793933 GCF_001447785.1 Gekko japonicus
CTATACCTTGTGGCTAATAGCCACTGATGGACCTCTGCTCCATATGCTTATCTAATTCCCTTTTGAAGCCGTCCATGCTTGTAGCTGCCACCACTTCCTGTGGCAGTGAATTCCAAGTGTTAATCCCTCTTTGGGTGAAGAAGTACTTCCTTTTATCCGTTCTAACCCGACCGCTCAGCAATTTCATGGAGTGCCCACGAGTTCTTGTATTGTGAGAAAGGGAGAAAAGTACCTCTTTCTCTACCTGCTCTTTCCCATGCATAATCTTATAAACCTCAATCATGTCTCCCCTCAGTCGTCGTTTCTCCAAGCTAAAGAGCCCTAAGCGCTTTAACCTTTTCTATTAATTAGCCAGTTTTTGAGCTTACTTAGGAGCCTTTGATGAGGAGTCAAGGTAAACAATATCTATTGCATTCCCCCTTGTCCACATGTTTGTTCACCCCCTCAAAGAACACTAACAGGTTAGTGAGACAAGATCTTCCCTTACAGAACCCATGCTGAGTCTGCCTCAATAGGTTTTGTTCATCTATGTGTCTACTAATTCTTTCCTTAATAACGGTTTACACCAATTTACCTGGTATCGACGTCAGACTGACTGGGCTGTAATTTCCCGGATCTCTTCTGGAACCCTTTTTAAAGATGGGAGTGACACTAGCTACCTTCCAACCCTCAGGAATGAAGGCAGATTTTAAGGAAAGATTACATATTTTTGTAAGGAGATCCACAAGTTCACATTTGAGTTCTTTCAGAACTCTCGGATGTATGCCATCTGGGCCTGGTGATTTATCAGTTTTTGTCTATCAGTTTTAAGACCCCCTCTCTCGTTATCTCAATCTGACTCAGGTCTTTCAACAGCGCTCCTGAAATCAGCGGTTCTGGAGTGGGCAAGCACTTCTCATCTTCCACAGTGAAGACAGAGGCAAAAAATGCATTTAGCTTCTCAGCCATTTCCCTATCATCCTTCAGTACCCCTTTTACCCCTTGGTTCTTGCAGTTCGTCATAATAAGATGCTTTGGTTTCCTGTGCGAGGGATGAAAACCAGGAAAACTCTAAAAATATTTCCCACTCTTTGTTCTTCAGTTTCTTCTGTTTGTAATTTCCAAAGTATTTTTCTGTCCTTTGCTAATTACCGTAACCATTTTGCTCACAAATATCTGAACGCATTTGCTATATTTTCATGTTTAAATTTAGTATGGGCCACATTTTCCCTTAATTTTTTAAAAAACATTAGACTGAACAGTTAGAATTTTGCTGTGTAACTGAAACAGGACAGTATTCTTTGTTTCTGATTGGCTACTCTGTTTTATAGCATCTGCTACTCTAGGACTGTAGCTGTTGGATAGCAGGAAATGCAAGCTTGGGGCAGTTCATGTTTGATAACTGGGCAAAAATGTTTTTAAAGCTGAAGGTGTAACAAGGTGCTGGTGTTCACGTAGGAGCCGTATAGCAAATATATGTATATTTCTAGCTGGGTGATAAGCCGTGCAGATAAATGGGCACTGCACACACAGCTGATGCATCTACTGAGTTGTATGTGCAGAACTTTCTCTTAGAAGAGAAGATTGGTCTCACTAACTTCTTGCTGAGCAACCCTTTACCATTTCTTTAGGAGGACCTAGTACAGCTAAAGCACCTGCACAGTTGGGACCAGGATGCCCAAAGTGTAAGTTTTGACTCATGTACTTAACAATATGCATCACCTCAGTAATTTTATTTACAGTGGTTTGGGTCAAACCCATCTTCTGCTTGAAGAAGGGGGGGTATTTCTGCTAATTTCCCCCTTCTTGGTATATAATCACATTTCAGATGGTTCCCCAATCTCAGGAGCAGCTTTTGTGGAAGGTGCAGTAGGAAGGGGGAGGCAGGAGGAGGGAGAATATAATCCCATGACATCAACCAGAGTGAACTCCATGTATTGCCATGTGGGTGTGTTTTTGTAATGCCCTCATACTTCTCAATTTTCAGTGTTTTCCTGCAAAAATTCAGACTCAATGCTTTCTATTTGCTCATCTACTCACTGAAATTTTTTGTGAAATATACATATAGAGGCAGGGAGTCCCCCACGATTCACAGATGGGACATCTCAGTCCTCTCTAGTGGCTCCCCCCCTCAATAGCATCACGCAGCATTATGCATGGGTTTGGCGTCAAAAGGATCCCCTTAAGAATGATTGGCTTTGTGTTGTTCCTTTCCGGTTCCATTGTACTAGGGCAACTTGAATTCTGATATTACTTCTGTTTCCTATTTTAGCAGTGATATTCCTTTCTGCGGACAAGATTAAATTGTGTTAGTGTAATTGAATATAAGCATACTATTCTGTTTTATATTAAGTCAGGCCACTGATCTATCTAGCAACTCTGGCTAGCAGTAACTCTCCAGGATGTCACATGGAAGACTTTCTACTCCCTGACTTCCATTATGGGGGGGGGGGAGAGAACTATAGGTGCTAGGGGTTGTAGATTCTAGAGTTTGAAGGTGGGACCTTCTGCATACAGTGAATGTACTCTGCCACTGAGTTATGCTTTCTCCCTGAACACATTTGAGAAAATAAAATTCTTATTATTGAAAGAGGAAAGAGTTGAGAGATCAGTGGAATTTCATAAACATACTGTCCCATAAGACTAGACGAAATGATTTAAGTACTGACTCGTTCTAAACAAAATTTCTGTCTCCTTAGTAACTAATCATAGTTTAAAAATTTGTTGTAAGTACTATGGTAGGATGGAATACCACAAAAACAGAGAGGCAAGTGCTTGAAGCCTGATTAGGTCATCGAAACCTTTGCATGCCAACATGGAGTTGCTGTGTCTTGAGTGGTTTAGCCTGGTTTGTTTTGTCTACTTGATGCTTTCAAATAATTTGGGCTTGAACTTTTGATTATACATGTTAGAACAGGTATTTATAAATTAGTATTAATATTCCTCTCCTCCATGTGATAAATTGGATAGAAACAGACAGTGAGGAAAATATCACTCCTGTCAGATGTTGAAATATGTTCCATCTATAGTCTCTTGCTCAAATACATATAGGGCCCCTTTTAGAACTTTTTTTGCCCTTTGAACAACAACTCGTGGGGTCTAGGCCTGACAGCAACCACCAGGCAACTTGCCACCATGCAACTTGCATGACTTACTCAAGCCCAACTGCTTCCTACTGTTCAGTAGCATCCACCCCACAAAAACCAGTGTGATGTAATGGTTAAAGTTTCAGACTAGGATCTGGGGGATCAAGGCACTTCTGGATCTACTGATGGCACCTGGTATTTTTGGCCACTGTATGACAGAATGTTGGACTGGATGGGCCATTGGCCTGATCCAACATTGGCTTCTCTTATGTTCTTATGTTGTTAAGGTTTGAATCCCCACTCTGTGGTTCAAAACTCACTGTTTGTCTTTGAGCCAAAGACTCAGCCTAACCTACCTCACAGGATTGTTATGTGGATAAAATGGAGGAGAGGAGATTGATATAAGCTGCTTTTGGTCCCTATTGTGGAGAAAGGTAGGGTATCAATGAAGTAAATAAAGCTGAGGCATGGGGGCTGATAAAAAGTATGTTGGTGTGTGGATGGGAAGGAGAGAGGAAGTGGGGAAGGGTGACGAAGAGGGGGAAAGGAAACTGTGTGGGGAAGAGGATACAGGGGAAAGTGAGGTGCCCCTGCAAGTCCCTCACTGCACAACTGTGCTTGGCTCAGATGGCATTCCACCAGTCAGCCAGAGTTTTCCTAGAGAGAGGCTGTCAGGGGGAAGGAAGAAGGGAAAACTGAAGACAAGGGGGCAGATAAAGGTGGGTTGGCTGGTGGGTGGGAAGGAGAGAAGGAAGCAGGAAAAGGAGAGAGGCTAAAAGCCTGCCTGATTTAAACAGTTTGTTTGGCCGTCTACCATCAACAAACTGACATATGTGTTACAGGAAAATTTAAGAAGCATTATTTATTGTCATTCTTTCCTTGATAAGCTGTTCGACAGAGTAATGATCTCTCCCCCTCCAAATAAGCAATCCCATTTTTTTCTCAGCAAACTTATATATTGTTGTTGGGGAAGGAGTGTGTTTCTACACAGTGTACTTGCATTGTATCTATAATGTAACAGTTGTGTAACATTTCATCAACACCACAGTGTCCTCTTTGGGGGTAAGAATACCCTGTTTTCCCGAAAATAAGACCTACCCCAAAAATAAGCCCTAGCAGGATTTCTATGCATTTGTGGTATAAGCCCTAGTGTGTCTTCTTGAGAAAAAATAAATATACGTCAGTGTCTTATTTTCGGGGAAACACGGTAACAGCTAGGTATTGGGTTATTTAGACAATTTCTATGCTGCCTCATCAGACTGTTTGATACAGCTCACAACTAAAGCAATAAAAAGCCAAGACAATAAAAATAAGTCAATAAAAGAAGCTGAGTTGATAATAACAAGTGTATAAATAAGCCAAGGGCATAAAAGTACGTAAAGCATAAACTGTTTAAAAAAATGGAACACCTTACTTAACAGCCAGGGTAAAGAGAAATGTTATGACCTGGGTCCAAAAGGGAAGTCGGTACAGGTGAGCCTCAGGTTGGAGAGCATTCCAGATGTGAGGTGTCACCACTGGAAAGCTCTATCCTTCTTGGACAAGGATAGCATTTCCTACTACTTTATCTTCAATCAAAGAAAATGTTAATTCACCAAAGTTTTGTATGTGTGACTACTCTGGGAACTGTCCCTGGTGATAGCAAGAACCACAATGACATGCCCGCTGTTTGAGATTAGTATTTACAATGGATTAGGATTCTGTATTACCGTTTGGAATTTTATTCTTGAAATAATGGAAGACACAATTCTGTCTCTCTGCTGTTGTTTGGAAGAAGTTGTTAACGAAACAAAAGTTTATTCCGGGGAATTTCGTCACTTGTATAACAAACTTGTATAACAAGCTCAATTCGTGTTACAAGGTCTTCAAGGAACTGATGTTGGATTTTGGATTTACTGTATACTTACTGCTATTTTTGATAATTACCTGCTAATTATATTTACTTCTTGCTTTAGTTGTCCTCCTTGTTTCATTGACATTGTAGTGCTGTCTTCCACAGTGTTCTGCTACGGTAGGCCACTGGTCCAACTAGCTCATTATTAACCATCCTGACTCTCATCATCTGTTGGGGTCTCAGACAGAGTCTTTCCTGACAATTTCTACCTGAGCTTTTAACTGGCAACTCCTGAATTTGGAATCTTCCACATGGAAAGGTTGTGCTCTACTACTATCATGGATCACTTTGGTGTAGTGTGAGAGGACGAGTCCTCATTGCAGGAGAAATTCAGTCCCCAAGCTCCGTTGGCTGACCCTTCCTGTAAGGCCAGTGTTACAGGGTCTCCCAAAAGGGACCCTGAGTAAGCACTGATGCCAACCCCTGAGCCAGCAAAGCCCTCAAGCCAGGAGGTTCCGACATTGACCCGCCCACTTCCAGACCTGTCACAGTCTCCTGAAGGACCCCAGGAGCAGAGAATGCAAAGAGCAGGGGCTGAAGATTGGACCACACTCAGGAGTGCATGCTTGGCAGTCCAGGGCCTCCTCTCTGCTAAGGGAATGCCATGAAACTGATAAGTTATTGTATGTAAGGGATCTGTCTTAGCTTGTGGAGAGAAGCTTAACATGAGTCCATCACCTGTATGGAAACTCCCTACATAAGACTGCAGTGAGGCTAGAGCCAGTGTGGGATGAACCTGTCTCCAGTTTTGCTGACTACCCTGTTAATTTCCTGGCCCTTGCTGCATCTAGAATATGTGACCTGACCCTGGACTGAGATGTTGGACTGCCTTCTGACTTTGCCTTTGGATTGTGTTATCAGACCCTGGACTTTGACTTTGGGCTGTGACCTGAGAACCCCTGCTGTGAGACCTTGTTTTTGCTGGGACTTGCCTCCTACTTGGTAGCCCAGACAACAACTGAGCCATAGCTCTTCACCAATGTAGACAAAATGCTAGGGACTCTATTACAACTGGGGAACAATTTGACCTTTTTTCCAATAATGACTGTATGGAATACTTGAAAATCCAAAGAAAATCCAAAAAGCCTTGTTAAGGAGTATTTTTTCAACAAAGACACTCTAGGGCATTTTTATATGAGTTCTTTCCATACAGCATATTTTAGTTTGATTCTTGTCAATAGTGGCTGAATTCTTTTTGTGGTGTGTGATTGTTTTATGGGAAATGTGACCTTGATCACATTTTTAGAAAGGCAGGGCTATGCCCCCAACAATAGAATTTTAAAATAATTGGTTGGAGATACATTTCTCTGTGAAATTTCAACCAAATCCATGACTATGATGCCACTCCCATTTGTTGATTTAGGGTGGAATGCCCCAACAAAGCCACAATTAATGCTAACCAGAGAAGTGAGTGGGGATTTAATGTGGGGACACTCCCAATTCCACACCCTGGTTTGTTGATCCAGCAGCATGATGTTTTAATTAGGACACAGTGAGTGCTCATGTCTAAAACAGAAGAAAGAAGTAGACAGTGTGCCATCTGATTGCAAGATGATATTAATTTTTTTTAAAAAAAACATTTTTTCATCATCAGAAAGTGAATAATAAAAATAGGTGTTCTGTTTATACCAAAAAAAACCCAACACCTTACAATGGGTGTACTGCTATGGTGGAGGTAGGGGAGCATCTCCCTTGGGTGCCATGTAGGGGAGTGTGATTATAGAACGGGGTAGGCTACTTTTTTGAGCCTAAGTGTTTGAAAAAATGTGAAGCTGGTGATGAACTGGCAAACAAAAAAGGAAGAGGAGAAGATGAGGGTTGTACTGAGCCAGATATACTGCGTATGTTCTATCTTTCGCATGGGAGTTCAGGACTAAAATAAGACTGCTTTAGAAATGTCAGTGACATGGGCATATCCCAGCTCAACTACATCCCTATTCTGGAATGGAGTAAGGGAACTTCCTTGTTGAACAGAATAGTGTGGTTTGTGGGACTTTTGGTTTCGGCGCAGCATGATCGAGGTGTGCTGTGAAGCTCTGCTCCAGCAGACACTTGAATTGCACAGTTTGGGGGAGTTTGGGCCATCCGAACTCCTAGGGGGGCCTCAGGAGAGGGGTCCCTGAAGCAGGGGGCTCAACAAAGACCAGACACTGGTGGCGGCTTGGATCTGGAGTCTTTTGTCTGCTCCAAAGCCTCAGCCGAAGCAATTCGCCATATTGGCATCAACCTGTGACTGCCGCACTAGGTGAGAAGCGAAACTAAGCATATTTCTACAATAAATCACTTTCTACATCAACTGTAAGAAGATATTCAACAAGTAAGCCTTTTTCTCTCTCTGTATGTGCATGAAATGTTTGTTGAAACAGAGATGAGGAACTCAACAGACTGTGAGAAAGTTCAGAAAGAGGGGGGGGGACGCTTATCCAGCTATCCCTCCTCCCTCTATTTGGAAGCAGCTTTCAATCTAAAGGAAACAACATCAAAAAGAATAGAATCATTAGAAGAATTTGACTGTGCTGTTCTTTATTTATCTAACTGGCTGTAAACTGAAGAGTATCTGGTGGATTCTTGGGTTTAGTCTAAACAAACCTGGATGGTCTGGCTATTTGAGTAAGTTGCTCTGTGGAAAAAATGGCTACTCTTCAACTGATAACAGAAACACTTAAGGACACTTTTGATGCAGCTCTGCTTCCAGTGCAGCGTAGTTTGTGTCTTTTGGCAGAACATGTTCAGGAGCTTTCTTGCAAATTTCACCAAGTAGAAAGTCTGATGGAAAAACCCTTAAATGAACCAAAGGAAGAGGAGGAAATATCAGGGATTAAACTGCCTAACTGGAAAATGGAGAATACGGGTGTATTCCTGTTTGAAGCAAGAGGATCACAAGATATCAGAATGGAGGACCAGAAAAAAATTCCAAGTGCATCTAATATATTCTTGTTGGACACAGCAAGCAAACAAGGAGAGAGTTCTATCCCATAAGGGAATATTACAGGAACAATTTACAACATTGGGAATTTAAGAAGGAAAAAAGGGGGTATCATTTAAAGTATCATTTAAAATGGAATTTAATGAGATTTAGTGAGACCTAATATATAGAACCTAGGAGAAACTGAAACTCAAAATTAAATGGTAAGAGATGTATATATTACAAGGCAGATATTAAAGCGGGGAGGAGGGAGAACTTCTTAAGGTGGAATTGCTATAATAGGGCAAAATGATACCTAAAATGGAATTTAAGCAGATGTAATGAGATTCAAGGATATGAAACTGAAGAGAAAGATATGTCACAAAATAGCTTTTATTTTTAATTTTAGAAAAGCTCAAAACCTTGTAATGTGATTTAGTATGGCTAAATTTAAAGGTCAAAGAAATATTATAAGATATTTGTATGTATTTTAAAGATAAGTATTATCAGTATCTATATAGAAACTTTTATTAAAAATGTGAAGCTGGATTTAGTAAAAGGTAAAGAGCTCTACTCTCCTATTAAAATTCTACAAGGACAATCCTCAATTACAGAAAACAAGGTAATTTTTATGTGTGGCTTTGGGAAAGTTCAAAACCTTAAAATGTGACTTAAAAACAAATATTGATAACAGTTGTATGGAACTTAGTTATTAGGTTTCTCTTTTATATTTTTTAGAATGCTTTGGTTATAGAATGGCTATGTATAAGTAGTAGGACATTGAGGATCCATGATTGTATGAGTAAGGATTGGTTTTGTAACTATAAGCGATTTGAATATGAGAATCCATAGATATGAAATTAATACAATTGAAATATGATTATAAAAACTATTAACGAAATAAGATTATATCAGTATTTGTATGAAAACTTTTATAAGGAATGTGAAGTTGAATTGTCAGTATATAACCTTTAGAATCCTTTGGTTATAGAATGGCTATTTATAAGCAGTAGGATATTAAGAATCTGTAATTATATGAGTAAAGATGGGTTTTGTAGTAAAAAAGGGATTTTAAAAGATTTGACTATGAGAATCCATAGATATGAAATTGATACAATTGAAACATGATTATAAAAAAGTGTCAAGGTACAAGATGGTATAAACTTCCTCTAAAAAGTTATAGAATGGTTTTGTGATGCAAAGGCAATAATTTGGTTTTTTGCGGATAACTAGAAATGTATAGACTTAAGTGACCAAATTTAACACAAAGAATTATCTGATTGTATAAGTAGAATTTTTAATGTAATGTAACAGAGTCTGTAGAAGTAATTGTAAGCACCCTCCCCCATTCCCTACTCCCCTACCTTCCTTCCCTCTTAAAAAATCAATAATTTTTTTTAAAAAAAGAATAGTCTGGTTTGCCATTTTCAGCATGCATGCTGGAGTTTGCCTGCCCTTCATACAGAATTGTATCCTTTCTAGGGCCATAAGCAGTTGCTGTGTTTGCTTTTTATGGTACTGCAGTCTAGCAAATTGATTGTAGTAATATGAAGGCTATTAAGTTTCCTATGAAAATACTGGAAGTATCATTAGGAATATGTATTGGGACAAAATCAATAGTGTCAGTTCCTTTGTTATCTCCAGAGTACCTATTGTGGCTTCACAGCAGGTAATTTCTGTATTCCATAGACTTGTTCTCAGTTTGTGAATTTGATTTTTAACAACTTCCTGAACCACATTGATTACTAAATTGATTAGGAGGACAATCAACAAGTTTATTTTATAGCTTTCAGAATTGTATTGGCCCAATGGAAGGAATACTTCTCACTTAGTGGAAGTGAGTAATTTGATCCAGTCCAGTATCTCCCCCCCCCCCGCTTGGTGTTAAATAGTCACTGATTCTGCAGCTTGTTTTTTGTGGCTTCTGGAAAGTCCTGGACTTGCCCTTTGAGGGCTGAAGTTACATAAAGTTACATAAAGTTACTCATGCAAATATCATGTTTGTCAAATTTTTGAATTAAATTATAGTGAGTAGTAAAACAGAACTCAAGTGGTTGCCTTTGCAGAACTAATTTAGGAATGCTTTATGCTAAACAGAAGCTTGTGCCAAGACTTCTGATTTCAGACTGAATTTGAGGATTTGTTGTTTCAAGAATAACTGAATTTGATTTATGAATTTGATTAGCTTCAGTCATATAGCTGAGCAACTAGTGTTTTGACATGATAGGAACAATATCAGTGAAAATTATCTCTTCTGTGATTTTTGTCCCTTGTAAAGGAAGGCTAAACACAATTCTAAAGAGCAGAAAAGAGACTGAGTGTGAGTCTAAGTGGGGAGGGGGAAGAGAGAATGATAGCTTGATCCGCAGGCAGGGCAATAAGAATTTCAAGCAGAAAATTAATATGTTTGTGTGTATAGTTGACTTCTGTTTAAGAAACTTGGGATGATTCAATGAGTGTGAAATACTTCCTCCCCAAAAGAAGGCTCTGAGAAAGCTGGAGTTGCACTTAGATCTTCCCTAAGCTTGATAGCATGTTCAGTTGCACAAAACACTACAAGTGAATTTTTGAAAGAATGGTATGCATGCAGTTAATCAAAGATCTAATATTCAGTTCTAAAAGTGTGGTAGCTAGGCTTTAGTGGATCATCTCAATTTGGCATCATAACATAATGAATGTGAATTGTGCTCTACACTACCAGTTTTTAAAACTTTGCACCCAGAAAATCATGTTCTGACCAAGGGAAAGTTGAATTTTGTAGCTCCCTGCAGGGTAAAATCTTTTGAGCCACCTCTGTGGTATCTGAAATGTCAGTAGATATTGTCCATGCACGTTCAAGCATATTCTCATCAGGGCTCTATAGAAATGGGGGGGAGGGGTTAATGAAAGGAGAAATTTTCAGGAAGATGATTTTTTAACTTTTGCTGTACTGCCATAGAATTGCAGCACACACAAATATAAAGGATGTTTCACTATGCCTTAGTTGTACTTCTGTAATACCATCTTGGCACACCATCTTCTTCTGCCAGCGATAACATTTCTACTAAAAATATTTAGTATGTCATCCAGACCATTATATATGGTGGTGTTCTCTTTTTTTATATACCTCCTTTAAATATATTCTTCCACAAAACTACTAACTTCTGTTGACATCTATGGTTGATCTATGGTTTTTTCTTTTCACTGCATGAAGGCAATTATGTGTGTCTTTCTTACAAATAGTGAAACTGCTATAACATTATTCTAGAGGTACTTGGTAAGTTTATTTCTGAACACCGTGGTTAATATATCCCACATGCACTATTCTGGAAAGTGGATTTTTAAGGAAATAACTCCACTTGAAAAATGTTGATCTATTTATATGATTGATTGGTGATACAGACATTTGTCTTGATGGTATAGTTCACTTTTGAGTTCTGGAAAAGTACTTTACTAATATCTCGGGTATGAAGCAGCCAAAGACAAGCACTTCAAATTCCAGTTAATTTCATTACATGAGATTTGAGAATTAATCTTCCCTCTGAAATGAATAAGACTTAATTCTGTTTGTGTCATGCCCTTAGCCTCCTACCCAAGTGTAGATGTACCACCATGTAAGAAATCTGGGATTCTCTAATCAACTGCATCCCCCCTTCCTGTGGTCTCTCCTCTGAAGCAGATTTCTCTCTCAGAGCCTGGTTGGCCCTGCTGTTAAAATGAGGGATGTTGCCTTGTGTGGGCATAATCTCGGGCACTTCTCAAGGGTGGCAGATTGTTGGTTATTTTGGCAGTTATATTTTTGCAGCTGTTGGCACCATTTTGATTTTTTTTCCCCCCCTGGGTGATCTCAACTGTTTGGATCCCTCTCTGTCCTCCCTCCTGCCTTTATAGCCACAGTCCTAGGAGGGAATGCACAAAAATTAGAGTTGGGACAACCGAAGGTCAAATGGCAAAGGACACTATTGCAAAATAAATGCCAGCCATTTGATAATTTTAACAATGTAAAATGTTTGTGCAGTTGTAAGCGTACACCAATTTGTCAGCATGTGTAAGCTGAGGTCAAGGTAGGATAATACGAAAAAGCATCCTTGAACATGGAAAATCAAAAGATGTGTCAGAATGCTTAAAGCAAACTGCACCAGATAGTTCAGGTTCTGGACTGGAAAGGATTCTATTTGGGTTCTGGCATAGTTTCCCAGTAACCCTAGTGAAAAGCACTGCCGCTCAGTATCAGTATGGTGTCATGTTACTTGCTGAATCAGTGCTGTATTTTTTTCATACACCCATGAAATCTTTCCCGTATGTAATAAATGTAAATGCATTACATCATATAGGGGGAGAGCAAGGCCTTATTAACTGGAAATACCCGGAGGGCAGGATGCTATTGCTAGTTAACAGTGCAGCACTTTCACGGATTTAATGTTGCAGGATATGAAATAGTCTAATGTGTTAGTCTGAAAAGTAACTTCAAACTGAATTCTTCCACAATTGAGTATATAATCAAATAATGGTTTTAGTAACAAGTTTGTTCCTTTAAGGTTTTTCTGTAAATTCATTCTCTCACACAGGCAGTCAGACATTTACATTTTGCTTCTTTATAGACCATTTTGTTGAAATTTCATGTGGCATATGTAATTGCTAATGAGCATAAGGAAGGCAGACAAATTTTCTTGCAGCTTGTGGTGGACTACATTTACTGTATAATGGGCTAATTAATACTTGAAGAATATGTACAATCATTGCAGTATTGCTATTATGAAGTTACTTTTAAATTCTTTAACAGTTTGTAACTTTTAAAGTTCCATATCTGTACGGTAAATAATTGTCATAGGACTACAAACTGTAGGAGCATCAGTACTGATAAAGCATTTTCAGTAGATAGAGGGGGAAAATCCAATTGGCTCTGACTCTCCATATTGCATGCTATGAATGGGGTTGTCAGCTCTTCAATCAGCCCGTGTAGCTGTGCCTTTATGAAGCAGCTTAATCGGTCAACACAAGCAGGTACATTTGCCATACTGAGGAGCATCCTTCAATCTGCTATTAGTCACAGCACAGGATAAGGCCAGATCAGGGTTTTTTCTGCTCAGTTGGTAACAAATAGCTTATATTGAACACATAGTTGATACTGTCTTTCTTAAAATCAGATTTTATTATTTATTTATTTATTTATTTATTTATTTATTTTATTACATTTATACCCCGCGAATGGGCTCAGGGCGGCTTTTACAAACTTACATTTTCAGGAATGTTTTTTCTGATATGCCACACTGATAAAATTCAGATTTGCCTATAGGGAGCATTTTGAGTACCTGAATTTTAAAGATGCAAACCCATACTGGTCTAAGTCCACATTAATGTAATCACTTTTCATTCCAATTGGAATCAGTGAGGCTTAATCAATACTTTCTCTGGAGCAGTGAAATTAATCCATCTATTATCAATTTTATTGTTTGTCAAATAATTTATTTTATGCCCTGCCTTTCCGTTTTAGCTCAAGGTGGCTCACAAAACCAATTTACAAGGCATAATCATTAAAGTCCCAACTAACTCCCCCCCCACTGCCAATTCCTGCGATCTGCATACCATTAAAATCCCTAGTGGATATAATACATTTGATAGGATCGATCTTAAGGCCAGGGGGCTAAAAGAGACTCTTAGAAATAAGATAACAATGGCTGCAATCCCGTGAGTCTTTGTAGGTTCATTCACGCAATGTGCAGGGGAGGGGCTTTTTTCAGTTACCCCCAAATAGTTTCCCTTTTGTGCTGCAGTACACAATGTTTTTGTAACTTCTCCAAGCCTCAAAAATTATTTGTTATGAGTATGGAGAACCTGTTGTGGAATTTATTTGGTACATGTGGATGTGTGAGAAAGTAAAAACTCCTAATGTGTTTGCAGATGTAAATGATTGCTTTTATGGATATTTGGACTTATCTTTAAGGGTGAAGTCAATACAGATCAAATTAAACGTTCTTTCATTGCCACATAAAAACAATTCTGGAAGTCTTCTGAGTAGCTTGTGCAAGAGTAGACTATGTACCAACAAATTCTGATTTGAGACCTCCCCCCGGCCTCTTACATTGAAACACAAACTATTTTTAAAACATGAGTGTTACTAAGAATCATTATGTTTGTGGGATGCATCTCATGATTTTGGAACTTTTAGGCCTGCCAACCCTGTGACCTCAAGCATACCATTGGCTGTAGCCTGTAAATAATCTTGTATGTTAATTTTCATCCTGAATGTTCTCCTATGTATGGGCTTTCACCATTGCTTGAGTGTTTGTGTGGGAGCTGCCTTTCACGTTTTCTGAGGCTGTTTGTTTGGAAAAATAAAACGCTGAGCTTCATTTCATCTTGAATGAACAAGTGCTCTAAGAAAAGATGGGCTATTAAACATAGTATTATAGCAAAGCATCTAAAAAAAAAAGACTGTTAGGCCACCAGAGCTAATTATGGGATAAGTGACTCTCATAAGCTTCTTCCAACTAAAAACTTAAGAACAGTTACCATCCAGATCTTTGAAACAGTAAGTTGCAGGAAAGCAGATATGTGCACACACACTAAGAAAAAAAATCATCTAGATAAATGGTCAGAACTAGGTAACTTTTTAACATAGTTACTGTCTTAAGTACAGTGTGTTACATTTCTCTGTTTTCTATAGAAAGTATGAGTTTATTATCTGTATGTATTTTTTTGAGATTAATTTGTATAAATCTTCAAATCTGCAGGATACTCTTTCTGTCGTTGGGGTTTTTTTTGTTTCTAGTAAGATCCTTGTGCTCAGAGAAGTTGAGGAGACACTCTTAGTTTCCTAAGATAGAAGATTTGAACAATTTATAAGGCTATAGAATCAATTTCATATGGGTGACATCCTTTTCTCCTGGTTTTAATACTGAAAGGTGACTTCAGAAGGGCATTTGAGACCTGCCCTGTGCAAAAACAAAACAAAAAAGTCTTGGAAGAAAAGTAAAGGCAAAGTTGGCTATTGGTGGATATAAGAACCTGGCCTTTATTTTAGGGTTGTTTCATAGTTATTTAGTTCCCAAATGATTAGCTAACTGGCTGACTACTGTATTGATGATTAATTATTATAATCCATCACTTGCATAGAACAGTATGTAAAAACAGTGAACACCAGTAGGCTGTGTGTACCAGTTGCCAGAGTTCTGATAACACCTCCAACGCCCCATCTGTTTCGAGGTTAAGATTGGATTCCAAGAGGGATATGTCATGGCAGCGCTTATGAAATAAATTGGATTCTGGGTGTTAGGTATTGCCAGGTTTTCATAGATGGAACCAAATAGTAGCTTATTTGCCCACTGTCTGAGATAGGGATTTGGAAACTAAGCTTCTTGAAATGTTGGGATAAGTAGAGATGGTTTGTGTGTGTGTGTGAAAGAGAGAGAGAGAGAGAGGGAGAGAGAGGTATCTAATACTATGACTACTGGCCAACTATTCCTTTTTAAAATCAGATTGATGGTTAATAGTCCAGAATGTTGACCTGATATTCCATCAATGGTAACTAATGATTAGGAGATTGCTGTCTGATAGTAAAGAATTTCTCTCTTTTTTTAATGTGAACCATCACATATAGGGGAAGGAAATTCCTCTCACGCTGAAGACAGGTGACATATCTGTGTGCCTGTGAGAAACAGCAGTTGACAATTCTAAGGAGAGAGAGGAGCAAAGGAAGAGAGGCGCTCTAGCTTAGAACTCTTGCTCAGCTGAAACGGGAGGGGCAGTTCAGACTGTGTAGGTTTGTGCTTTGTAGATGTATCTCCACTTAGGGAGAGAAAACTCACCTTAAACCCCATGAAGCATAAACGAAGCAAGAAGATCTCATTTGTAAAGTTTCCTGGAATTTATTAAGGCTTTTTGCTCCCCTAGCTGTATCAAAATTTTACACCTCTGGTAACTAGAAACATTCTTCTGATTTCTAGCCAGTCATTACATTCTTGATCAAGACATCAGTAGCTATTATTTTTGTGCTTTCTGCCCTGCCTGCACAGCATATGAACCTCAGCTGAAAACCGGTCAGACCCATGGAATGACTCTAATATGCAACATGTGTACATAGAACATTGTAACCAACATCCTGTAGATTCTCTGATTTGAAGAGTGCAATATTCACCGTGGGCAGTATTCTACTACTTCACTCAGCTAAGCATGGAGCCCTAAGAGCCTTTTCTGCCTGAGAAGACTCCTTGCTCAGGAGGAAGCTGCACATAGCTGAGGAGAGTCATAGGATACGAAACGATACAGTTCTCCAAACTTCCATGTCCTTGATTCAGATTTTTTTTGTGTGTGTGTCAAATATAAGCATTCCTCCTAGTATTGCAAAGCAGACTGTTTGAAAGGAAAAGCATGCTAAATCAAGCTGTGATTGTAATGTGAAACATAAAAGCTGGAGACAGAACCGAAGAGCCGGTGAGTTAGAAAGGATTTCGTCTGCAAAACGATTAAAACAAATGTATTTAGACTAATGTACATACATGCGTCTAGATACATTATAATGCATTTTTAAGAAGTTCATCTCAGACAATAAATACCAAAGCCTCCAAAGTTTAGTGACAAGCGATGACTCACTCTGTCTCATGTCAAAACAATGCACTTTGGTAATTTTCTCGTCTCTTGAGAACCTATTAAACACTAAACAAATGCCTCAGAATGTAACTGATTGAGTGTTTAAATTATGTGCTTTTGTGTGGCCCTTTGCCAGCTTCTCATTGCAAAGGATTACAGCAAAGCAAGACCTGTGATTTACACTGACAATGATAATATGCAGTTTGCTTTGCTAGTACCTTGGCTGAGTGTATCACAAGACAAAGTGTCCAAACAATGTATGCATTCTCAGCCCACATCATCTGAGTAGCTCTGTGTTTTAAGATCATTTAATTAAGTGTGAGTATGGGTGGAACAGGCTCCTGGTTCTCCTGGTTCTTGGGGAAAAGCAAGTAGTTATTTCTGTAGCACATTTGAGTATTCATAGTGCTTTGGCCACCCTTAAAATAATCCAATAGAGTAGGTCAGGATTACCATGTCCCTACTGCAGATGTGGGGACCACAGATTGTAGAATAGCTTGCCTGTGGCATCCAGTAAGTTTGCAGTTAATGCAGAGGATGCAAAGGCACACAGACCATACTCTTACAGTGCCATCCTAAACAGAGCTACATCCTTCTAAGCACATTGAATTAAGGGGTTTTATGGGTATAACTCTGTTTAGGATTGCATTGTTAGCTACGCAAGCTGTCTTTTCTACATTTTTACAACTGGCTCTGGCATCTTCAAGCACTCATATTCCAGTGGCAGAACACACACCTAGCAGCATGTATAAGGTGCCATGTTTAATCCCTTGAGTTGTCAATTAAAGGATTGAAGATGGCAGTGCTGGAATTCTTGAGGCTTCAGAATGCTGTTACCTGTCAATCAGAGGTGTATTATAAGGGTTTGTCATAGTATCAGGCAATTTTTTAATATTTATCATCTACCTGCTCTAGAACTTCTTGCTCTGTTGTCAACAGCATGTGTGTACTGCATACTGGCACATAGTATACTGTAATATACAATCATACAGGTAATACTGAACTGTGATGCCCTTCAGTTAAGTGTTGTCCTTTGGCAATTACTTTCTAGATTTAAAATGTGGTGACATGCTCCTTTAATACACCAACAACATAAGCATAGGGATCTGTCTTCTCCAGCATCTTGTTTCCAATGTCAGCCAACCATATGCCCCTGGGAGGCTTATAAGCAAAGCATGAAAATGCTCTTTTTTTTGTCCACAGCCCTGGTATTAAAAATATACTGCTTTCTTGTAAAGGAATTGAGTTATGAAAGCAGAATGAATTGCTTAATATTTCAATAAGCTGCGACAGACAGTAACTGGAGTCATAGCTGTGTATTCCAACTCTGTCCTGGATGAGAAAATTTAGAATTGTCCTGATCCCAGCAACGTTAATTTATTTATGTAATACATTGACAGTCATTCATGTAATCTTCTGTACCTTGCCTTCCTGCAAGTTGTCATTCTGCACAAAAGGAGTGTCCACACATGGCTCTCAAGACCAACCAGCATCTGTGGTTGTGCTTATCATGATCCTTGATGGATTAGTTTTATACATGTATGCCCTACAAAGCTGGTATTGCTGCTGTCAGCTTTGATATTGCTGATCACCGGTTCAAGGTGCTGGTTCTTACCTATAAAGCCCTTTATAGTCAGGGACCAGCATACCTGAAGGATTGTCTTTTCCCACATGTTCCCCAGGGAACACTGCGTTCTGGGACTCAAAACCTCCTAGTTCTTCCTGGCCCTAAAGAGGCCAGACTGGCCACCACCAGGGCTAGAGCTTTTTCTGTGGCAGTGCCACGCTTGTGGAATGAGCTCACAAAGGACCTCAGGGCTCTATGGAATTTATTACAATTCTGCAGGGCCTGCAAGATGGAGCTCTTCCACCAGGCATTTGACCGCACTTAACATCTGGTCATAACATCAGAGCCTTCCCTGGGATCTTTTCCATTGCCATTGTTGTATTGACTGACTCCTGCTATGGAAATATTGGATCTGTGTTCACCACTGCATAGGAAAGCACTTTAGATTTTATGCTGGTTTTAAACTATTTTTTAAAAATTATGTAAGCCACCCTGAGCCTGCTTTGGCAGGGATGGCAGAGTATAAATAAAATAAATAAAGGAAGTAGTAGGATCAAATCATAGAACAGTTCATGAGTGTTCTGTGGTAGTAAGCAACCATATCTTGAGAAGGTGCAGACATGGAAACCTTGCTCACAGAATCATGCATGCAGTTTTGCTGTGTGCACTATGATCGGCAGCTTCACACAGCCAAAGGGCTTTTGAATTTTTAATACAGTGGGTTTTGTTAGATTAATTCATAATCTATAGTTCACATTATTTCACTTTTATATAAATCCTACCCATGGGAGTTTTATTGGTGAAAGAAATATAATTATCTTTTATCCTGTGAACTCATGAGAGAACTGGCCTAGAGTAATGGCTAAGAGTCTGAACTACAAATCAGGAAGTCCCTTGCGCTAGTTTTAACTTCTGCCATGAAGTCACAGGTGGGTTTAGATAAACCATTTTTGCTCCTCCACGTGCAATATGGGTGGTGAGGGGTGATCATACTGACCAACCTTGCATAGTGGTTGTAAGGATGACAACATGATGAGGTGTGTGAAGAGCTTCTGAGCACTTTAAAGTAAGGTAAAGGTAAAGGTTCCCTTGCTCAAAAGCCAATCAAATCCGACTCTAGGGTTGCAGTGCTCATCTCTGTTTCAAAGCCGAAGAGCCAGCGCTGTCCGAAGACATTTCCGTGGTCATGTGGCCGGCATGATTAAACACCAAGGTGCACAGAATGCTGTTACCTTCCCACTGAAGTGGTACCTATTTATCTACTTGCAATTTCTTGCTTTCGAACTGCTAGGTTGGCAGGAGCTGGAACTAGAGACAGGAGCACACTCCGTCATGCAGCACACTCGGGTCTCGAACTGCTGAACTACCGACCTTCCACAGCCTGCAGTTCAGCGTCTTATCCACTTGAGCCACCGCAGCTCCTCACTTTAAAGTAGTATATAATTAATGTTTATCAAACTATTTAATTGGACTGATTGAAGATTATTCCAACACAAATCGACAAAAACATCAGGTGATTTTCTTATTGCATGCCATCAAACGAGTTAAGAAATTTGCTAATTTGACTCTCATTAGACCCTTTCTTTAAATAAAGCTTAGTCATAGTAGCTTCTCACTAGCTTTAAAATTCCATTAAATATTTGTTTTTTGTAGTCATTTTCTATATATGTAAATTCAGTGGAAAGCAGTTGGACTTTTAGCCATCGGAGAGACCCAATAAGCCAATGTGGAGACCCAAAGAGTAGTGAAACTCTTCGGGGAAATTGTCTTCCTGTGCTCAATGTTTTTGGATGGCTTCCTCAGCTGGAAAGCTGAGAGACTCAGGTATCTACCAAAAGTATTTCCATGGTGGGTACCCTTAATTAAACTACAAAACACTGGATGCTTATTAAATACTCAGCTCTTGTTGTTCAGTCGCACAGTCGAGTCCGACTCTTCGTGACCCCATGGACCAGATCACGCCAGGCCTTCCTGTCTTCCGCCGTCCTCTGAAGTTGGCTCAATTTCATGTTCGTTGCATCGATGACACTGTCTAACCATCTCATCCTTTGCCGTCCCCGTCTTCTTTGACCTTCAATCTTTCCCAGCATCAGGGTCTTCTCCAGTGAGTGCTCCCTTCTCATTTGGTGGCCAAAGTATTTGAGCTTCAGTTTCATTATCTGGCCTTCCAGGGAACAGTCAGGGTTGATTTCTTTTAGGATTGACTGATTTGATCTTCTTGCAGTCCAAGGGACTCTCAAGAGTCTTCTCCAGCACCATAGTTCAAAAGAATCTATTATTCGGTGCTCGGCCTTCCTTATAGGCCAACTCTTGCAGCCATACATGACTACTCTATCTATATATATCTATATAGCTCTATCTATATTGAAATGAAATACTTATGGTCTGTGGGAAGAATAGATTACCAGTTTCCTTATGTTTTGGCTTCACATCATTTTTTGGTAACCAATTCTGCCTTCCTTTATAATAGTTATGTGCAGTGTTCCCTCTGAGTTAGTGTGAGTTAGTTCACAGGTTTTCAGCCCCCAGCTCACACATTTTTTCTTTGCTCAGGAAGGATGGCTCCAGAAAAAACTAATTTATGCAGTAGCAAAATTGCTCACTCACAACTTTAATGCCAGTAGCTCACAAAGTAGAATTTTTGCTCAGAAGACTCCACAGCTTAGAGGGAGCATTTGATATGTGCTTGGGGGAGGGGAAACTAATTACAAATTGAGGTATAATTCATGGCTGGAGTCAATGTGATTCAATGTGACTCTAGGGGGCGGTGCTCATCTCTGTTTCCAAGCCAAAGAGCCAGCACTGTCCAAAGACGTTTCAGTGGTGATGTGGTCATCATGACTAAATGTCAAGGTGCACAGAACGCTGTTACCTTCCCACCGAAGTGGTACCTATTTATGTACTTGCAATTTCTTGCTTTCAAACTGCTAGGTTGGCAGGAGCTGGGGCCAGAGATGGGAGCTCACTCTGTCATGCAGCACCAGGATCTTGAACTGCCGAACTACAGACCTTCCGGTCTGCAGCTCAGCACGTTATCCTCTGAGCCATCGCGGCCCCTCAATGTGATTACAGAGGAGTAAATTTTGAAATTAAATTTCGTGTTCGTAAGTCAGTCAACAAATTTGCTGTAGATGAGGTTTTTATGAATAGCAGCATTAATGAAAAGTTTTGACTGCATGAATGTTGACATGAAGGAAATAACAATTTGTCCTTGTGGTCCTTTTTCCCCCCCATCTGTGTATTGAAGAAAAGATTTCTCGATATTTTTACATCAGGACAGGCAAACTGAGTTATTGGCACATGACAAAGCTTGTCCACTTTTTAACTTTTTGTTCTTTATTCTTACTTTTAAAAGATGTATTGTTTCTGTGTCATTATTTTAACGTTTCATTATGCACAAAGATCTTTGTGGAAATCTTTGAATCATGTGGATTTTGACAAGAGTTTGCTTTCCCAACATCTGTTGAAAGTTATGCTATGAAGTGGTAGACTGTTCTTTAAAATGTTCGCATGAAGTCATTAATCTGTGCATCACTTCCTTGAGCCTATCTTTATGCTGTAGTAGTTATAGTATTTGGGCTCTCCCACTGGGGTTTTACACAGAACTAAAATCATGCTTGTGGAGGGTCTTGTTCACTCACCTACAAAACACAAGATACCCATGAAAAAGGTCAAATGTACAAAGATCTGGCATCCATTTCACAACTTGGAAGATACAGTCCTCGGCGTATGTAATGCATATAACTTGCTGCCAGAAAGCAAAAAGGAAATGATTGCATTTGAGTACAATGCATTCTTCAACAATAGCCCAGTGTGCATGAAATTAGATTCTGCTGGACATTCGTACAGAATAAATAAGTCAACAATATTTATGTGCAGTTAGCATTCTGTAGAGATAAGGTAATGCTATATATAAATATCTTCAGGAGATGTTAAAAAATGTAAATAATGATAGCATTGAGTATTTTGAGATGGTGGATTACCAAATAACTGCTGCTGGATCAAATTCGTTTACATAGCATTCAGGATAAATGATAATGATCTTGATCTTGCATTGAGCCTGTAGAATTAAGTGACATTTACCTTAACTTCAACTTACCAAAATAAGAACAGAGCTTTCAAATGAGTTGAATTCAACATGATGCAAGATATGCTTGCTTTCAGAATTTACTTCCTTGGTGTACACAGACCAAGATCTAAAGACTCACGTGGGGAGTTTTTAATGTAATCTTTATTTCTAGTTCAATCCCAAACTGTTCCCGAATGGTTTCTACAATAGCATAAGACATTTATGTAAATGGTGAAATTGAGGAAGCATTACTGCAGGGCAGGCACAAGAACACTAGTACATGTGCCTAGAGCCCTTTGAATCTTGACTATAGTAAGAAAGGCAACACTTTTATATATTCAATACAGATTTGATTATCAGAATTGTATGAAAACTGAATTTCCCACTATCACTACAAATCAGTTTCATACAAGGTAGCATGATTAATTTTATGGGGCCCGGGAAAACTGTAGGTTTTTTAGGAAGTACAATCCATGGCATTTACTTTTCTTGATCTTCTATTAGGCTAGAATAACAAATAGAGAAACTGACAACAATGTATAGAGGCACAGGGTACATTGTGTAAACAATTCCACTGTATTCAAGTAGGTATATTACTAGTGCCTGACTTAACTAGGAAAGATTTGTTGCTTTGGGGGGGGGTGTGCTGTAAATTAACTAGGATAAGTGTTGACTTGGATGCCTTTTCCCCAAAGCAGACTGGGTACTGGGTGAGCAAGGGTAATATATGTTTTTGGAAGGATATATATTAAGGTCCGTGCAGGAAAGATACTTTTATCAGAAACCATTGATGAAGAACTGTAGAGAGGAGGGAAGTAGGTAAAATATTTTGTGGATCTATCTGGCAAACTTTGAGGATCTTTTTTAGGGGAATAACAATGGTCTACTTTACAGGGGTGTTATAAAAATTACTGAGAAAACATGCATGTAGTACTCTGAGGACATAGGGAAAATGTGTATGATGCACTGCATTTAACTACTTTGTCGATATCGGTAGTGGAAAGTATCATAACAACTCCGTAGTGGTTTGGTACTGAACATGTGTTGTAGCCAGCCTCCTCAGCCCTGAACCTGGGGTGGTCTTTCCCAAGAGAGAGACACCCCAAAACGACCTCTGCACCTCCACAAGCAGAGTGCCCTCATGAAGCTGGCTTAAACAGTGGCTTTTGCTGGGAGGCTAGGAGAACCACATCTTGGCTGAGAAAACTCAGGCCAAGTGAAGACTCTCCAGACTTGCTGCACTCCATGCAAGCAACCCCCCCCCATCCTACCAGCTCAGTCCAAAAAGGACGAGAATGGGCAAATCTCTTGCCTCAGGCATCTTCTACTGACCAAAAGGCTGGTCTTTTGTCTGTCAAATGTACAGGCAGGCAGGGACAAAGAGCCTCTGGTCTATGCTATTGTCATGAATGAAGTATGTTGAATGTCTCCATCCCTCTCTCCTGTTTCACCTATATGTTAGGAAATACCTTTGGAATAATCCTCTCATTCCTGTCGCCATATATTTGTCTCAGATATCTGCATTCTTATACCTATACCGGACCTATCAAGGAAACATTAACTCTCCATATCTAGTGAATGGTCTCCCATTCAGGTTCATCCTGCCACACACCTCTTTTGTCTGGCACCAGGGAAATGCTAGGCCACTCTATTATTTCACAATGGACACTCCCAGCCACCCATCCAGCACCTGGCTTAATCCAGTTATAGCTAGACTCTGCCCCTCTAAAAGCTCACAGGTCCCACCTAGGCCTTGCCGCTCTGGATGTCGCACCTCCTGAGGCTCATCATTGGTCCAGGTACTCTTTTGTCTTCACCTGGGGCAAGCCCCTCAAGACCTCCCATTAGTCAGCATTGTTTTCCAAAGTATATATCCGTCAGAGCACATGGCCTCAGATTGTGTCTGCCCCTGATGCCAACTGGCAGTTCACCCCTAAACCTCTGGTTTGGGTCATAAACTCATCTCCATGGACCCCTGTACGTCTGGACAGGTTGTATCACCCTGTAACTGACCCCTCTATTTGCTATCAATCACGTCGGCTTTCTTAGTTCTGTAGTGTTTGCTCTTTTTGAATGCTTAGTGTGTTTGTAATTAGGGAAATACTTTAATCAAAACTATTTAATTTACTCTTCAAATCTGGAATTTTCCTACTGTGCTGGACCTCAGTACACAAGTGGTATGCGATTCCTGTACCCCTCTGGCCTATCCTGCTGCATAGCTAACTTCCCCAAACAACAAGGCAGGCCACTGGTGGTAACAGCGTTGCTTTAAGTTAACCTAGAGACCATCCTGCTGTGGGTGATGCTCATTCCATGTGCATAAAAATATTAAACCTTAACTTCATGCACACTCATGTAGTTAGACTACTTCAGCTACAGAACTTATACTTGACATTTTAAACATTTAGTAAGTTTGTCAGTACAAGAATGCTGAGTCAGTATAATCAGTGCACTGGCTAATGTTCAGTATACAAATGAAACACCACTACAACTGAAATTTATGGATAGAATTTTCTAGCGTTCACTAAAAACAGTCCTGGGGAAGGGAGGATGACAACCTAAAACCATTGCATTAAAATGGCTTTAGTATACCATCTGCTACTGCCATGTGATCCTAGTTCTGTGTCTCTTGCCTGTTCATGAGTAAAGTATCAGTTGTTCCCAGGTAGGGTTACCAACTGGGGGGGGGGGTATAGTTCTCCTGGAATTAAAACAAATCTCCAGACTAGAGAGATCAGTTCTCCTGGAGGGAACTTTCAGAAGGCAAACTCTATGGCATCCCATCTTCACTGAGCTCTCTCCTCTCCCCAAAGTCCACCCTCTCCAGGCACTTCCCCCTAAGAGAATTTCACAAGAGAACTGGCAATCCTGCTCCCATCCAAACTGTTTCCCCAACTAACTGGGAATTTGCTCTACTGCTGAGCAAAATGGCAATGCTGGGTAGAGACACTGACATTGGAGTGTTATGAGAAGGTGGGAATTTAAAAAAAATCAACCTACAAGACTGTTTTATACATAGACATTTCACGTATCCCATTTACAAATGAATCAGAACTAATAATTTGAGAATCTAAATAAACTTGGGTTCTGAAATTCAACAGTGTGTGTAACAACAGTTGAAGAGTATCGTTATAAAGGAACGGTGCCTTAACTTGTGTGAGAGCTTTTTCACTCTGGTAGGCAATTGCTTAGATAGCCTGATGGCGACATCACTTGGCAAATGTTTTGGACGCCACTCAATGTGTGACATCATGCTCCTTCAGGGTTTTCCACATAAAATGAGTACTCCAAAGAAAACACAAAAATCAAGACTTAATCTAAAATCTATTATTGCATCCTCTAAGGTCTCATTAGCCACTTCAGCCCACCCCCACCCCGCCTTCTAGGCAGATACTAGTAAATGCTGCAAATAATAATGGTAAACTGTTTCCAAGTTTAAAAATAATTAATCTGAGTTTGACCACTACTTCTAAAAGTTTCTTAGTTTATGTTCCTTTCCAGGTCTTGAACTTATTTGTTTGCTGATGATGTAGTGTTCTATTTCATTTAATAAAGGCTATTTGCATTCCAGCCTTTCTGGGGTTTGTGAAGTCTGCATGTACAGGGAAGAAATACAAACCTTTACATGTTGATTCTTGGGGACACAAGTCTTTTATAAAATAATTGTTTAAGGTGGCCAGGATCTCTTCTGAAAGCACATCAGTTTCATTAATATTCCCAACAGCACCTATTAAATTAATTGTCTTCCTGTTTTGTGCTTGTATTTTATTTTTATTCCATAAGTATTTGGCTTCATGGGATTCGTGCATTTTATGTGACACGCTTAGAGGAAGAGGGTGCAGCAGTAAGAGGGACAGTTGCAAGTAATGCCAGACTACGTGATACTTGAGGTTATGCAGGCAAAGCAGAGGAAGTATTATCTATACGTCATATGTGGGTCGAGTTCTCACACCCAAGCATTTCCATCTGGAAGCTGTTCTGAGCAATGGGATGCAAAGACAATGTTCTCATGCTTTTGAGAATCAAGTGTAGCTGTCTGGGGAATAGGAAATGTGACGGTAATATTTCCCTGTTCTCTTTGGGGGATTCTTCAGTTGTAATTCCGGTTTCGAAGGGTAGACAATTTTTTTAAAAATGACATAGTTACTTTAATCTCTCTCTCTATCATGTGAATTAGTGAGAAATCTTTCTATTCAAAGGCATAAAGGCTTCCCCCTGGCCTTTCCCTTAACTTCACCTCCTGCATCCTCAATATCCTGTGCTACATTTTTTTTCTTCTGTTTTTCTGCTACAGTTGAATTTTTGCTGTGTTTCTCAAAGCATTCTGCTGCTTTTCTGATGATAGCTTGGATTTTATGTAGCATGAGTGCAGTTATTCTGTGTAAACAGTAACTTTACTGATTGCTTCTTGCCTCCCAGTGCAGTCTTCTGTCTCCTCCAAAACTGTGTCTCCATGAGCCAGTGGAGCACCCCGGAACATTGTGGGGGGGATCAAAATGGGGGGCTGCAGTGAGGAGGAACTGGTAAAAATCACCATTCCATGAATACACCATGAGAGTGCCTACTGTGAATGGAAGGGGCATTTATAGAGTGAGAGTACACCATAACAATAGAGAAATGCATAATTTCCCTCCACCACAATGAGCTGTTCACAGATTCCAGTGAATGTACATACAGTCCACATACACTTGCATATAAATAACTGAGTAATTCTTATTACACAAAAATGTAGAATGTATGATTGAATCCCTGCATTTATACAGGTAGTGGTTTCTGTGTTCATCTGTAAAGCGAATGCACATTGGCTGTTCCTTACAAAAAGATGTACACACATACCTGTAGGATATGTGTACATATGTGTGTGTAACTTGAACAGGGCCAGTATGGGGCACACTCAGGTATCTTATGCTATTGTAAAGAAAGCTGAGTAGGTCCTTCCCATCACTCTGCATACTAGTTGTGATCCCCCATCCTAAATGCTTAATACGATATTACATGCATTTGTTCTGATTAAGCATGTTATGTAGTGACTAACAGCGAGTCCTACCCCTCTATCTAGGTAACTTTTCCCTGCCTTTCATCTAAAACCCCCCAACAATGCTGTAAATAGTTTGCAATTTAAAAAACAACAACAGTAAAAGCAATGCCAAATTTAAAACACCAAAATCCAATCAGTAAAGCAAAGAAAGTTAAAAGAGTAATCACCTTCAAATATTAACATATGAGTAAACAAGCCTGAGTTGACCAGTATGCTTTATACCATCTTCTGTGCAAGCAATTACAGTGCCACATTTAGTGCTAGAGGCTGCTCTTCACATGGTAGCAGAGCCCTAGGGATCTGCACTGTAGAACCATGCACAGGACATGCTTTTAAGGCTTCTGTAGTCAGTATGATATTCATTTATTTAAAAATTTTCCTCCAGGAACTGATTCCCAAGATGGCTCACAACAATAATCAGCCCCCACCCTAATTTTACAGTACATAATATAGAAGTAGAAGTCAATAAAAAACTATCAGTAGAACTAAAATCAATATAAAATAACAAGCAATAAAAGCTTGGCAAGATGTAAAAGTTAATTTGCATTGCCTCATAAATATGGCTGGGGAAAGTGTTCCAAAATCTGATGAAGGGAGCTTTGACTCTCAAAAACCTATACCCCCCCAAAAAATCTTGTTGGTCCCTAAGGTGCTATTGGACTCCAGTCTAGCTGTTCTACTGTAAACCAAGACAGCTGCTCTCTGAAACTCCCATAATCTGGGTACCATTGCAAAAAGACCGCATTTCCAGGAGACACCCACATCTCTTTAGCCTTGTTCACAAGTTACAATGAATGCACACACAATCTGTGTACAGTGTACACTTGATTTTTTCTTTATATATGCATTGAGTAGTTCTCATGTTACATTCAATGCATGTACAGCTGAATGTTTGGTTGAAACCCTACCATTTATCCAGCTATTGGTCCCTGGTTTCATTTGTAAAGTGAATGCATGCTGGTTCTTTCTTACAAAAAGATATATGGATGTACAGGCAGGATGTATGTCTGTTCACTGTTACGTGTGAATAGTGCTTACAAAAGTAAGACATTACCAGGGCAAGGCTGAGATGAAATGCCTTACACCTTAGAAGTAGTGCCAAAGTTCACAACCCAAACTATGATAACTGGGTCTGCACTCTGTACAGTCTCAGATTTTTGTTGGCTGTTGGGGGAGGAAAGAAATGGTGATAACTCACCTCCCAAGAACAAAACCGTTCAGTTCCATAGAAATGTAGATTACTCTAGCTAGGGGAACTTAATAGGCAGACAGTGTCACACCTAAGCAGTTGAGCTTCAGGAGGGAAGAGTGGACAGAAAAGCAAATTGGAAAAAGATAGGTCTGCTGGGATGGGGAAAAAGGTGGAGGTAATAAGAACATAAGAACATAAGAGACGCCAATGTTGGATCAGGCCAAAGGCCCATCCAGTCCAACACTCTGTCACACAGTGGCCAAAAATACCAGGTGCCATCAGGAGGTCCAGCAGTGGGGCCAGGACATTATAAGCCCTCCCACTTTTGACCACCCCCAAGCACCAAGAAGACAGAGCATCACTTGCCCCAGAGTGCCTTTCTATACTTTGTGGCTAATAGCCACTGATGGACCTCTGCTCCATATGCTTATCTAATTCCCTTTTGAAGCCGTCCATGCTTGTAGCCGCCACCACTTCCTGTGGCAGTGAATTCCATGTGTTAATCACTCTTTGGGTGAAGAAGTGCTTCCTTTTATCCGTTCTAACCCGACTGCTCAGCAATTTCATGGAGTGCCCACGAGTTCTTGTATTGTGAGAAAGGGAGAAAAGTACCTCTTTCTCTACCTGCTCTATCCCATGCATAATCTTATAAACCTCAATCATGTCACCCCCAGTCGTCATTTCTCCAAGCTAAAGAGCCCTAAGCGCTTCAACGTTTCCTCATAGGGAAAGTGTTCCAACCCTTTTATCATTCGAGTTGCCCTTTTCTGCACTTTTTCCAAAGCTATAATATCCTTTTTAAGGTGTGGTGACCAGAACTGCATACAGTATTTCAAGTGAGGTCGCACCATTGATTTATATAGGGGCATTATGATATTGGCTGATCTGTTTTCAATACCCTTCCTAATAATCCCCAGCATAGCATTAGCCTTTTTTATTGCAGTCACACACTGTCTCGACATTTTCAGTGTCTTGTTCTGTCTCAGCCAGTTCAGACACCATCAATGTATATTTATAGTTAGGATTTTTGGCATCACCTTGCACTTGGCCACATTGAACCCCATTTACCATGTTGACACCCACTTGCCCATCCTTGACAGATCCCTTTGGAGTGCCTCACAATCCTCCCTGGTTTTCACCACCCTGAATAATTTCGAATCATCCGCAAATTTAGCCACTTCACTGCCGAACTCCAAATCATTAATGAACAAGTTAAAAAGCAGTGGACCAAGTA